>NW_023270469.1:313568-395291 GCF_011800145.1 Mirounga leonina
CGGGGGCGGGGGCGGGGCCGGGGCCGGGGCCGGGGGTGGGGGCGCCGTCCGGGACCCCGCCGGCGGCCCCGGGGGCGCGGGGCGCGGGCGTCGGCGTGACCTTGGACAGCTCCCCGCGCTCTGCGGGCCGGTCTGTGTGCGCGAAGCGGGGACCTGGAACCCGGGCTCGTCTGCAGGGTTCCCTGCGTGCTGCGCGTTTTCACGGGCAGACGCTGTAGCTTTAATCGGATTCCCGAAGCGGCGGAACCCCGCGAGGGTCAACTGAGGCTCGTCCGCGATGCGTCTTTCCGGCACGCCTGTTGGGAGGGAATGCGGGCCGGGTGGCGTGGGCGTGAGTCCGGACGGTGGCAGCGGCTGGACTGCCCACGGACAGGGGAGGCCGCCTGTGCCCAGGAAAAGCCTCCTGCTTCCTCGGTGGGCTGCTCTCCCCAAGTCGGGTTTCTAGGGCCGCAGGTGCCCCACAGGTCAGAAATCCTTTCTGGAACCCGTTTTATCCTTACCTCGGAGCTGGAGACCTAAAGGTTAATTTGACAACCGGGATGCGACAAGATGTCATGCGGCGGTTCCAAGTGCCTGGTGCTCTGGCTCGGAACCCTGCAGACCGTCAGACCCTGGAACGTGGCGATATTCTAGGACTCGAGATTGCGGCGTGCTCAGGGGGTTCTGGGATTTCCCAGAACCGAAGCCAGAAAGTGATTCTGAGATTTGCAACATCAGTCCCTCAGTAACCTCCTGGGAAAGTTGTGGTTTTTTCAAGCCACTGACGAAAGAGCCCCTGAGTCGCTCAGGAAGGAAACCTGTTGCAGAGTGAACTCCACAGCGACTGTTAGGACTGCTCCTCCTGGCGCACTGGAGAATCTGTTCTTCCTGTGCTGGGAACAGGCAGTGAGCGGAGGATGGGTGCCCAGCTGGGCACTGTTTTTCTTCAAGTCAAGGGAAGAGGGATACTATCTGTGCAGGACATCCCTGAGCACCTGGAGCAACTACCAGCTAACTATCTCAGGCTACATGTCTCAAACTCAAGAGATAAGCAAGCACCATTTCTGTTTCCCACAAGGGCATGAGGCAGGCGTGATGGAATTGTTTGCCATTACTGGACTGACCCCTGCCATTTCTCTTCCCTGGGCACAGGAGGCATATACAGAATACCTGAGGAGCATCCACTACATCTCCCAGGTGCTGCTGGAAGAAGTGGAAACCACCAAAGGTACGGCTCTCAGCCTCACCACTCCTCCTGCACTGAACAAATGATGGACAGCTTAGCCCTTGGTGGGTCTCAGGCCTGGGGGTGTCCTATGTCCTACCCATTAGTCGTTAGCAGAAGGTGAATGGGTGAACACTCAGCATGAGCTGTCGTAGTGTGATGTGGGAGCAGGAAGGGATAGGTGCTGTCAGGGGATGGAAATGGGATGGGGCATAACCAGAGACTGAACATCAAACCCCGGCCCAGAAAGGAGTGAGCTGCTGAAAAGTCAGGGGCTGGGGGCAACACTCCCAGCAGAGGGATGTGCAAAGGCCCTGAGGTGAGAGTGGATGCTGGGTACGGGGAAGAGTAGGTGCAGTTGGGGCAGTCATGGCCTTGGGTGGAACTGGGGTTGTTGTGGTATAAGGGGAAGCTTGTAGAGGCTTTGTGGGAGAGAGGCCAGCATGGAAGCAGAGCCTCCAGGAGGCTCCCACAGTGAGGACAGCAGTGATAGGACCACTTGGAGATGGAAGGAGTGAAGGGCTTGGGGACGTTCTTTAAAGGTAGACCTTGGGGCGCCTGGGTGGCTCAGTCCATTGGGCGTCTGCCTTTGGCTCAGGTCAGGATCCAGGAGTCCCGGGATCGAGTCCCGCATCAGGCTCCCTGCTCAGCGGGGAGTCTGCTTCTCCCTCTGCCCTTCATCCCGCTCGTGCGCTCTCTCTCACACTCTCTCAAATAAATAAATAAAATCTTAAAAAAAAAAAAAAGTAGACATCACAGGTTTGCTGGGGGTGGGGGATGAGCCGCTGGTTGGCAGGATAGGGGGTGGAGACAGTGAGCCACTGTTTGGCGGGGCGGGGGGGGGTGGACAATGAACTGGGGGGAAACTGAGATGCAGAGGGCTGGTCCAGGGGGTGGCAGGAGCAGACTTGTGTGGGAAGAATAGAGAGCTCCATCATGAGCATGTTGTGCTTGAGGTGCTCAGCACCCTGGTGGATATGGGACCATGGTGGTTAGGGAGGGGTAGGGTCATCAGAATCAGAGCTGCCCCAGAGAGGCAGTGAGCTTAGCAGAGCTCTGGGCACTCCAAGATGGAGGCCTGGGAGGAGGGCACAGCAGAATGGAAGAGACAGACCCTGAGAGGTCGAGGAGCCCTCAGAGAAGGACTCGACATGAGGGTATTAGTGAGGGAGTTCCAGTGGGAGTCAGAGGGTTAAAACAGGATGCAGTGAGAGGCTGGCTGTAATGCGAGCATAGGTGGGTCAGGAACTACAGCTACTGGGGTCCAGCTCCTACAGTCCCTATCTGCTGACGGGAGTGATCCCCAGAGGAGGGAATGCAGAACAGAAGGCCCGGGGATGTGCCAGGGCTGGGGTCAAGCACAGCCAGAGGGCAGGAGAGAGGTGGTAAGGTTGTCTCTGTGAAATGGTCCATGGCCACAACAAGGCTCACCTTGAGGGGCTGTAAGTACAAGGAAAGCGCTTGCTGAGAAAAGGCCTGGTTAGGGAGGAAGGGGGCTCTGATGGTCCAGCAGGGATGACAGGTCAGATGCTGGGCTGGCCAAGCTCAGAGCCCACACAGCATCAGGAAGCAAACCCCCCGCAGATGATCAGAAATGATGAGGAGATGAGGTGACCTAGAGGTCAGAGATGAGGAGGGGGGCAGGGTGACACAGGGTGAAGAGATGAGGAGGGGGATAGGCTAGCATAGGGGTCAGAGATGAGGAGAGGATGGGCTTGTCCTTGTTTTTATCTCAGCAAGAATCTGTTTAGCGATAAAGGTGATGGTGACCAGCTTTCTTGTCTCTTGATCCCCAGAAGGTGGAGACCCTGTGGCCCCAGACACCTCAAAGATGCTGAAACTGGCTGAGCAGTGTCTGGAGAGGGCCCAGTCAACAGCTGCCAAGCTTGGTGGGTCTCCAGCAGATTTCCCTAGGGCATTCCCCCACAAGTCTGCATCTCTGTGGGACACTGGACTCCATGCTGCCCCTTGCTTATGTACGTCTTGCAGGGAAAACGCACCTGAAGCCAGCCACGCCTGTGGCTGCTCCTGGCCCCTCATCTACCAGCCGACATCGTCGGGTGTACTCGGATGAAGGGGGGAGACTATCTCCGTTTCTGCCGCCCGAGATCTTCCAGAAGCTTCAGGCAGCAGAGTCACAAAGTTCTAAGAAGTAAGAAGGGGCCAAATGGAAGGTGGGCTGAGCCTGGGTTTAAAGTCCAGACAAAGGGAGCTAACCACAATGGTTTTAGTTAAAATGGGTCCGAGAATGGAAACAGCCTCGTGCTTGACAAAAACAAATGCAGATCCCCTTTGGACAGAAGCATGTGCACGAATCGCACACAGTCAGGTATAAGCAAGCATAGAAAGAAACCAGAAGCTTCAAGAGTAAGAGCAGAAACAGCCTGCAAGTATTCAGGTGGAATTAGCAGACGTTTCGCTAAACTGCCGTGCTCTCTACATTTACAGAAGTAAAAAGCAAGTTTGAAAATAATGCCAGGGGACAAAAAAAAAACATAAAATCTGACCCAGCAAATAAAGAACCAAGTAGAAACAAAAATATAATACCAAAATTGTTTTTAAAAACTAACTGAAAACAATAACGACAAATCACATCCTGCAGGGAGAGTCCACACATGCACACAAAAATGAGTGGTCGGTTTTTAACAGAGCAGACATAGTTGTGGAAAGAATGAGTGAATTGGTTAAAGGGTCAACAGACCCCCAGAATGACTCACAGAGGGGAGAGAAAAAAGAAAGTCTGAGAGAAAGATAGAAGATCTAACACAAGATTATTGGAGTTCCAGGAAAAGAAAAGGAAGAAAATGGGAGAGGCATTATTTGAAGAGCTAACAGGACATAAGTTTCTGGAACTGAGAAAAACGGTCAGATACAAGAATCCCCACTAGGACAGATAAGGCCTGGCTCCTCGTGGCCCTGGTGCTGCCAAGCCTCCAGGTCCACTGCCGCCCAGAGGTCCCAGGCCCTCACTTCTGCATGTGCAGTTTGGGGGCAGGACCAGGCACAAGACCTCCATCCCAGGACAAATTTTCCCTCAGCTGGAGTCCTCACAACTGACCCTCTCCCACCATGAAAGCATGAAGACCTGTGAGGCCAAAAGTCTCAGTGCGGGGTCGGGGGTAGCTTTTGGTGGCCATTTCTACCAAGTAGAAAGGGTTCTCTATTTAATGGGTGGCAGACTCATCTAGTTGTTTGGCTCACATGAGTCCTTTAAAAAGTTTCATGTTGTTGCCAAACACGTATAACTGATCTGCAAAAAGTACGATGTCCAGCTTCTCTTGAAAGATCAGAGATCTTAGCAACGGCAGGTCCAGGTCAACAGGGCAGGGTCTCCAGTCCACCCCAGACCTCCTCCCTCCTTTTCATTTCCTGCCTGCCCCCACCACCACCTGCTCACCTTCTGGTCTCAGGGCACACTCAGGGAGGGTCTTCAGGTCACCAGAGCATTCCAGAGCTTCCTGGGGCCTGGACAGCAGCTCGTCACTATTTCCAGGGAGCTGACACCTCTGGAGGAGGCCTCTCTGCAGAATCAGAAGCTGAAGGCTGCCTACGAGGCACGGATGGCCCGTCTGGACCCCAGCCAGGCCATGCAGAAGACATCCCTGGTGAGTGGGTCTCCGGGAGGGTCTGGGTTGGTGGTGGAAGAGGAGTAGGCCTTATCTTCTCCTTCCTCTCCGAGACCCTGTCTCTGCAGCGGCAGATGATGGAGAACCTTGTGATCGCCAAAGCCCGGGAGGAGACAGTATCCTTTCCCTCCAATCCTGGTGTCCCGAGCTGAGCAAGAAGGGGGAGAGGTGGGAAGTGAAGGGCCGGAGTGGGGACAGAATTTGTCCAGCTTCAGAGAGGCATGACCTTGAGGGACGGCTCCTGCTCTGCCCGCGTCCGCACAGGCCCTCCTGTTCCTCCTAGCACCCACGGGCCCCTCTCCAACCGTCCAGTCGGCTAGGGCTTGCTTCGTTCCCTGAGCGAGCACCAGTCCTCAGGCCTGCTGCCTCCTGTGCCCCGCCTGGCCTGACCATACCCCCGGATGCCTGGGGACTCAGTGCAGGCGGGCGGGGGTGCCGCCCCACCAGACTCGGCCTTGACTCTGCCGCCCCAGCTGCAGAGGAAGATGGAGGAGCGCCGGCTGCGGCTCCAGGAGGCAGCCAACAGGTGCGTCTCCTCCCGTTGGTTTGGGGACAGCCGAGAGGACTGGTGGGGACTTCCACACCCACCCCCCGGCCCTAAGGTGCCCCACTTCGTCTTTCACCCCAGGAGGTTCTGCAGTCAAGTTGCCCTGAGCCCAGAGGAGCGGGAGCAGCGGGCCCTCTATGCCGCCATCCTCGAGTACGAGCAAGACCACGTGAGTGCCGGGAGCTGTGACTGGGGCTGTCATGGCTTGCTGTTCCCAGGGCCCGTTGGTGTTGGGTCTTCCTATGCCCCAGGGAGGGCATGGACAGTGTGGTGCTGGTCTTCCGGGGTGCAGCCTTGGCGAGGGGGCACGCAGGGACCTGGCCATGCTCTCCAAAGAAGTCCCCTGCCTTGCAGGACTGGCCGAAGCACTGGAGGGCCCAGCTCAAGAAGAGCCCAGGGGACCTGTCGCTAGTGACCAGCCTGGTCTCCCACCTGCTCAGGTACCAGGGCCTTCCACCCCCCTACCTCCTGGTTGGCCCTGAAGGCAGGCAGACAAAAGGACCAGAAAGGAAAGGGACAGAGGGGAGATCGGGGGTGACTGTACGGGGCGCCCGCAGGCTCCCTCGGAAGGGCTGGGGTTGCAGACGTCCCATCCGGCCACCCTCGTGGTCTTTTCAGCAGCCGCCTTCTGCCTTCTCAGGGGGGTGGGTCAGACTCTACCTGCCACAGTTACTCACAAGGAAACTGCAAGCGTCACTCCTCCGAAATGTGTCCGGTGGGGCCCCGTGGTGGGCAGGTGGACGGCAGGTGAGGGCGTGGCCTCAGCACTGCACCCCCACACCTCTTCTGTGCTCGCAGCATTCCCGACCACCCCATCTCGCAGCTCCTGAAGAAGCTCCAGTGTGCAGTGTACCGGGCGCTGTACCCCGTCGTGAGCAGGGCTGCTGTTGGTGCTGCCTCTGCCCCCGGCTGCCGTTCCTTGCCCCCGGACGCCGACGGGCTGCTGGCTCCGGGAAGCCGGCGGCTCCGGCCCTCGCAGAGCCTCTACTGCATGCTCTCCCCGGCGGAGCCCAGCCTGGCCCCACGGCCCCCAGACGGCCCTCAGGCCGGCCCCCCAGACAGAGGGCCAGACAGCAGCCCTGCCAGGCCCCCCTCACCCCTGGCACACAGCTTGACCGGTGTGCAGAGCAAAGACAGCTCCTTTGAAGACCTCGAACACTTCTTGGCTACTTCTGAGGGGTGGGGCCGGGGGCGTGGGAGGCCGCCTGAGCCCCAAACAACGGGGGTGAAGGAGGAGCCGCTGCTGGAGCAGCTGAAGAGCACTGTGAAGGACATACACAACGCCATCGGTGAGGGCCAGCGTGCCCGCAGGACGGGGGGGCGGGGGGAGCTGCTCCACCTCTGAAGCCTGTGCCCCTCAGAAGGCTTTTCACAGGCCGAGGATGGGCCCTGGGGAGGACAGGCTTTCCTCTGGTTGGCGGCCAGCCATGCTGGATCTGCAGAGCCGTCCCTGTCCGCCCTTCTCTGGGGCAAACCCCGTGTTCAGCAGACAGGAAGGCACCCTGCTCCGAGAGCAGCTGGAACCAGCTGTGGGCCCGAGCTCTCCCCAGTCCCGAGTTGTCTGCTCCCTGGGCTGCACTGGGAGGGTTTGGGGAAGGGTCTGCTGTCAGATCCTCTGCCCGCCAGGTGGTCCTAGCCCGCAGGGTTGGACTCGGGTCATTCTAAAGCAAGGACCATCAGGTGTGTGCGGCCTGGTGGTGACAATTTTGAGATTTTTTCCATCTTGAGAGTAGCGTGTGGATTCCCTAGGGGTCGGCGTCTAGGGTGGCTGGTGACTCCCAAGTCCCTTCCAAGGAGGAAGGCTTTCAGGGTTTCCTAAAAACCAGTGAGGGAGTCTCAACAGGCGGCTTGGAATGCCTTTAAGGTCACCTGGATGGGTTTCCCATCTCTCTGGGTCTCAGGTCTTGTTCTAAATATGCTTCTGAAGTTCTTCAGGTTCCTGCAGTTTGGAGTACAAACCCCTTCAGAGAGAGGCTGTCCTTTGCCTTCCTCAGCCTGTCTTCTTAGTTCCTCGGGGGAGCGGGGCATGCTTCTGTGAGCTCCTGGGTGCTCTGCCCCCGACTCCGTGGACACAGAAGTGGGAAGCTTGAGGGGAGTGGAGGGAGGCTCAGGCAGACCCCCACCCCACCGAGCCGGAACACCGTGGCGCTGTCCACACGGGGGGTGGGAGAGGAGGGGGTGGCTGTGGGGCCCACTTGGGCACCCCAGGCTGGCTGGGGATGACCTCCAGGGGCTGCCAGCCTGGGGCTGGAGGGCCCAGCCGTCCCCACAGCGCCATTGTGCCGGCTCTGCTCCCGGCAGACAGGCTGCTCTCGCTGACCCTCCTGGCTTTCGAAGGCCTGAACGTGGCCGCCTCCAAGGACCGGTGTCTGGCCTGCATCGAGGAGCCCTTCTTCTCTCCACTATGGCCCCTGCTGCTGGCACTCTACAGGTACGCTCCCAGTTCCAGTCCCCACGGATGGCCCCCGGGGCACCCTTCCAGTTGGTGCCTCACTCTCAGGCCATCCTCAGATGCCTCACCCACGCCCCTGTGACTCGGGGTGTAGCTAGCTTTACCTAGCCCTGCCTCCGTCCCTGGGGCAGAGCCCCTGGGCAGCTGAACCTGGCCTCTCTCTGCCCCAGGAGTGTGCACCGCCTCCGGGAGGCCGCCCTGAGCAGGAGCATGGAGCTCTACAGGAGTGCACCCCCAGCCGCCATAGGCATTCCCAGGAAGCTCCTCCCCCGGGACCTGGAGGCCACGGGAGCTGGTCCCTACCCCTACTGTGCTGCAGCCCAAGAGCTGGGCTTGCTGGTCCTGGAGAGCTGCCCCCAGAAGAAGCTGGAGTGCATCGGTGAGGGGTTGCAGTTTGGGAGGACAGAAGGGGGAACATGCTCAGATACGGTTCCATCCTACAGGTGACCTGGAGTCTCTGTTTGCCCTGAGCTGCAGACCCTCCCCCCGTCAAGTGGGGGTGTGTCTCACGGGCCATAAGCGGTGTGAGGGCACGATCGGGAGGGAGCTTCTCAGGGTGGGTGCCTGAGACTTGCTGTGGCCTCGGGGCTGTCCTGGGACTGGCTCCGCTCAGCCCTCTCTTGAAGTCACTTCTGTGCCACAGTGCGGGTCCTGCGGGTCATCTGTGCCTGTGCCGAGGATTACTACCAGGCCCAGGAGGCTGCCCCTGAGACCAGACCCCCAGTGGGTGCCGCAGCCATGTGAGTCCCCAAAACAGACTGGGATGGGCACTGCGCGTGTGGGGGACTGCCTGTAGAGGCCAGAGAGCCCTCCTGTCCTACCCCAAGCAGCGGGACTGCAGTTTCTGCCTGGATTCTGGGCCCCTGGGCCCCAGAATCCCGCTGCTACAGTGAGCTTTGCAAAGCTCATCGTCCAGCAGAGTACCCATGTCCACCAGGGGCTTGGGCTCCAGCCCCCGTGAACGATGCATTCCCGCCCCCCTGGGCAGGACTTCTTAGGAGTTAGGGAACACCTGACTAATCTGGTGAAATTTAGGGTTGCTTGTCCCAACAGCACGTGCTTGGTCCCTCAGTTGCACACTTTGGGGGAAAAGCCCCAGCCTCAGTGAAGAGCTTGCTCCCTGTGCTGAGCCCCCACACCTGGGGTTCCTGTATCATCCCTGCCCCCACTATCCTGAGGTGAGGCAGGGGGTCTTCTCTACCTGGATCTGCGATGCCTGGTTCTATCTGTCTTATCTGAATCCTCCTGGGGCCAGCAGCCTCTTGCCCTGGCCCCCATTTGGGGCTCCCAGCTCCTCAGCACCTGCAGGGGCTCTTTCTGTTGCCACCCTGCCCCAGGGACCAGTGTTATAACAAAGGCACCTGTCATTTGAACCTGGCGGGTGGGCTTTAGCACCTACTACACCCAAGGGCCTGGAGGTAATGGGCAGGTAGAAGCTAGAGTTGAGCATGAGATCAGCAAGCAAGAGCTCCACCCAAGGAGAAAGAGACAGATGGTTGGTGGTCATACTCAAGCCATAGTTTTTGCTTGATGCCCTTCCCAGAGACCACCAACCCGTGGGCCCCGTGGGCCAGGGTTCTGCGTGCCCTGCAGGGCCTCCGTTGGCACCTTTTTAGCTCCCCTAGATGCCTCTTGTGGGGGATCTCAGGTGCCTGGCTCCGATCCCGGGTGTCAGCAGGCTGCCTGGACGTGGGCCATCCCCTCCATTATCCTGCTCCCCAGGTGTGGGCAGCCTTGTGGGGCAGCCCCACACGTGCACTGGGGGGGCATCGCCTCGCCCAGCCGTGGGCTCCGGAGCACAGGGTTCCCATTCAGGGATGGCCTTGCTGCCTGTAGGGACTGCCCTGCGTCCACTCCCAACTCCCCCACGCAGGTGGGCAGGAGGGGCGCAGGGAGAGCAGCTGGTCAGCCCTGGACCACTCCACAGGCCGAGCTGGGGGGCTGCAGGGTTTGGGGGATTGAGCAGCCATACTGGGCCCCAGAGCCTACCGGCCAGCCGTGCCTCTGCCCAACAGCGGTGCCGACGACCTGCTGCCCATCTTGTCCTTTGTGGTGCTGAGAAGCGGTCTCCCCCAGTTGGTGTCAGAGTGTGCAGCCCTGGAGGAGTTCATCCATGAGGGGTAGGAGCCCCCGGCTAGAGTCAGGCCAGCATGGTGCACTGAGCAGGTGCTCCCAGGTCGGGGGTCCACCTGTGCACATGGCCCATGGTCCCCTCTGCCAGTCCCTTCCTACTTCCCCTTGCTCAGCATACTGCTTGGACAGGACCTGGGTGGGGGGGCCATCCCTTGAGCAGCATCTGCCTGGGGAGTGGGCTATCCTCTAGCCCAGCCTCCCTGACAGACCCCTGTGGGACCTCAGCATCCAGGTCCTGCCCCATGAGGGCAGACACCCCTTCCAAAGTGCTGGGGGCCTCCTTGCATCCCCTGGAGGTGACAGATGCTGCCTGGGCCCACCTCTCCACAGGTACCTGATTGGAGAGGAGGGTTACTGCCTGACGTCACTACAGAGTGCCCTGAACTACGTGGAGCTACTGCCCCGGGGGGCCCTGGGCAAGTAGAGGAGGACAGGACCTGCCGAGGACCGTCCAGGAGTCACCTGCTGGGGGGAGGGGGGCACTAGGCCAGCTGTGGTGGGGCTGTGTAGCTCTCACACTTGCCCTAACCTGACATCTGGCCCAGGGACTTGAGACACCGCTGTTCCTCAGAGGCACCAGCTCCTAGGAAGTAGGCCCATCTCTTTCTTGTCTCAGCCTGAGAGGCTCTGTGCACGAACATCAGAGCTGTGGACTCCCCTTGGGGCCGGTACACATGGTCCTCAGCCCCAGCAACTCAGCGGTAGGGAGGGCGCCTTGGGCCTGGCAGAGGGCAGGTCTGGTTTCTCTCCCTTCCCATCCCTGTGACAGTCAGCTTCCAGCACCAGTGGCTTGTTAGTCAAGAAGAGGGCCTGGCCCCATACCCTGCCTCCCACCCAAGGGCTGGGGCCTAGGTGGTCTGAAACTGTGCTGTTTACTTATTGGGCATTGATCACTCCATTCTCCTCTGGAGCCCAGGCACCCCCAGGGCACCCACCCGTGTCTGGGGCCTCTGAGCCACCCCGGCCCTTGGCACGGTACGAATTGGACCCCTGGCCACTTCCCATCCCCGCATGTCCCCTTCTGGGTCAGCGTGAACCCAAGGGTCAGTGCCTGCCTGCAGCCCAGTGCCCACTCTGACTGTTACATGCCCTGGGCAGCCACTGACACAGCCAAAAATAAAGAGGTCACTGATATCTCACGCTGCACGGCTCGCGTGCTCGCCATTCCACTGGCCGTGCGGAGGCCTGAGTAGCACAACCCCTCCCCTGTGGACCAGCAAGAGCCAGACTGTCCCAGAGACCACCTCCCAGACCCTCTGGGGCAGGACATGCTCCGCGGGGCTGAGTGGGTTGGGCAGGACCTGGGACTGGACCTCTTGGCCTGCAGGGTCTCGGGAAGCACCTTCATTCTCCAGGTGGGAAACACACATAGGTGTCCTGAGCTGTGATCTGTGTCGCCCCTAAAGAGGAGAAAGCAAGCAGCATCTGCCAGGGAAGGAGGGACCCCTGGCAGACCTGAGTTACCCCGAGGCAGGTGGTTTGGGCCCAGCCACCCCAGGGGCCAGTTACGGGAGCAGTGTGCAGGTGCCCCGGGGAAAGGCTCCGCGGAGATGGCAACAGCAGTTGGTGTTTATTGGGTGCTTTGCAGGTCTGTCTTCCGAGGACTTCCATGAGGAACTGAGGCAGGAGCAGGGGAAGCACCTTCGCTAGGCTACGTCTCATGATGGCAGAACTGGGTTTGAGCCCAGCAAGCCAACTCAAGAGGCCAACGGGCACCTGCAGTCCAGACCCCACAGTTGGGTGCTGGGCCCAGTGGGCTGGGGCAGGCCAACCCGAATCCCTGGGACAGCTGTTGTCTCTGGAGCTTTTGTGGCCTGTGGTCTTCTGCCTGTCAGTGCTCCCAGAGCAGACAAGCCAGCACCCGCCCAACACCTTGCCTTTGTCTCCCCACCCTTGGCCCCCCTAACATTCTGCTTATGCTCTTGTAAGTGTAGAGTTCTGAGTAACCCAGACCTGGATGAGCACACCAGCCACCATGGAGCCTCGGGAAGAAGAGGTAACATCCCATGGTTCAGTCCTTGGCATTGACGTCTCAAGGATAGGATTTTAAAGGCCGCTGCATAAAGCAGATGGAGGATGAAGATGTGTCTTCAGCTAAGCCTGATAGTGGAAGTACCTGTTGGCTTGGCGCTGGGGACCACACCTCTGGGGATGGGCCCCATATGGGGGGCTGTCTCCTTGGCACCCTGTTCCAGGCGCTGCAGTCGGACAGGCTGAGCCCATGACTCTGAGCCCATGGTTCCTCCATAAAATGGATGAATAATCCACTCTTCCCACTGGAAATCCTGCAGATCAACAAGAAAAAGGCAGCAGTCCCAAAGAGAAAAATAGCAAAGGCTATGAACAGATTGTCTACAGAAGAGGAAGGTTTTTTTTGTTTGTAGATGTATTTATTTATTAGAGAGAGAGCATGCACGAGCAGGGAGGGGGGAGAGGGAGAATCTCAAGCAGAGCAGGGAGTCCGACACAGGGCTCAATCTCATAAACCTGAGACCATGATCTGAGCCAAAATCCAGAGTCAGACAGTTAACCAACTGTACCAGCCAGGCACCTCCAGAGGAGAAAGTTTTAAAAAGCTAATTAACAGAAGAAGTGTTCAAAACTTTAAAAATCAAGAAATGCAAATTAACACAGTAACAAGGTAGAATTCATGTGCACTATACTGGTAAAATCCAAAAGCTAGGCAAAGCTGAGCATGGTGGTGTGCAGAAGCTGGAAACCATACACAGGGGCGGGGGGAGGGTTGCAGCAGATTCAAGAACTAGCTGCAGTCCTGGGCCAGCGCAAATGCCAAATGACCCTCCGACCTTACGACCAGGTCATGAGAGGACATGTACACAGATGGAGTCAGGCAATGTGGCATCCATCCCCGGGAGGGTTGAAGCGGAATGTGGTGAATGCACGTAGTCCCACATCGATTGCTGTGTAACCAACCACCCCACCTCACCGGCTTAAACACAACAGCAGTCGTTTACTTTGCTCAGGAATCTTCCATTCGGGCAGGGTTCCTTGGGGACAGCCCATCTCTGCACCCCCAGCATCAGCTAGGTCAGCTTCCAGGCTGGGTGACCCAATGTCAGGGATTGGAATCATCTAGAGCTTTGTCCACGCGTCTGCAGTGGATGCTTGTCAGCTAGGACCTCAGTCAGGACTCACAACCACATTCTCAGAACCATGTGAGGCCTGCGTTAGTTTCCTCTGGCCACCATAAACAATGCCACAAACTGAGTCAAGTAAAAAACTAGAAATGTACTGAAGTTCTGCAGGCTAGAATCTGAATTCAGGATGCTGATGGGACTATACTCCCTCAAAGTACTAGAGCAGAATCCTTACTTGCCTCATCCAGCTTCCTGCTCCTACAATCCTTGGCTGGTAGCTGTAAGTAGAGCCCCAGTCTCTGTCTCCATCACCATAGGCTTTCTCCCCTACATGCTGTGCCTAAACTTCTCTCTTAACAACATCAGTCGTATTGGATTTAGGGCCCATCCTAATTCAGCATGACTTCATCCTAACTTGATTATATCTGCAAAGAATGTGTTTCCAAATAAGCTCACATTCCCAGGTTCTAGGTGGACACGGATCTGGGGGGACATTATTCAGCTCAGTGCAAGTTCTCTCCATGTGGCCACGGGCTCCCCCACAACATGATGGCTAGACTCCAAGAGCAAACAACTCAAGACAACAAGGTGTTTTAATGACTTAACCTGGGAAGCCAAACAATGTCACCTCCATTCTGTGGGTGCAAGTAGGTGCAAAGACCCGCCCAGTTTCAAGTGTCATACTGAGAAGAGCCACACGTGCCCTAGATTAGCAAGCAACGGCTGAGAGCAGTTGCCTGGAGTCACACACGGCAACAGGACTTGAGTGCGGAATCAAAGCAACAGAACCCCATCTACTTCCAGTTGAAGACGCAATCGTGCACGCTGTGGCAGGCTCTGCACCGAGGCTGCGGATTCCCCACACCGCAACAGTTGTCTTAGGGTTGCGGGCTATGACCATGGATGGATGCAATTCAGAGGCCTCGCATCTGAAGACCACGATGAATTCAGTGGTGAAACCGAAGGGAGTGGTTAAGCTCCACCCTTCCGCACAGAGGCCGGAGAAGACCAGAAGTTAACTGTCTCCTCACGGCTGGTGTGGCCCTAGAGCTGGGTTCAGTGCATCGTAAGCGAAACGCCTCTATGTTGAGTGGTGGCCAGCAAAATGTCTCAAGGAGATCCCCAGCTTGGTTCCAGTATTCCTCTAAAAGTCCCATTTGAAGTATGTGAAGACGCACCTGCAGGGTACTGCCAGGTGAAGGCTCTTGTTAAGAGAAAGATCTTCCCAGGCAGGTCCCATCTCAGCAAAGTGGTCTGGAGAGGTGAGGGGCCCAGAAATCAAGGGGCAGAGCCTGCCCAGGGAGGAAGGTCTACAGAAGACCTTCCTCGCATGGAGCTGGGCCCCCAAGGGCTAAATCTCTCCCATCCCTCCTCCGCCCAAGTGGCTTTAGCGCACGGGTCGGGCGCCTGGAAACGAGGCTGCCCTAGTTAGGGAGGGGCCTTCACCCCGCCGCAGGGACCAGGAAGCTGAGCCCACAGAAAGACCAAGGCCGCCCCACCCACCTGAGGCTGCTGTTTCAACCACGCGGAGACGCACCTCCCTGGGCTCACGGTGAGCTCTGGGCCCGGGCCGGGGCGCACTGGCAGCACCCGCTTCCGCCCCGGCCACCGCTGCCGGGGCCCAGCTCAGAGGAGGGGGCTGCGCGTACGCACCGTTCCTCGCGCGCCCGCCGCGCGCCCGCCCAGGATCCGCCGCGAGCCGCCCGGGGCCCGCGGGCAGGCGGAAGACGCGGGGGCAGGTGCTCCGCCGAGCGGCACAAGGCCCCGCCCCCAGCCCGGCCCACCCGGGTGAGCCGAGGGGGCGGTGCCCGGCGCAAGCCCCGCCCCGGGCGTCACGGCCAAGGCCGGTGGGCGGAGCCGGTGGCGGCGGAAGAGCGCGGCCGCGGGACGGGTCCGAGCGGAGAGGTGGCCGATTGGGCTCCGCTGGGGACCGACAGGTAGAGCGGTCCCTCGCGGGGCCACAGCACGCTCTGGTGGGCGAGGTGGGGGTCTCTTTTCGGGGGGAGACACAGCTGGCGGGCGGGTCTCCAGGGAAGCGGGGTGCTGTAGATACTGGGGGCCGCTCCGCTGGCGAGGTCGCCGGGCTGTGCGGGGACATGTGGACACGGGGGGGGGCGCACAGCCGGCGGGGACAGGGTCACCGGGCCGGAGGGGGGTCTGTGGACGCTGGGTGGGGGCTCGGGGGGCCGCACAGCCGGCGGGGAGGGGTCTCTGGTTCCTGACACCGGACCCCCGCCCGCCAGAATGGGCAGCAGCTCGCTGTCCGAGGACTACCGCCTGTGCCTGGAGCGTGAGCTGCGGCGTGGCCGCGCGGGCGTGTGCGGGGACCCATCGCTGCGCGCCGTGCTGTGGCAGATCCTGGTGGAAGACTTCGACCTGCACGGCGCGCTGCAGGACGACGCGCTGGCGCTGCTCACCGACGGCCTGTGGGGCCGCGCCGACCTGGCCCCCGCGCTGCGCGGCCTGGCCCGCGCCTTCGAGCTGCTGGAGCTGGCGGCTGTGCACCTGTACCTGCTGCCCTGGAGGAAGGAGTTCACCACCATCAAGGTAGGGCGCTGGGCCGAGGGGGCGCCCCCGCTCAGGCTGCCGTGTACCGTGGGGCAGAGGATACCATTGAACAAGGGATTTCATGGGTCTTCAGAGCCGCGTGGCTCTTCAGGGCTCAGAGGGGATTTGGGGCGCTTTGGGGCAGCTCTTGGCCAAGGTGTCCCCCCTCCCCCCCCCACTCCCAGGGCTGAAAACATGGTGTGGGCAGAGGCCACTCACCCTGGGTGCCTGCCTCCTGGGGAGATCCTTGCTCCTCAAGGCTTGAATCAGTGCCCTCCCCCAAAGTGGCCTCACAGCCCAGGTAGCACAGAAATCCTAGGACAGGTGCCTGGGAGGGACTTGAGGTTCCATGGTCATCCTAATCCTTGCATGACCCCATTTATAGAAGAGGACGTTGGGTGGGTGTATCCCCTGTGAAGTAGGTAGGGGCTGGAGGCCCTGCATACGCTGGGGTCTGCACTGATCACCCCTGTGGGTGAGCTGCTGGCCTGCAGGAGGGGGCAGGCATACTTGGCCCTCAAAGCTAATTTGGAAGAGTAGGAAGGTGCTGATGTCATTGGGCACGTGGGCGAGTCCACCTCCACTGGTTGCCATGGCAGCAGCAGCCTCTCTCTCTCTCTCTCTCTCCCCCCCCCAACCCCTTTTCCTCTCCCTCTCTCTCACCCCACCCTCCTCCACTCCCTCCCTCTCTCAAGAGGTGAGCTCTGGAGCCTATTGCTTCATGGGGACACCTGCTGGTCAGAAGTTCTAGGACATTTTAATTCAGAGAACAGGGCGGGAGGCACCCTCAAGCGCCAACCCCGTGGGAAGCCAAGAACCGAGCGGACAGGCCTGCCCTTGCGGTGCTCCTGGGCTTCAGTGTTGGGCAGACCTGGTTGGGATCTGGTTCTGCTTCCTCTTGGCTGTGTGGCTTTGTGCAAGTTACCTAATCTCTCTGAACCCATGTCCTCATCGGTGAAACACACCCAAGAGTAGTGCAGTCCAAGGTCTGTTGTGAGGGCTGAAGGCAAAACCCTGAGTACAGTGCCCGCCCACGGCAGCGCTCCGTCTGCGGGAGGGATGCTGACGGGATCCCAGGGCTCCCGTCTGGGAGAGACACAGCACCATCATCCTGAAGCCCTTCCAGTTCCTCACAGGACTGCAGCCTAGAAAGCACTTTCCCATCTAGCACTCCTGGGCTCTCAGCCCAGATGCACGTTAGAGCCTCCGAAAAATACGGATGTTTCATCTATGTGGTGGAACGCTACACAGTTGGAAAAAATGAATGGCTAAGCCTCTGTCCCAATGGGGAAAGCTCTCCAGAACAGGACGTGGGAAGGTGGAGTTCAGGACAGCCTGTCTGGAGAGCAGATAAGCACCCGTTTGTGTTTGCGTGACCCAATCTCGGCCCCAGGGGGGACAGGAGGTGGAGACCCCAAGGCAAGTGAGATTTCTTTTTTTAAGATCTTATTTGAGAGAGCGAGCGAGCGAGCGAGAGAGCAGGAGGGGGGTGGGGAGACCGAAGCAGACTCCCCGCCGAGCAGGGAGCCCAACGTGGGACTCCCATCTGGGACCTGAGCTCAGCTGACTGAGCCACCCTGCTGCCACGAAGTGCGACTTCCTGGCGTGGGGGCTCTTTATTTTGTTCTGCCTCAGCCATGGAGATGGGTGTGCCGGGGTGGGTCGGAGCATGCGGCTGAGCAGCCCCTCTGAAGGGAGTGCCGGCACGGCCTGGTTCCGGGGGGAGGCCAGGGCCAGGAGGAGCTCGAGCGTGGGTCGGCTGCTGCTGACCAGGACCCTCCTCTGCAGACCTTTTCAGGGGGCTATGTGCACGTGCTGAAGGGCGCCCTCTCGGAGGACCTCCTCCTCCAGAGCTTCCAGAAGATGGGTTACGTGCCCAGGGACAACCACCGCCTCATGATGGCTGCCCCGCCACCCGCCTGCCAACTGGTGCAAGTGGCCCTGGGCTGCTTCGCCCTCCGGCTGGAGTGTGAGATCCTGGGCGAGGTGCTGGCGCAGCTGGGCACCAGCATGCTGCCAGCCGAGGAGCTGCTGCAGGCTCGGCGGGCCAGTGCAGACGTGGCCTCCTGCGTGGCCTGGCTGCAGCAGAGGCTGGCCCGGGAAGAGGAGCCGCCGCCTCTGCCCCCCCGGGGCTCCCCAACAGTCTACCAGACCCCGCTGGACCTCTACCGGGACCTGCAGGAGGATGAGGGCTCGGAGGAGGCCAGCCTGTACGGTGAGCCCTCGCCGGGCCCCGACTCCCCGCCCCCAGAGCTGGCCTGCAGGCCGCTGCTCTGGGAACAGAGCGCCAAACTGTGGGGGGCCAGGGGCGCAGCCTGGGAGCCCCTGGAGGAGGCTGAGGTGCTGCCGCAGGCCAGCAGCCCACCCTATGGGGCCTTGGAGGAGGAGCGGGAGCGCGAGCCCACAGCCTTCTCCTTCCTGGCCCTGCGAAGAGAGCTGCTGAGTCAGCCTGGAGACGCGGCTGCCCCCAGAGCCCCAGGGAGCCCCTGCCAGCCCCCCGGCTACCAGGCGCACAGCTGCCTAGCTCCTGGGGCCCTGCCCGCCCTCTGCTGTGATACCTGTCACCAGCTGCACGCGCCCCACTGTGCTGCCCTGCCCACCTGCCGAGCCGGCCACGCGCTTCGCCCGCTGCTCAGTGAGGGCCAGCGGCGCCTGTGGCTGCAGCGCGCGCAGCTGGACACCCTGCTCTATGACGGGCCCGGGGCCCAGCCTTAGACCCAGCCAGGCCCTGCGGCAGGGTCTTCCCGAGACCGTTTCTGTGGTGCTTCTCTGGGCCTCAGCACTCCTCGGGCCTAAGCCCCCAGCCACCCTGCGCCCAGGGGACTTCTGGGCACAGCGAGGTGGGGCATCGGGCTTCACAAGGCAGGAGGTGGGGTCCTGCCTTCCATGGGAGGCTCCTGCGTTGGCCTGGCCGACTCCCTACCCCCGGCACCCAGCATCCAGGCCCATGTCCAAACGTGCTGGGTGGAGGAGTCTCACCACCAAGCCTATGCCCAACGAAGGGCCCTCTCCCTTCACTTTCGCTCCTTGCCCCATCCCACTGTAGGGCCCACCGCTCAGCCTGTGGACCTGAGCCCTACAGTTGTCCTTCAGAACACTGCTTCCCTCCACGTGTCCAGGGGAGAGTCTCCTCACAGGGCTGTCCCTGGGAGCCACTGAGCACCACTGTGACCAGTCTGGGGGCTCTGCCAGGTACATGGCTGAGCTAGCCCCTTGCCTAGAGGTGTCATGAGCCAGCGCTGAATGAGCTGAGGGCTGGCTCGAGACCAGCTGGGCCAGGGAGTGTGGTCCCCAGGTGGAGAAGAAATGATCTGATCTCAAAGCAGAGTGGGGAGCCTCCCCAGACACCCAGAGCATAGGCGGCAGGAGGAAGGACGCAGGCAGCTAGTGGGGCCTGGATAGGCTGTCACTCCCCTCGTGGGTGGAGTGTGGGGCTTCTGAGCAGTCCGCACCCCACAAGCCACCCTGCTGTTGGCTTTCTGCTGCATAGGCTCTGAAAGGCAGGGCAGGAGGCCGTGCAGGCTTCCCACCTGAGAATGCTCCCTGGGTCCAGTAGTAAGGGTGTGGCTGGGTTCTTGAGCAGCCACCTGCTAAGGCAGACTCTTAAGGCCAAGGCAGGCAGGCAGAGCCCCCTCCCCTGGGAAGTATTCAGCCACAGGACTAGAGGGGACAGGTGCCTGTCTTCTGTGCTGGGTGCTCTACCCCCGTCTGTCTATCCCACCTCCCCTTCTCCCCAGCACTCAGAGAACCACCATCATGTCCCATGAATCAGAATATTAAAGTTCATTAAAGGACACTGAACCTACTCATACCTGTTAGAAAACCTTTTATCTCTCTGACTCATGCCCCTTCCCCTCTGGGCCTCAGTGTGGGTCAGGGACAGGGCTCAGACCCCAGTCCCTCAGGTGGGATGTGACCCACACCCGACCTCTCCTTCCCATTCTGAGTGTGCCAACCCTGCCGGTGGGGGGGGGGGGTGCGCCTCTCCCTGCCCTAGACAGACCCTGGTGATCAGGAGGGAGCACAAGCCACCATGTGGGGTCTACGCATCCCAAGCCAGCAACACCCACTGAATTGGGCCCAGCAGGTGTTTCCTCCTGGGAAGGGAGGGTCCCAAGCTTTTACCAGCTGAGGGCGCGGCAACAGGTGTCCTGAATGAGGTCCCACCCCTTCAGGGTGCACCCACCCTGCATCACCCCCATGCCCACTCCCCGCTCTTCTGGGGAAGGGGTGTGATCAGCCGGAGCAGCGGGTAGGTCTCCGCCGAAGGAGGAGCTGGGTCCCAGCAGCGTCGTGAGCCTGGACTGCAGAGGCCTCCCCATTCCGTTGCTGTCCGTCGCAGATGTGCCAGCCCGGTGGAGGGGCTGTCAGGGCTTACAGCGCTTGCCCTGGGCCTCAGACGTGGCCTGGACGGCCCGCTTGTTGCGGTGGTGGGGGAAGGTGGGCATGAGCTCCGGCTCACAGGCTGCGGGGAGGAGTGCGTTGGGGTCTGAGAACCCCACTGTGCATCCGTGTCGGGCCCTGGAGTCGCGTCTCCCTCTGCCCCCCTCAGACAACAGTCTGTGTGGCCAGCGAGCACCCACGTGGGCCTCAGCATGCAGCCCCTGCTCCACCCGGACAGGCCTGTGCCAGGAGCCCGCCCCACCACCCCCAGGGACTCGAGGAGCTGTGGGAGGCCGTGCCCCTACACCCCCACCCTGGACAGAAAGGGCCACAAGACAAGCGCGCTGCGGGGCTCAGTGGGAAACTCACGCAGGGGCTTCTCCTTGAAGTACGAGCTCTCCAGGCCATCTCTGGCCGTTGCCCTGGACAGGAGGCCTCCGTGTTAACAGGACCCCGGCTGCCCCTGGGGCCGCTTTCCCACACACCCACCCAGCTCCGCAGCCTCAGGTTCAAATTTCCTGACAGCAAAAGGCGAGTGGCCAGCAAGGGTCTGCGGCCCAAAAACAGATGAGAAATTCAGAGTGGGCTCCATGATCTGGGTGGGCAGCGACCACCCACACTGGGGGCCTGGGCCTCCGCGTCTGTTGGGGGAGGGGGCACCTCTGTGGCAGCGTGGCCAGAGTTCTGAAAACCCCCCTTTCGAGGGCTCGGGTTTGAGGCCAGGTCAGCACCTTTTCTTGGGGTCGTACATGAAGAGGAAGTTCAGCAGGCGCAGGCCAGCCTCCGAGAGCCACGGGAACTTGTGTTTGAGGTTGTTGTACGGCTGCTTCCTCAGGCTGTACTGACCCACCAGCGGCAGCCTGGAGAAGCCCTGCAGGGAGCAGGAGTGGAGCATGGGGGCTGGCCCGGGCAGGGGGCAGAGGGGGGCGGATGAGGGCAGAGGCCGGGCACTCACTGGCCAGATGTTCTCACTGGGCGTCCCCAGCAGCTGCACAATCAGGTCCACCTGGTGGATCTCGGACGTGCCAGGGAGAAGGGGCTTGTGGGCCAGCAGCTCGGCCAGGATGCAGCCCATGGCCCTGCAGAGGAGAGCAGACCTTACCTCACACACCTGTCCCCTGCTGCCACACACCTCTGCTGAGGCCAAGTGCTGGGGTCAGGACAGGGTGGAGCTTGGGAGGAAGTCAAGATGGGACATGACCCCGTCCCAGATGGCCTCTTTGGGTGACCATGAGGGCAGGGCCTTTCTTCTGTGGAAGCTACGTTCTCATGCTTCCTCTTAGGGATCCCAGGCTCCGGCCCTCCCCCTCCCCCTGGGGGCTGGGAGGCTGACAAAGACCCCAGCCCTGTTCCTGCCCTTGTGAGCCCCCATGGGACCCACCCCAGCCCTTCCCCCAGGTCCCAGGAGCCGCATTCACTTCTCACCACATGTCTATGCTGGTGGTCTGCGTGGTGGTTCCCAAAAGCAGTTCGGGGGCTCGGTACCTGCAAACACAGGTACTCCCCCTCGTACCCTGCAGTGAAGCCTGGGCCTCCACCAGCCTTCCTGACAGCCTGAGGCAGCCCGGGCTCCAGACTGCCAACCCCAGCTCAGACCACCTTGTCCTCCCAGCCCACAATCGTGGGTGACACACAGAGTAACACCAACTTTGCGGGTCGGCTCCTAGGAGTCTGCCGCCAGCCCAGTCTGTAGACACGGCTGGCTGACGCATGGCAGAAGACCTACGATTTTGTATCGTTAACCACAGGCCTGTTCTGCTGCTTCTTAAAAACATGCATGAGAAAAACTACAGAAAGCTGAATAAACCGCCCCACCCCACAGACAGAAGTCTGTGAAGCGACCTCCCCTTCTTGAGAGGGCTCAGAACCAAGCAGGACAGTCCCCCGCCCCGCCGTGCTGTCCTCCGTCCCGACAGCCCCGCTGTCTCAGGAAGCTGTCCTAGACCCAGCCTCTAGGAGTGCGTGTGGCCCTCTGTAGCTTCAAGACCCTCAGGATCCTTCTGCTGCTTCAGCATGATCAACCCCCACACTTCCTCCACTCACCAGAGTGTGACCACCTTGGGGGTCATGGGCTTCACTGGGATGCCATAAGCCCGGGCCAGGCCGAAATCCGCTGTGACGAAGGCAGAAAGGCAGTGTGTCACCCAGCGGGGGCTAAGAAGCTGCCGTGTGCAAACAGCTCTTAGCCCCCGGGGAGCTGGCAGGGACTGACCTGCTCCCCCGCCCCAGTGGCACTCAGAGACACCTGCCACAGTGCCGGCACCCAGCACCCACCTGTCTTCACACAGCCCTTATCGGTCATGAGCAAGTTGGACACCTTCAGGTCCCTGGGACAGAAAGGGAACATCGGTGATTCCCAGGACGTGAACCCCACAGGGCAACTAGGTTGTCAACGTCACAGGCAGACTCAGAACGCTTTCCTACACATCCCCTGTTGGAACTTTTTTTTTTTTTAAAGATTTTATTTATTGGGCGCCTGGGTGGCTCAGTCGTTGAGTGTCTGCCTTCGGCTCAGGTCATGACCCCGGGGTCCTGGGATCGAGCCCCACATTGGGCTCCCTGCTCGGCGGGAAGCCTGCTTCTCCCTCCCCCACTCCCCCTACTTGTGTTCCTGCTCTCGCTCGCTCTCTGTCAAATAAACAAATAAAATCTTTAAAAAAAAAATGGATAAAATCTTTAAAAAAAAAAGATGCCCTGAGCCTGGAAGGTTCCCCCACTTTCCTTGTGTCTGTGACGAGACTGCAGGACTTCTCATAGCCTTGTCAGCTCCCCCAGGGGGAAAGCAGGTGCTGTGGGGCCAGGATCGTGCCATTCCTCCCCCCGCCGCCCACTTGGGGCCCCTCCTACCTGTGGATGATGAAGTTCTGGTGCAAATATTGAAGGCCTCGGAGCACTTGCAGCACAATGCACTTGACCTATGCAAAGGGCAGGATGCATCAGTTAAATGTGCCACACAAGGACCTGGGATGGTGCCTCACTCCAGGCCCCCCAGCCTCACACCTGGGCCTCAGAGAAGGGTGTTGGCATGTTCTCCAGAAGGCTGGCCAGATCTTGCTCACAATAACCCATCACCAGAAAGATGCTGGAAGGAAAAGGGGAAGACACAGGGCACCTCCCACGTCCTCCCAGGTAGGCCAAAGGATCCTCCTGGAATTGCAGGAGGCATGAATTCGATTTGGGGGGAGCACAGGGAGGGGGATAGGAAAGGCAGGCTCAGCAGGGCCCAGTGCAGAGGACCAGCAGACTGCATACCTCTCCAGGTGGTTCCCCACAACGACTTCCTTCAGCTCCACGATATTCGGATGGCGAAGGCGAAGGAGCAGTGTGATCTCTCGAAGGCTGCTGATGGGGACCCCTGCAGCCAGACAGCCTCCTCAGTGAGCCCCACCCCTACCCCTGCAGGGCTCTGCCCACAACCTCAGGGAGAATCAAGGCCACCTGAACATGCACTTTTCTTTTTTTAATTTTATTTATTTATTTGACAGAGAGAGAGAGATCACAAGTAGGCAGACAGGCAGGCAGAGGGAGATGGAGAAGCAGGTTCTCTGCTGAGCAGGGAGCCCGACGTGGGGCTCGATCCCAGGACCCTGGGGTCATGACCTGAGCCGAAGGCAGACGCTTACTGGGACCATGACCTGAGCCGAAGGCAGACGCTTAACCGACTGAGCCACCCAGGCGCCCTGAACATGCACCTTTAACTCTCCCTTCCTTCAATGATGCAGGGCAGCAACTATCAGTATGCACCACCGTATAGGACAAGGGGTCCACAGTGAGCACAGCAAGGCCCTGCACAGGTGGCCGGGGAGGGGCTGGGGGGCAGAAATCAGGGGTGTGTGGAGCACAGGGGCTACCAGCCTGGCCTTAGGCAGGGAGGGCTGGGTAGAGGGGTGATGGCTGGGCTGAGACAGAAGATAGGGCAGTACCAGACAGAGGGAGAAGATGAACCGCACGGGGTTCAGGGGAACTAAGGCCTAGAGGAGAGGGGTGAGGGCGAGGGGCTGAGGAAGGACAGGACAGGCAGCCTCCCAGAAACAGGTCCCCTTTAACCCTCATGAAGATGCTCTCAGCACCAGGGGTTCAGGCCAGAGGAAGCCTCAGAAAACTGGCACCTTTCTGCCCCTCCCACTTGAGCTCACCATCCTTCTCCTTGTCCATCCGCACCTTCTTCAGGGCGACAATCTCGTCCGTCTGGGTGTCCCGGGCCCGATCTGGAATGAAAACTCATCCATGATGGAATCTTACTTAATCCCGCATCATACACCCTTGTGCCATACAGGGGCCTCGTTCTGAACGCTGGGGGTCCCTTTCTCTTCTTCTTTGACACTGGGTCCCAACTGTGCAAGCAGCAGCCCCAGCCCCACTAGACACATGCTCTCTGGGGAGTCTTCTCAACTGGGCCACGTACAGGGTGCTAGTTACACCAAGCTCCCTCGAAGTTTTCCTCCTTAGAGTCAGGATGCAGGTCACCGCTTTGCCTTCTGTTTACTATGTTCTAGCAGCAAATAAGACACTTTATCCAGGAAAAAAAACCCCACATTTTGTGCAAAGGAGGCTCTTCAAGGCACTAGTGGGTGAAGCTTCCAAACCCTTCTCAGTCTGATGCACACCAACGTCACAGCCGCCACCCACTGAAGCCCCGGCTGCTTTTGGAAGTTCTAGGTTCTGCTGTAACAGCTCCCTCCGCTTGTAACCACACCGGCAATCTGATGCTTACACCGATGGTAATTACACCACGGATTAGAGTTCACTCGTATAACTTCTGCCCTGGCTATAAAGCCCTGGGTGTTTCCCTCCTTCCAGCCCTGACACAGCTCCTGCTGGGACAGGCCCCTGTGCCCGAGGGCTTCCATCCCGGCCACTCACACACAATGCCATAGGTGCCTTCCCCGATACGGTTCAGCTTCTCAAACTCCTTCACGCTCCGACACCGTCCCAGCTGAAAGACAGAGGTGCTGGTAGTGCAGGGCTTGGGCAGCTAACGGAACAACTAAAGATGGATATTTCACGCTTAATTTGTACAAAGGAGCTCACCCCCGTGTTCACCAAACAAGGATAACCACACACTCGGGCTTTCAGAGAAAAGAGGGGTGATGCTACTGGGCCAGCAGACACTTTGACCACAGTATCACAGGCAGCCCGTTCCCGTCCAAGCCCATGGTCCAGACGTACGCGGTCTACAAACGATAACCACTGGCCACATGTGGTTAACATGACAGTAAAATTTCATTTCCTCAGCTGCCATGTGTGTCGTGCTCCACGTGGCTCATGGTAACCATACTGGATGAATCAGAAACCCACATTTGTTTTTCTAAGTAGGCTCCACGCCCAACATAAGACTTGAACTCACAACCCCAAGATCAAGAGTCCATAGGAAGAAACATTTCCACCCTCACAAGAAGACTACCGAGCAGCACCAGTCTAGATCATGCTCTGGAGATGAACAAAGCTTCTACCAAACACAGCGGAAACGCTTCTGTGGCAGAGACTGACTCCAATATCCACACAGTATTTCTTCCTTTGAGTAGGAAACACTGCCCAGTGGCACGTGGCTACCCAGCTGGTATTTCCCACCGTTGTATTTTGCAGCTAGGTATGTCTATTTGACTAAATTTTGGCCAATGGGATGTGAGCATAAAGGACAAGGGCTTCAAGGAAGGGACTTCCCCAGGGGCACCTGGGTGACTCAGTCGTTAAGCGTCTGCCTTCGGCTCAGGTCATGGTCCCAGGATCCTGGGATCGAGCCCCGCATCGGGCTCCCTGCTCAGTGGGGAACCTGCTTCTCCCTCTCCCATTCCCCCTGCTTGTGTTCCTTCTCTCGCTGTGTCTCTCTCTGTCAAATAAATAAATAAAATCTTAAAAAAAAAAAAAAAAAGGGAAGGGACTTCCTGATCAAAGGAAGTTGGTTGCCGCCCACTCCTTCTTGCCCCTGAAGCAGGGTGGGATTTGGATGAGGTGCAGGTAGATCTACAAGACAGATAACTTGAGTGTCTGGCCCCACCTTGTGGAAAATAGCTGCCTCTCTCCAAAATGTTAGGCGAGAGAAAATTAAGAGAGAATTTTGAGCTGGCTCCACACCCAGCACAGAGCCCGACACGGAGCTCCCTCTCACAACACTGAGATCATGACCTGAGCTGAAATCAAGAGTTGGATACTTGGGGCACCTGGGTGCCTCAGTCGGTTAAGTGTCTGCCTTCGGCTCGGGTCATGATCTCAGAGTCCTGGGATCGAGCCCCGCATCGTGCTCCCTGCTCAGCGGGGAGCCTGCTTCTCCCTCTCCATCTGTCCCTCCCCCTGTTCATGCTCTCTCTCTAATAAATAAATAAAATCTTAAAAAAAAAAAAAAAGCATTGGACGCTTAAGTGACTGAGCCACCCAGGCTCCCCAAAGTTCTGTACTTGAGCCACTGTATTTTGGGGTTCCAGTCATAGCAGACAGCCTGTACCCTAACATACCTTCATAATGCAGGACGTTTGTAGATGGACTGAATGAGCATGTCTCCTTGGGTCTAGGAAGCACATGCAGCGAGGTTCAAATTCTAACAGCCTCTCTCTGGCCTTGCTGCCTCCCATCTTCTCCTTCCTTCCTACCACTTGGGGAACCAAGTCAGCATCGCCTGGACTGAGCCCTTGCATGGTCTTGCCTCAGCCTCCTCTTTCCCGTTCTTCTTCACATTCTCTCTCCAGGGGGAACTCCTGGTGCTGCCTATTCACACGGTTTCTCATCTGAGACACTGCTCCTGACATCCTGGGTCGGCACGCCAGTCAAAATCCCAGCCCAGCAGGAACTGCTTTTACAAAATTCCCCCCCAGCTGAACACCATTCTTCCTCTGAAACCCTGACCCTTTCACAGCCGGCAGCAGCGGCTCGTGGGCGCTCCGCTGGCTGTCGGAGCTGCCGTGAGGTTTCGCGTCGCGCGCTGCCGTACTGGCAACGAGGTGAGCACCTGCCGAGCATCTGGGGGGGCCGGCGGCCCGCGGACTGCCACCGTGCCTTCAGGATCCTCACCGGCCTCCCAGGGCACCGGCTCCCACACAACCCAGCCCCAGAGTTCACACAATCACTCCACACCCAAAGCTCCACTCTCCCCATCTCGGGCTACACGACCGTGACGCGCAGAGCAAGACGCCACGCAAGCGGCGGCTGTCGGGCGGGGCGCCGCCCGGCGCCTTCCAAGCCCAGGGGGAGGGCACGCCGGCAGTCCCCCGCGGGGAAACGCCCTAGAGCCCGGGGCCCGCTCTTCCAGAGGCTGCCGGCTGGGGACAGCGCCGGGCGCCGCCACCACCCCGGCCCTCGCCCCTGCCGCGGCCCCGAGGACCGCCGCCGGCTTCCGCGCCGGCCGCCAGGGACCCTGGGACTGTCGTTCCCGCCCGCGTCGGAAACCTCAACGCTTTAGCGCGACACTAAGGGGCTCCAGAGCGGTGCAGTCCCGCCCTGCCGCCGGCAAGCTGCCCCGAGCGGCCCCCCGTCGCACCCTGTGTTCCGGAGGCACCGTGAAGAAGCCGTCCTTACGGATACACTTCAGACGGATCTGCTCCGACTCGGACTCCGGGTCCCCCATGTCGGGCGGCCCCCCAGTTCCCGTGTGCGCAGGCGCAGACCAGGTTCCTCCGCGCAGGCGCGTAGAGTACTTCCGGGGCATTTCTACCTCAGCGACGGTTGCCCGGGAAACCATGCGACGACCCGGGAGGACCTCAGTTTCTGCCGTCCGCTCGCGCTACCGACGTTCGGGCCTGATCTGAGTTTTAAGCGCGGGCACCCGAGGCGGCTGGGGTGCTGGGGAACGGCCGCTGGAGGAGGAGGAGGAGGAGGCTGGAGTCCGAGGGGCGGGGGGCTCCCTCGGAGCCAGGCAGGGCGGGGAGCAGAGCGCGCGTCCGAAGGGCGCGGGAAGAGCGGTGGGAGGCCGCGCTCCGGGCATCGGCGGGTGGAGCGCCCGCCCCCTGCGGGGCCCTGTCGGGCCCGGGCCTCGCGGGCCTCGCGTCCCCGCCCGCTGCAGGCGGCGGACGAGGTGAGGGAGGGAGACGGCGCGACAGTGATGCTGGAGGCAGGGCGGTGATGCGATGGGGCGGGGGCGCAGCGTCAGCGGGGGGCCCGGAAAGGCCTGCTGTGGAGGAGCTCGGCGCAGCACAAGCCGGGCGTAGGTGCTAACTGAAGTTAATCATACCTTAGTCAAAATCAGTTGCTTTAATGTCAACTAATTGTCATAGTCACTTCATTTCAGTCCTTTTTCCGTTCATTCATAAGCTAGGCTTCTAGCTAATAATGAGATTAGCATCGTTTTTACGTTATTGTTTGAGATTCTCAGGACAGGGGTCGGAGGAAGGCAATTTCTAGGTCAAATAATAGAAATGTAATGGCCACTAGAAATTTTATGGGAAAGGTAATCGCGCTACCCCAGTGGCGTCAGATCCTCATTTGTATGGGCTTGATCTTTCTGTACGTAAATAAATGTATTGAATAAATACAAGTGATGGTGCTGATAATGTGCTACTAAACAATGCCAAAGTGAAATTCGTTATTCTTTTTGGGGTTATACTGAAACTGATTGGAAGTCGGTCGTACTATTTAATACTAGAAGAGTATGATTCTTGGGGCGCCCGGGTGGCTCAGTCGGTTGGGCGACTGCCTTCGGCTCAGGTCATGATCCTGGAGTCCCGGGATCGAGTCCCGCATCGGGCTCCCTGCTCAGCGGGGAGTCTGCTTCTCCCTCTGACCCTCCTCCCTCTCATGTGCTCTCTCTCATTCTCTCTCTCTCAAATAAATAAATAAAGGGCGCCTGGGTGGCTCAGTTGGTTGGGCGACTGCCTTCGGCTCAGGTCATGATCCTGGAGTCCCTGGATCGAGTCCCGCATCGGGCTCCCTGCTCGGCGGGGAGTCTGCTTCTCCCTCTGACCCTCCCCCCTCTCATGTGCTCTCTCTCATTCTCCCTCTCTCAAATGAATAAATAAATCTTTAAAAAATATATATGATTCTTCTCAATAGATACATAAAGACCAAGTGTAAAGCCTGCTGACCTTTTAGGAAGCAAGGAAACCGACACATACTGTTACCAGACTAAAAGTCTCAGACCAGACAGGGCAGGGCGTTCTCTCCAGCCACTCTGGAGGAGAGTGGAGCCTCACCCATGAGCTGCTGGGGAGGGTGGAACGCCAGCAGGGGTCCCCTGAAAGCCAGGAAGATAGGAAGTTGTCAGCTCAACTCCCCTCCTCCCACAGCAGCTCTGACAAGGCCACTGCCAAAGTTCTCAGTGCCATGTCTGGCCCCTGCCCCAATTCCACATTCTTCTGGATCCTTTAATACTCTGTGTCAAATTGCAGTCAGGGTAGGAGCCCTTGGGCCGCCCCCCCCCAGGGTGACTGGGTACTTTACTGCTCTGGGATTTGATGCGTTGAAAGTGAGTCCTCAGAGTCCAGCCTTCTTCCAAGTGTGGGGGACATCTCATTCGCTATAATTGCCGAGTACTTACACCACACTCCTTCAGAAGTGGACAGGAAGGACTTTAACTGCCCACCAAGAAAGAGAGATGCCACCTGCCACTGGTTCATCGCCCTGCATAGCTAGTTACAACAGAGGTATACTAATTCACTTACTACCACGAAGTTCAGTCTCTGAGCCAGAGTCACTGTTGCCCTCTGCCAAGCTGCCAGCAGCTCTGGGGAAGAGAAGACCAAGGTGGTCACTGGGGGAACCTCATTTACTGAAGGGGCAACTGCAGCTTCCCACAGGGCAGGATGGCCCTTCTGCCATCATCGCTGAGACTCAGAGCACAGTGAATAATGCCAGCTACTCGGGGTGCTTGTTTATTCTCGTAAATCATAGGCGTCTACTGTACTGGGGTTTCTGTGTCGGGAGTAGGGGCCCCATTCCACCTGCTCCTTAATGGTTCTCTGCTCTTCGCTTCCGATGGAACTGTAGCTGGCTAGAGTCTCTTTTGAGGCTCTAGTGATGATGATCTGTGGAATGGCAACTTTCTTCTTGCTCGCCTTTACCTTTACATCAGGTTTTTCTAGAAGGAAGAAAACATCCAGGTATTTAACATGTCTGTGGAAAAGCTCTTCTGTAAGGCAGACAATGCATGTGTTAGGGCCAAAGCAAAAGAATTAGATGTGTAGTTCAGGAAAAGAAATGGGCAAGGTTGAAAGCAGTCCAAACAGTAAATGAGTGTTCCGGAGCTTTAACCGACTGACAACTCAGGCATGAGGGTGGTGAATGCTAGGCACCTCTTTCAGGGAAGAAAGGGGGAGACACACTTCTCCAATCCACTGTGGAGAGACTGAGCTGCCGGCCAGCTTGTGTGACAGACGTAGAAGGAAAGGGAATGGAGAGAGAAAAGAAGAGGCAGGGTCTGCCCCAGAGGTGAAGGTTCAGATACACAGTTTTTAAAGGATTCTAAATCTGGTAACCCTCCCCCCCAAAAAAACCCTCTCTGTACAGAACCTTATCAATCAGAATGCGGAAGAATTAACATTTCTTCTTTTTTAAAAAAAGATTTATTTATTTATTTTAGAGAGTGAGTGTGAGCAGAGGGAGGGGCAGAGGGGGAGAGAGAGAGAGAGACTCCTCAACCAGACTCCTCACTGAGTGTGGAGCCTGACATGGGGCTCAGTCTCACGACCCTGAGATCACGACCTGAGCCGAAACCAAGAGTCAGACGCTCAACTGACTGAGCCACCCAGGCACCTCAAGAATTAACATTTCTAATATGGGCCGCAACATTTTCTTAAGCTTACAAGGATTGCATGGGACTTGTAAAATGCCAAATTTGCCAAATGTTACAAAATACGTAAGCAGAAGTGCCTTCATGCCTCCCCTGCTGCGTCTCCCAGCCTGCGCCCCCCCCGGGCCTTCAGGTTGGAGGCACTGCCTTTTAGGCCTCTCTTCAAGCACTACAGAGAGGGCTCTTTCTCTCTCTGTGCACATATGCATGCAAGTAGAGTTAGAATAATCACATTGTCACGTAATTGTTATAAAAATGCTATCACGCTGGTCCTACTGCTTTTCAGTGTGCTTTGTGCCCCACTTAAAATACCTCATGAACCCGGCTACCTGGGGGCATAGGGAATGGTTGCTTATTCTCCGTCAGACATCATTCTGAGCCTAGAATGACAGTGAACACCAACCCACAACGCTTCCTGAAGTAGGTCCTCTTATGACCTACGTTTTACAGAGGAAGGTACTGAGGCACAGAGAGGTCATTTGCTCAAGGCAGGTGGTAGAGGGAGATGCCGGGGCTCCATAGCTCTGTCTGTCTTCAGTGCCACATCCACAGCTTTGATTGTTTTAACTACCAATGAATGACCCAGGGCCTGCACTGAGAGTGTCCTTTTTATTTTTATCATTAAGTCAAAAACTGCATTTCATATTTTGCATTTAATTTAAATTGGGGGTTCGTTTTTTACATTAATTTATATATGCTTTTATATATTAAGACTAAAAGGCTATGAATATTTTATTTAAAAAATAATACACAATTAAAAATTGCATATGGGAGGATTCTTTTCCTTCCAGACATTTCATATGTACATGCACAGTGTGATGCATTTAGGATCACATTATGGCTTGGCTGAGCTCCATGTCTGCACATACAGGTTGGTCTCTTCCATGGCAGCCTGGACTTCACTATCTGGGGACCCATCCATTACATTACCAGCTCCCTTGAATGAACATAATTTAGGTTATTTCAATTTTTATATTTTTCAAGTGATGCTGTAGTTAACATTCTTGCATTTATATATTTACACATTTGTGAGGGTTTATTGGGTAAGTTACTAGAAGGAGGATTTTGGCAAATATTGTCAAACTATTTTTCATAAAGATTTTATCAATATATATTTCCACTAAGATTTTGTAAATAGGACATTTCTCCATACCTTCCCCTAATTTTCAGTTTGCTAAATCTTTTCCCATGTTACATGAAAATGGAAGTATTGACTTCTGCCCCCACTGGTCACCTTCAACCTTCCTGAAGCTTTACCCCAGTATGGGGAGGTTGAGCATCTTTTTGCTTCGTCATGGCCCAGTGGTATTTATTTTCCTGTGAATGCATGTCATATTCTTTCCTCATTTTGTACTTTGACCTTTTCGGTGTGTGAGAGCTTTTTGCATGTTGAGGAGATTTCCCCTTCATGATCATATTGTAGATGGTTCCCCTTGTTTTACTTCTTAATGTAGTCAAATCTTTCAATATATCTTTGTAGTGTCTTTGTTTTGAGGCTTAGAAGGATGGTCCCTACTGAGGGCTCATATTAAAATGTACATCTGGGGCACCTGGGTGGCTCAGCATCTGCCTTTGGCTCAGGTCATGATCCCAGGGTCCTGGGATCGAGCCCCGCATCAGGCTCCCTGCTCCGCGGGAGGCCTGCTTCTCCCTCTCCCACTCCCCCTGCTTGTGTTCCCTCTCTCACTGTGTCTCTGTCAAATAAATACATAAAATCTTACAAAAAAAAAAAAAGTACATCTTACTTTTTGCAGTCACTTTTTTCTTAAGATTTTACGTATTTATTTGAGAGTGAGTAAGAAAGCACGAGTGGGGTGGGGGAGAGGCAGAGGGAGAAGCAGACCCCCTGTTGAGCAGGGAGCCCAACATGGGGCTCAGTCCTAGGACCCTGGGATCATGACCTGAGCCAAAGGCAGACGCTTCACCAACTGAGCCACCCAGGTGCCCCTACAGTCACTTCTTATATTCACTCTTACTCATCTGGAATTTGAGCATATGGCAGGAGGTTAAAATTCAACTTGAACTTTCCCTTAAAATGTCAAGCAATTTTCCTAGCATAATTTATTGTATAATCCTTCCTTTGCCACTTCATTTTGGTGCTAGTTTTATTACATGCTAATTACACACAAACACACACGTACTCATAGTAAGGGTTTATTCTTGTCCATATTTTTTATTTCATTGATGTATTTTCTTTAAAATTTTATTTATTTGAGAGCGAGCGAGCACAGAGCCCAACTCGGGCTCGATCCCAGGATCCCAGGACACTGGGTCATGACCTGAGACGAAGTCAGATGCTTAACCAACTGAGCCACCCACGCACCCTGCATTGATCCAGTATTATACTGGACCTACATTATTTTAATTATTATAAATTTTGATAGATTTTTAAAAAGATTTTATTAAGTAATCTCTACACCCAACGTGGGGCTCAAACTCACAACCCTGAGATCAAGAGTACACATTTTTATTTGAGAGGGAATGCATGAGCAGGGGATGGGGGTTGGGGGAGTGGGAGAGAATCCTCAGGCAGACTCCCTGCTGAGTGCGGAGCCCGACTTGGAGCTCCATCTCAGGACCCTGAGATCACAACTTGAGCCTACCAACTGAGCCATCCAGGTGCCCCAATTTTGATAAATTTTTAAACTTTTAATTTTGAAGTTACAAATTCACAGAAAGTTGCAAAAGTACAGAGAAGTCCCATATACGCTCACCCAGTTTCGCCCAGTGGTCCCAATGGTTAACATCTTATGTAACTACAGTACAATATAACAACACCAAGACATTGATTTTGGCACAATGTGTGTTCTATGTCATTTAATCCCATGTAAACATCACTAAGATTATGGTACAGAACTGTTCCATCACCACAAAGACCACCTCCTCACTATATCTTTTTTTTTTAATTTAAAGATTTTACTTATTTATTTGAGAGAGAGAGATTGAGAGAGAGCACATGAGAGGGGGGAGGGTCAGAGGGAGAAGCAGACTCCCTGCCGAGCAAGGAGCCCGATGCGGGACTCGATCCCGGGACTCCAGGATCATGACCTGAGCCGAAGGCAGTCGCTTAACCAACTGAGCCACCCAGGCGCCCCTCACTATATCTTAATAGCTACACCCTTCTCCCCCTGCAACCTCCCCACTCCCTGCCATCCCTAACTCCTGGCAACCACGGGTCTGTTCTCCCATCTCTATAATTTTGTCACTGGGAGGACATTATATATATGGAGTCATGCAGCATGTGACCTTTTGAACTTGACTTTTTTCACTCAGTATATTTTTAGTAGCTGAGAAACAAATGTTCCTTAAGTTTCTCTTCTTTTTCAAAAATTTATTGCAAATAATCACATTCTACCTTCAAAAAACCTATGGAAATATTCAGACACACATGAAAATAGAATAGTATAGTGAGTACCCATATATGCATCACTCAGCTTCAATTAATATCTTGTCACCTTGTTTTTTCTATCAGTTTTCTGAGTATTTTCAAGCAAATCTCAGACATAATTTTACCCATAAATAATGCAGTATAGCGCTCTATCAAATTAGGATTGTTTTAGCATCACAATAGCCTTGTTACATCTAAGAAAACTACCATTGATTCTGTATTATTATCTAATACCCAATTTGGTTATCTCAAGAATGACTTGGCCCAGGCCTATACTGTATTTGGTACCTAGGTCCCTCAAATCTTGTACAATCTCTCTGCTATGGACTGAATGTATCCCCCCCAAAAGTCATATGTTGAAGGCCTCATCCCCAATGGGATGGTATTTGGAGGTGGGGACTTTGAGAGGTGATCAGGTTGAACTGAGGTCATAGGGTAGAGCCCCCATGATGGGATTAGTGCCCTTACAGTAGGAGGAAGAGACCACAATCCTCTCTCTTCAGCCATGTGAAGACACAGCAATTAGATGGCTGTTTGCAGGCCAAGAAGGGGTCCTCCCAGGAACCAAATCATGGTACCAGGTTGTGGGACTCCTCAGCGTCTAAGACTATGACAAATAGGTGTCTGTTGAGTCTACCCAGTGGATGGTGTTTCGCTATAGCAGCCCAAGCAGACCAAGACACCCTCCTTTTTTTCATGTCATTTTAAAAAAAATTTTTAGAGGATTTTAGAGGAAGGGCAGAGGAAGAGCGAGAATCTTAAGCAGACTCCACACCCAACACAGAGCCCGATGCAGGGTTCGATCTCACAACCCTAAGATCATGACCTGAACTGAAATCAAGAGTCAGATGCTTAACCGACTGAGCCACCCGTGCATCCTGATGTCATTTATTTGTAGAAAAATTAGGGTCTTCTTTTTCAGTAGGATTTCCAGCATTTTGGAACTGGCTGATTGCAAATTTCTGGTGTATTAATCTCCATAATGTATGTATGTGGATTTTGGAATGCAAAATGTTAAGTATATGCATAAGTAGTGAGACAAGATGATATGCCCCATCACACAGCTGCCACAGTTAAAACCCACAATCAAACTTTATCTCTGCCCCAGCACTTAGCCTCTGTTCTGGTTACTACTGCTGTATAACCACTTATCCCAAACTTTATTAGCTTAAAACAATGGTTTTATTTTCTCACAGTTTGAAGGGCCGGGCATTCAGGACAGGTTTGACTAGGCAGCTATCACTTATGGTCCCGAGATGGCTACAGTTGAGTGTTGTCTGGAGCTGCAGTTCTCGGAAGGCTCCACTGGGCTGGACGTGCAAGATGGCCATTCACAGGGCTGGTCACTGCTGCTGCTGCTACGTGGGGTCCTGTGGCTCAGCTGGGAAGACTCAAAAGCCAGGGGCTAGAATCACCTAAAGGTTTGTCCACTCACAAATCTGGCACTTGGGCTGGAAGGCACTTAGCAATCAGGACTGCTGACTTTAGTACCCCCACATGGCCTCCCCAAGTGGCTGAGCTTCTTGACAGCATGATGTGGCAGCTCTCGGTTCCAAGCACCAGCCTGGGTTCCCGTGAGCAAGGCAGGACTGCATCGCCGGTCATGGCCCAGCCTCAGAAACCATTTTCACCACATTCTACTGGTTACAAGAAAATGTCAAGCTTGCAGAGGTTTGAGAGAGGATACAGACTCCCCCAGGTGGGAGGAGCATCAAGGTCACACAGTAAAACGAGAGGGAGAGGAGGAGTGATGGCTGCCTTTGGAAAATATCCTCAGCCACACTATACTAGTTCACTTTGCAACAAATCTCAGATACCATCTCCATCAATCACATCGATTTATACTTCAGTATTTTGGGTGCAGCTCTAAGAGACAAGGACTTGTCTTCCAAGCTTTTTGAGGCACAATTCACACAAGATAAAATGCACAGTTCTTAACATGTTCAGCTGGATGAGTTTTCACAATTGTACGCACCTTTGTAATCACCCAAACAAGATGCAGAACTTTTATCACCTTACAGAGTCCTCCAGTCAGCTAGTTTCCCCTTCCCCGACCCCAGCAAGAGCTTTCTGATTTCCGTTCCACAGCAGTAATACCTACTTTTATTAATTATGTAATGCACAGAAGTTTTGACTCATCAGGACTCTGCATTCCTCTAAGGCTTCTATGGTACTAGGTTATTTGAAGGAAACTCTGACTTCCAAAAATCCTACCTTTTCCAAACCTAATAGGGAAAAGTTTCAGCTTTAAAACACAAATGTAGGAGAGGATGCTCTTGCCCTAGTTTAGATGTTCTACCTGGCAGACCATGTGTCTGTCTTCACTTCTGATTGTTGGATTGTGCTCTCTCCAAGGCCACCAAGACCAGCGACTCGCCTTATTCAATGGTCTTTTCTGGGTTTACCCAATCTTTTTGCAACATACGACACTGTCGACTATTTTACCTTCTTTCTTTGAGAGTTCTTTTTATTATCTTCTTTCTTTTTTAACAGCCTTGTTGCATTCTAACTTACGTACTACCTGTTTAAAGCATACCATTCAATGATTTTTAGGAAATTTTCAGAGTTGGACACCCATCGATCCAGTTTTAAGAACACTTCCATCACCTTCAGAAGACTTCTTCTGCCCATTTGTGGCTAATCTCTGTTCCCACCCTTAGTCCAAGCTTCCCTTTATGTAAATTTGCCTTTTCTGGACATCTCATATAAATGGAACAATAATATATGTGGTCTTTACATCTGGCTCCTTTCGGGGAGTATCAGGATTTGGGAACTCCTTCATGGTACAGCATGTGGGCAGTAGCTTGCTCTGTGTTATTGCTGAGATGTTTTCTTATATGGAGAAACCACACTCTTCACCGTCTTTCTGGAAAGTCCATCCTCATTCTTGCTCTCTGACCTTTCCCCTCTATGTCCAACCTCTCTCTACTCTCTGAAATGAGGGTGTGACAGACACTGTTTGTGCCTCTCCAGCAGGCACCCCCCCTCCCCGCCCACACCTGCCCTTGCTGATAGAGGTCCAGCCCCAGAATTTTCACATTTGAGCCCATCCTAGCAATGTTGGGCAAGTGAGGTCCAGCAGGGGAAGGGACAGGACAGCAGTCCCGTATGCATGTGACACCTAGAGCCATTCAGCTGTCTGGGGACCGTGGATACTGAGGGTGGCAAAGTGTAGACCCAAAGTCCTTGATGTCACTGCATGCTGCTGAGCAAGCCACCCTGAGTGCCCGCCTCTGACCCTTTATTTGGGGGACATTGAAGCGCTCAGCAGTAAAGCCGTATCTTGTTGGCTGTTGTGTGGCTTGCAGCCAGAAGGCTCCTGACGGACTGGTAGCATTCTCCAAACCTCCTCCCCAGGACTCTGGCCCTTCCTGCAGTCTTCCGCTCTTAAGCAAGGATGTGTACATCAGGATCTGAAGTCCAGGCCTTGCTCCCAAGCCCAACACCCTCATTTCAAACAGCGTGCGGCCCTTGATGACCTCACAGGTGCCTCAATCTGAGCCTGCGCCCAGCTCCTGTCTCCCTGCCAGGCCAGCATTCCTCCTGACATCGGCTGATCCACTGACCATCCATTCTCATGGTCAGTGAAACTCATGGCCCTGGACCTCCCACATCTCATCCAACAGCAGGTTCTGCTGGTTCTACATCCTGGACCCTTTTGTAATTCCTACTGCCCGTGCTTCATTAGCCCCTACTCAGTTGCAGGTTTGGGCCAAGGCAGGTCCCCTCACTGCCCTCAACAGCCTCTACTCTATAAAGAAACAGTTTTCCAAGGCACAAACCCCATCACACCTCCCTTGTTTTAACTATTTTAACAGTTGCATTTCCACGACGCACATGACAAAACAGATGGAAGGCTGCCTATTCCGCAGCTTCTGTGGCCTCATCCCCCCCCGCCCCCCCCTACATGCAAAGGTCTAGTCGCCCTGGGCTGTAAGCAAAGTGAATCAATTTGCCAAACTGTTCAACCCCTTTGTCCCACCAACATTCCGGTCCCTTTGATCCCCGTGCCAGGCAGGGGCTCCCACATCCCTTCTCACGCGGCTGTACCCCAGACTGAAGTAGCCTTCCACGGTGCTGTTCCGGTCTGCGGAACGTTGAAGGATGGGCGAGGGCGCCGCGCAGCCCCTCGGCCATCCGCTGGGCGCCTATCCTGTTTTGCGATACATTTTCCACCTACAGTCCTGGATGTTTACCTCCTAGACAAAGATCCTAGAGCCCCCGCCGTTAGTATCCCACCCCAAACTCGCGCCCTCGGGCTCCATCTGGTCCTGGGCATGTCCTACCTTCGACTCCAGATGAAGAAGGCCACTGTCGCTGGGCTGCCGCTTTCTTCCCTTGGCAGCTCTCCGCAGCCTTGGTGTCTGGCGGCCTCTCGGTCTCTTGAGAACGCCGGTCCATCGCCCTTTCCTTAGTCTTCGCAGTGGAGGAGCCGCGCCCCTTCTTTTTCTCCTCACCTGAAATCCGTGGACAGTGAGTTAGTCTTGTTTTCTTGAAGCTAGAGCCGTGGGCGCCCACCTCCAGTTGCCAGCTTTGGCCCAGGGTCTCTTCCGCCCTCTGGACATGCGTGGAAAGACCCCGAGGCGCGGCCATCAGGGAGGACTCCGGCGCGGCGCCCCGCACCCGCACCCCCGCACCCCCGCACCCCCGCGCGAGCCGCGGGCACGCGGCCGAGGAGACGGCGGGCCGGCGCTCCTCACCTTTCCTAGACCTGTGTTTGCTTTTGGACAGGCCCATAGGCGACCCCGCCGCCCCCGCCGGCGCAGCCCGGCCCTCGGCGCCTCCGCGGGCGCGCAGCCCGACCGGCTCACAGAGGGTCCCGCGGCCGAGCGGCGCGGGTCGCCACGGCAACGCCCCGCCCACGCCCCGCCCCCGCGACTGGCGCCGTGCTCTCGCGAGAGCTGCCGCTCGCCGGAACTGGGCGGCGACCCCGGAAGTTCCCGCGCGGCGGAGCTGGTAGGGGCGGTCGGCTCGGCCCCGCAGTCCCGAGCGTCCGTTCGTGCGAGCGCCGCCGCCGCCGCTGCCGGACCGGCCATGGACGGTAAGAGACCCCGCCCTCCGGGGTCGATCCGGGACCCCGCACCCCGGACCCCGATCCTTATCCTCGGTGCCGGACCCTCGCCCCCTTCACCGGACTCAGCGTCCAGCCCCGCACCCCAGGTCCCGTACCGGCGAGGGACATCGACCTTTGGGCCCTGGGCCGTCAGGTCAGAGGGCACCGGAAAAGGAGGCGGTTGCACCCCTGTCCCCAGAACACCGCTCCGAAGGACGAGCTCGGGCAACAAGTGCCTGCTCCGTGCCCGGCACGGTTGTGCGTGTGGGGTGGGAACTCTCTGCCCCTTCTGCGGATGCGGAAGCCGAGTAGAGCCTGAGCCCCCTGGCCTCGGCCTCCACGGCCTGCGGCACCCACTCTGCCCCGCTCCGCGCCCAGGGACACCAAGGAACAGGAAGGGTGGGTGAGAAGGAGAGGCGCCTGCGTTTGCTGGAGTGCGTAAGGGCTGGTGTGGTCGAGAGGCTCTGAAAACCACTTGTGAAGTGTGAGGAGCTGGACCACAGCGTCGTCATCACGAGGGAAGCTCGGCACCCGCCACCTCGGAAGATGAACAGCGCCACGCCCCCCCCCAAGAGTTGGGTTCTCCTCCGCAGTGTGGTGATGTTCTTTGGGCCGCTATCACGTTCTTCCGGGGTTAGGTTTTGCCCTAACAGCTCGTTGCTCTTGAGAGTCTTTCCTGCTGCGCCGTTAGAGATGAAAAGCCGAGGCAGGGAGAGGCGGTGATTGGAGAGTTGGAGAGCCGGCCTCGCCGCGCCTTGTTGTCCCTGCGGGAGGCACTCTGCCTGTCCGCTGGGTCCAGTCAGCGCCGATTTACAGATTCCACAGCCGCCTTCGGCCTTGACAGGGCGCGCACGGGGCGTGCCTGAAACCCCAAGGCTCTCAGCTGCGGGGTCTTGATTTGCATTTGTGAACGCACCCTCATCCTGGTTACAGATTTCAGTTTCTTAATTCTGGGCCAGTGTGGTAAACCCTTCCAGACATCATTCTGCACGTCTAAAAATGGAATAAATTGAGACAGTTTAAGTGTGAATCTGGATCTACCTGGCTCTTGAGTTTTGGTGAGTGGGTAGCAGGTGTGGCTATCCGGAGACTTAGCTCTTAATCCTCTCAAGTCTCTTCGGTTCCTCCATGTGGACAGGTAGGCACTTGAGCCCGATTTGGTGGCTCAGACTTGCCAGATGCCATGGAGGGTGGTCTCTGTGGGTCAGGTCTTTGATAGCACAGGAGTCCTCACAGTGCTACTTTTATCCAGTTACTTTTGGGGATAAAGAGCATATAAAATGCAGATTGTCCAGTGCTGAGCTTTATTAAATTGGGAAAGAACCCCAAGGGCCTTTGTAAAGTTGCTGTAAGTACAAACCATCACTCGGGCCTTCACTGTGGGCCACGTGCTGCATCCATGATCTGCTTTGTCTGCACACTAATCCTTGAGGTCAGCTGGTACCACCCTGGGACCACCTGTAAGGAATCAGAGGTTCTGGAGCCTCCAGATTTGCCCTCTGACTGATGAGGGAGCAGAACTGGTGCACGAGTCCATCTTCTGCCTCCAGTGTGTGGTGGGCCTCCCTGAAGGCCCCATCCATGCCTGCATCCTGTCCCAACTCTCTGTGTCGAGGAGGGTCTTAGTGGCCCCATCTGCTTGTTAGAAGTGCCGCTTGTCACAGTTGAAATCCTCAAACCATCTCCTTTCTTTGCAGATACCCTGTTCCAGTTGAAGGTATGTACTGAAGGACCTTTCACCCCAACCCTGTCTTGGTGATTAGCAAATGAGGACAAATGGTGTCAGTCACACTCGGAAGGATGGATTACCAATTGCGTGATTTCTGCGCAGTGCTCTTTTGGACTGATGACAAAGGGGAGGTTATTGAGTTGGCTTGATTGCATATTAATCCTTTCCTTGTCTTGGGCTGAGCAGAAGCAGATCACATGGGCTTGTCCATGAGGGAGTGAGCCTGCTATCTTAAACACAGCTTGGGTATTAGGTGCATCCCTTGATGTTCCACTAGGCATTTAAAACTGGTTTCAAATTCTTTAAAATCATGTTGAAGGAGAGTGTCCTGAGCAGCACAGCATGCCTCTTATAATTAATCCAGGGCAAGCTTCTGCTGCATTTCCCTTAAATGCCTCCATAGTTAACCAGCCATGGTTAGTTCTGAAAGACTGGGTGGGAGTGATGTGCCCAAGCTGCTGACTGTAGTTCATCACACTGGCTTTGCAATGGAGAGGAAGGGCAGGGAATACCAGGAGGCCCCAGGCACTTTGTTCAGCAAGCTTCCACCTTGTGGAAGGTGCTCAGGGCCAGATTCCTGGGTTAGGAAAATCTGGATTTTTTCCCTGAAGGAACGTAGGAGGGGGTGCCTGGGAGGCTTAGTCGATTAAGCACCTGCTTTCGGCTCAGGTCACGGTCCCAGGGTCCTGGGATCAAGCCCCGCATCGGGCTCCCTGCTCAGAGGGGAGTCTCCTTCTCCGTCTGCCCTTCACATCCTTCGTGCTCTCTCTCTGACAAATATATTAAAAAAAAAAAAAAAAGAATGTAGGAGTGTGAGGTAGGCTGACAAGAAACCCTTTCTACGTGACAGAAAGTCCCAAGTTGGGGGGGCGCTGAGGGGCAGGGTGGGGGAGTCCCAGTCAGGAGGTGTTTCAGGCTGAGGGAACACCGGAACACCACCAGCCAGGAAGCTATATGGGCCTCTGGAAGGTCACTCTTTCACTTGGGTTATCTGAGCATTCTCTCCTGCTGGCTTCCTGGTTAAATGAGGCCTTTTTGGGGGAGCTATGGGGACCACTCCAACCAGGCCTGGGAGCATGCACTGCCCAGCAGCCCCTCACAAACACAATGTTCTGTGAAGAGAACACTTTGAGGTGTATATTCATCGGGAATTCTGTATTACCACTTGGGGTCGCCTGAAACAGATTCTGTCGAGTTTTTCCCGAAAGTTGAAAATCCGTAAGTAGGGGTGGCTCAGTCTTGGTTTTGGCTCAGGTCATGAACTCAGGGTCCTGAGTTCGAGCCCCATGTTGTGCTCTGCGCTTAGCGGGGAGTCTGCTTGAGATTCTCTCTGCCCCTCCCCCTTGCGCCTCTGCACTCTCTCTCTCGTGAATAAATAGATCTTTAAAAAAAGGAAAGAAAGAAAATCCGTAAGTAGTAATGATTGTGTGAGTAGGCTTTTTTTTTTTTTTTTTTAAAGATTTTACTCACTTGAGAGAGAGCTCATGAGCCAGGGGGTGGGGGGAGGGGCAGAGGGAGAAGCAGGCTCCCCACTGAGCAGAGAGCCCGATGTGGGGCTCGATCCCAGGACCCTGAGATCAGGACCTGGGCCAAAGGCAGATGCTTTACCGACTGAGCTGCCCGGGAGCTCCTGTGTGAGTTGGCTTTTTAACTTTCCACTCTGGGGGAGGGTTTGGGTTAGGCATTCTGGGTTAGGACATTTTAGGAAACCCTCACAGCCCTCCCTGTCCCCTGAGCCTCAGAGACCCAGGGAGCTCCCTCCATGCAGCCCCGGGCCATGAGGACACTGGCAGGCTGGGCACCTTCTCTGTGCGGTCGGGGCAGGGGCTACTGAGGAGGGTGGGGAGGTACCAAAGGACTGGCTGTGTGTGTCTGACCTGAGTGTCCCGATTCTGCTCAGTTCACGGCAAAGCAGCTGGAGAAGCTGGCCAAGAAGGCAGAGAAGGACTCCAAGGCGGAGCAGGCCAAAGTGAAGAAGGTGAGGCTGCAGCACGCCCGGGCCGTGTCCCTTGCTTCTGGGGCTTCTTTTGCATTGTTCTGGTGTCTTCTTTTTGTGTGAGGGGCGCCCCACGACTCTGGCCCTGGGTGTTCTCTCAGGAGCCTGCTCAGGGCCTGCAGTGGCCCCCCCTCTGCCTCCCTGCCCACTAAGGGGCGTCCAGAGCAAAAGAACTGTGTGTTGCCTTCACTTTTTTCATGGAACGTCCATGCCTTTTGTTCACTTCCAAAGTTCTGAACGCACATTTTTCACAAAGTGTGTGGGACGTGGGCTTCCAGCCGTCCCTGCCGCAGCCCCGTCCCTTCCTGCCCTCTTCCTTGCAAAGCACATGCCTCAGGCTTCAGAACTGGGGCAGAGGGGAGGTGGGGGGAGGCAGGCTCTGGCTGCTCTCAGTGGGGACTTCCAGACAGCTGTTGCTTGGGTGGGCTGGCTCCTGGGGGTGTTAGACTTTGGTGACCCCCCTCACCCAAACTGGCACTCCCAGGGCAGAAGGGAAACTGGAGGACTGACCCCAGTCAGCTCCTTCATCTTCCTCCATGGTCCTGCTTGCTTTGGCGTCGGCATTTGCCTCGGTGGTTTTTGTGAGCTCCTGTGGTGCAGGCGGCTGAAGAGACCGAAGAGGGTGTGCGGCCGGAGGGGACGGGCCGGCAGGTGGGAGAGGCGGCTGTGTCCCTGGGGCCAGGTCTCCTGTGTATCCCCCAGCGCGGGCTGGTCTGGCACCCTGCCTGGACACCCTAGGTCCTGAACAGGCCAGGGGCCTGGCATTTCTGCATTTTCATGAAGCTCACAGGCCAGAGGGGCTGCCCCGTGCTAGCAGATCTCGGCCTAGGGCAAGCCGGGACCAGGCTGTTCATAGAACAGCCCCATTCTCCCAGCTCGTGCTTCCCCGGAATTTCAGGCCCTTCAGCAGAAGAACGTGGAGTGTGCGCGTGTATATGCCGAGAATGCCATCCGCAAGAAGAACGAAGGTGTGAACTGGCTCCGCATGGCATCCCGCGTGGACGCAGTGGCCTCCAAGGTGCAGACGGCCGTGACCATGAAGGGGGTGAGTGCTCGTGCCGAGTCATACGCCACGTGGGCCAGCTTCGGCCGGCAGAGTCGAGGAGCCGTGCCGGACCCCGTGGGTGGTGTAGTGGGGATTCCCTCCACACCACAGGGGCAGCACCCAAGGACTAGACAAGGTGTCCTCAGGTTTTTCTTAAGGGGCCATGGCTTGGGTCTCGTGTCTGTAGTTTAGTTGACAGCATTTCCTGGAGACCTGCCAGCAAAGAGCCCTGCAGTCCCGAGGGGTCCAGCCGGTCCTGAACATGGCTTGGCTTGGCCAGGGCTGGAGTCTTGTTGGCCCTGGGGGCCTGTGCGCCTGAGGAGAGTGCCGAGGGCCCGTCTCCCGTGGGTGACGTCTCCTTGCTTCAGTTCTCTTGCCTCCTCACTTTGTCCTGTGCCAGGTGACCAAGAACATGGCGCAGGTGACCAAAGCCCTGGACAGGGCGCTGAGCACCATGGACTTGCAGAAGGTCTCTGCGGTGATGGACAGGTTTGAGCAGCAGGTGCAGAACCTGGATGTGCACACATCGGTATGTCGCCTGTGGTCTTGGTGTGCAGGGGGTGGGTCCAGGGGGTGGCTTGTGTGGCTGGCCTCCCTCTGGGGGGGCCACCTCTGGAGCACCTGACTCTTGCGGGGTCTGGACCAGCACATGGAGGTCTGGCAGATAAGAGGGAGGCCCGAGGCTAGGGTGTGAGCGCCTCTTCCAGAGCAGTGGCCAGCTCAGCACCCAGGGGACTGAGAGTGCTGGAGAAAGTGCCTTGCAGCGGGGAGGTCTGGTACGGGTCGAGGGAGTGAGCAGGAAGCATGGTTGAGAAGGTGGCCAGAAATGGGGCCGCAGTGGAGGTCCCAGGGCCTGCACCCACCTGCCCAGAACATGACCCCCAGGTAATGGAGGACTCCATGAGCTCGGCCACCACGCTGACCACGCCGCAGGAGCAGGTGGACAGCCTCATTGTGCAGATCGCTGAGGAGAATGGCCTGGAGGTCTTGGACCAGCTCAGCCAGCTGCCCGAGGGCGCCTCTGCCGTGGGCGAGAGCTCCGTGCGCAGCCAGGAGGACCAGCTGTCTCGGAGGTGGGCTCAGTGCCCCCATGTTGGGCTGGTGACCGCATGTTCTGACGGCCGGTTGGGGGGGAAGGAGGCGCATTGGAAGGGAAGGGAAGAAGGGAACACCGAGGCCTCGGGAGGAGAGCTCATTCGGCCGGGCTCTGGTGCTCTTCCTCCCGAGGAGGCCCCCACCCGAGGCCCAGCCCAGGTTCCGTCTGGCTGCCTCTCTCCCCTGCCCTTGCTCGATGTCCGTGTTGGGTGTCAGCCGCGTGCTCACAGACTTGTACGCAGTTCGCTTTAGGAAGTCACATAACGATACTTGACAGCACATGGCTGGTCCCCAAGCTTTTCCTGTGCTATCCCAGGACAGCCTTGCAAAGCTGAGCTTGAGAGGAGAGGGCCGTGGCCCAATAGAGGGCCCTCGGCCCCCAGGGTTGGCATCTCATATTGAGCACACCACAGGTCAGAGGCACCTCTGCCCCCCGCCCTCCCTCACAGGAGCTGTGTTGTTGATTTGCAGGTTGGCCGCCTTGAGAAACTAGCCGAGCCTTCCTGTAGGGCCCTGCTTCCCTGGCCGTGACGTGCAGGAAGGGCCAGGGAGGAGGGCTCCATCTCTCTCCCCATGCCTCTTGCCTTTCTGCACACCCTGCAGCGTGGCCCTTCCCTCCAGGCCTGGGAATTGTCCCTCTTATCGTAGACGGTGGCTCTGTGTCTTGGTGGGTGAGTTTGCACAACTTTCTGACTTCTGTGGGTTATTTCTGTGACTCTGGGCTGACCAGCTCGGGGTTCTGCAGGCCCCCCCCGTCCCCCCACCCTCTGAGACGTTGACGGGGACTGACCAGTGGACGCCATGGGGGCCATGGGGGCCTTCAGACTCCGTGTAACGGCAGATGTGCTCCTGGTGGTCAGCCAGTGGGCGTCAGGGCTTCTTCCTGCTGCCAGGCCCCTGGAGGCCAGCTGGCTGAGCCCGACCTGGGATCCCTGGCGTCAGGCACCGTGCTCCATATCCAGGCACGCCCACCCAGGGGCCCCCCATCTTCATTCCACTGTTGCCTCTGGAGGGCCTAGGGCCCTGAGGGGTGTGCTGTGTGTCCTGTAGGAACTCAGGTCTGCACTGTGGTCCCTCCCAGCGAGGAGCAGGCAGTCCACACTCCGGCCTGGGGTGCTGCGTCTGCGTTGTTCTCTTCTGTGCTGTAAATAATGGGTGCCTCCCCCTCACCCCCCGACTGGTCTCTCCTCCTGTCTGTGGGCTCACACCGTCCGACCTGGGAGCTTGCGCGCTCCAAGAGGGGCCCCCGGTGGGGCCAGCGTCAGGGAGAAGCCGCGGCCGGGCGGCTAGCAGCAGCTCCTCCTGATGAGTTCCTGGGACACGCAGCAGTTTCCACGTTTTTCATTTCCTGAGGTTTACTTTGTTTTCTTGAAGCTTCCAGGGATTTTTGTTTTTTTTGCCAAAATAGAAGGAGCAGACAGCAGATGGGGAGCATTTGGGTCCAAGCCCCGTTCTTGGTGTGAGCTGGTGAGAACTTCGTGGTTGGTCCTGAGCGGGGCCCGGCTCCGTGCACGGCTGACCACCCGACCAGCCCTTCCCAGAGGCTCCCGCTGCCCACGCTGTCCTCATGCCAGTGGCTCTTGGAAAGAAATGTTGGAGATCTTTACCGCGACGTGTGATTCTTCTGGACTTGCTTGTCCCTGGGTATTCTGTGTGGTCAGTTGGGTTGGAGCAACCTGGATGCCCGAGACTGGTGTGAGAATCCAGAGGGCGGGTCAGCGTGCTGTCTGGCTTTTCTTCCACACTGCCGGCTTCGCCTTACTCCCTGGCTGTGGTCTCTCAGGATGCCCACGTGCTGGGGGTTCAGAGAAGATCCTGACTGTCTTGGTGCCCGGTGGGTACAGAGCTCCCCAGCTGTGGCTCATCATAGAGCAGTGGGCATGTTTGCCCATTTTCCTAAAATGCTGTTGTGAGTAAACACATTGATCCCTGAGAACTTTCTCCGGCTTTGCTTTAGTGGCTTTGGGTAGGGTGGGGAGCCATAGGGGGGCCCTTGATAGGGCTCTCCAGCCCCCATGCGGGAGGCTGAGGAGGGTACCTGGAGGAGGGCAGGTGGGGTGGTGGGGTGAGGTATGCATGTCCTCAGGCCCCCACCCCTTACAGGTGGAGTTAGAGTCTGAAGTATTAAATTTTCTTTTTAAGTTTTTACCTGGAAATAACTTTAAAGGTACATAAAAGTTGTAATTTGCGCTGTTTCTGTAAACTTCTGTATACCAGCGCCCCCCACGTGCACTTTCTAGTTGACCGCATGTAACTGGCTGAATCACCTTGTGATCCTCCATTCTTCCAACCTGGGACAGTCCCATTTGTCTTTGTGACCTAGATGGTCGGTGTTCTGTTTTTTTAAGAGGTAGGGTGATCGCAGGAGAGCGAGGGTGGGGGTTGGGCAGGAGAGGAAGACTGAGAATCCCAATCAGGCTCCACATCCAGCACAGAGCCCAACATGGGGCTCGATCTCACGACCTTGAGATCACGTCCTGAGCTGAAATCAAGAATCGGAGCGCTTCACCTGCTGAGCCCCTGAGGCGCCCCGACCTGAATGGCCTGGACATGCCGGCCAGTAATTTGGCAAACTGCCTTTCCACTCGGGCTGATGGGACATTTTCCCACGATGACGTTGACCTCACAGGAGTGGTACTGTGTCCTCAGTGCTCCACACCAGGTGCACGGTGTTGCTGTCTGTTCACCTGGGACACGTGGTGTGGGCCAGGCGTCTCCCCCATGATGTTTTATGTTCCCCTCTGTTGAGTATCTTGTGGGGAGAAATTTTAAGACTGCCAGCATCATCTGCAAACATTGTCCTACTTTGCCCCTGATACTCGTGTCCCTTGATGATTTTTCCTGGTAACAATATTCGCGGTGATTTCCTATTTGCAGTTCTGTTTTAAGGAAGAGTTTCTTCTCTCTGTTTACTTATTCCATTATTTATATCAATGTGGACCTATGGGTGTTTTCTTCCCTGTGCACCAGAAACCACAGGTTTGCTCTAATCAGGCTCAATCTGGCCATCCCCCCCTCATTTGTAACTTACTTGACAGTGGAAATCGGACTCTCAGGTGCTCCTGTCTTTGCTCATCTGTCAACACAAAGCACTGAGAACTGTTCACCGCCCCTCTGTGGGACAGTCGTTACTCAGCAGAGGACAGCATGCACGGTCCTTCCCCCGTCCTCCCGGCGCTTCTCCAGAATGCCCCTGCTCTGCTCATGCACACCAGTTCCCGCGTCCTTGCGCTCATCTCCTGGTACTCCACTGTGGGGGGCCCCATCCGAATCGAATCATGCGCCTGCCGGTTGGCTGGGAACAGCCCCCACCTCCCGGGGCCCTCCCACCCACGCACATCCGCGTGTGAACAGGCTCCTTGGGGCTGCGTGTGCACCCCGTGTGGGCCTTACTAGGGGAGACGTGGCCCCTGGAGGAATCCCCCCGCAGCCTAAGGAGGGGGTTCCTGCAGGCCCTGTGTCCCGATTACCCATCTCCCCACCCAGCGTGTCCTTCACTCCTCAGAAAGGTCTCTTGAGGTTGGAACAAGGTTGAGCGGAAATGGAAACAAACTAGCAGGACACACTGAGGTTGGACAGCAGAGATCTCCCCAGGACCAGATAGGTTTTTCGGTGGCACCTGCAGTTGCGGCCTCTCTCTCGATTACAGTTAGTTCGGTAGCAAACGTTGGTGTGCTACCTCCGCAGCCCGGCAGAGGGACCCTTCGCACTGTCTCCACCAGGCGGGGGGGGGGGGGGGGCGGGGGGGGCTTTGGGTGGCCAACTCAGGACAGAAACCCTTTAAAGTTAAATCAATCCTAAGTGATCCGCAAATCCCCACCAGTGTCCCTTCTGGTCAGGGCAGATCTGCCTGGGAATGAGAAGCAGGGACCCTCACAGGGGTGGGGGAGAGCCAGGCAGGCACAGGTGGGTGCCCCAGTTTCTGGTAGGTGCTGCACGGGGCTGTCCACTTATTTGTGGGCATCTTAGGGCCCAGGGCGCCTGGGCAGGGGAACTCCTCCCTCAGTGTTAAAGCCTGTACCTGCCCAGATGGGGCATTCTTAGAGGCTCTGGCCTAGAATGGGGGCAGCAGGGCCAAGGGGCACAGTGTGGGCACATGTGTGTGCGTGAGGATGGGGGGGCACGTGTGTGTGAGGATGGGGGGCACACGTGTGTGCATGAGGATGGGGGCACACGTGCGTGAGGATGGGGGCACACGTGTGTGACGATGGGGGCACACGTGTGGGAGGATGGGGGACACGTGTGCGGGAGGATGGGGGCACGTGCGTGAGATGGGGGCACACGTGTGTGAGGATGGGGGCACGTGTGCGTGAGGATGGGGCGCACGTGTGAGGATGGGGGCACACGTGTGTGCGGGAGGATGGGGGGCACATGTGTGTGCATGAGGATGGGGGCACACGTGTATGAGGATGGGGCACGTGTGTGCGTGACGATGGGCACACGTGTGCGTGACGATGGGGGCACACGTGTGTGAGGATGGGGGCGCACGTGTGCGCGTGAGGATGGGGGCACGTGTGTGCGTGAGGATGGGGGCACACGTGTGTGCGTGAGGATGGGGGCACACGTGCGTGACGATGGGGCACACGTGTGCATGAGGATGGGGCACACGTGTGCATGGGGGTGCACATGTGTGCATCATGGTGTGGGGTGTATGTGTGTGTGTGTGTGCGTGCATGTGCAGGCGTGTGCCTTTGTGCAGGCGTCTGTGTGTGTACATGGGGAGGGTAACTGGAGCCTAGGCTATATATAAAGACTTAAGCAGTGCCCATGCAACATTCTTTTTAGACCCTGAGCCCTTTCTGACCCCACTCTCCCAGGACCCAGGTACTGCTATGTCTGGAGGTCCAGCCTGGGACCATTTTCACAGAATTTGCCCTTGGATGCTCAGGAGCCCCCTCCAGGGCTGGGGTGCTGAGGACACACACCCTCATGACTCAGAAGGGTTGTTGCCTTTATTGACGGTCCACTGGGTGTCTGTGTCTGGCACTGCCCACAGCTTACTGCCCTCAAGTGAGCCCAGGTACCTGGTCAGGAGAGGCCAGGCCTTGTGCGTGGGGAGCAGCATCCTGGAATCTCCCTGCTCTGGTGGCCACAGTCTCCCCAGAGCTGTAGGGACCCAGGAGGTCCAGATCCCAGGGCATCAAAGAAGACTCAGGCCGAGGAGGATGGTGGTAAGGGAGGCCAGCAGGGCCCCTGGCTGGTGGTGGAAGCTGGGGGCCTCTGAGTAGCCATACTTGGTCCTGCAGGAATCCTCCAGCTTGTCCAGTGGGATGGGCTCCTCCTCAGGAGTTTGCGTGTGATCGCTCACCTGGGGACAGACACTGGTTGGGCTGCCTGCCTGCCAGCCGGCTGACAACACTGAAAGAAAACAACAGCCCCCCCCTCACCTGTTCCACTGCCTTGAAGACCCTGAGCAGGTTGTCGGCCAGGGCGCCCCTGACCTCCGCCTCTGTCCACTGCCTTCTGAGCAGCTCGGCCACCAGGTCTGGGTACTTGGACACGTCCTCAAGCCCCGAGGGGACCCTGAGGTGAAGGCAGAGAGAACCAGGCTATGCATTCCAGGACTCAGGGCTCAGGGGCCCGTCCACCTCCCCACACACCACGGAGTTGCCCACGCCCCCATCCCAAGTCACTGGGGGTCCAGTGGAGTTGCCTTGAGAGTGAGACATGCTGGGCCTGTCTGCAGTTACCTACTTCCTAGCTTCAGACCCTCATGACATGTTTATGGGGGGTGTGACCCTCCCAGCTCATCCACAGGACACTGGCCTGGCCCCTTACCTTGAAACACCGTCAAAGTCCCCACCAAAGCCCACGGCTCCGGCTCCCGCCACCTTCTTGATGTGGTCCAGATGGTCTGCCAAAGAAGGCAGCAGGTGTGGGTCCCAGGAGCAGGACCCCCGCCCCTGCTGCCGTGGCCGCTCACACCCACCTACCTGCTACCTGGGACAGGGTCGCCTCCTTTCGGCAGGAAACATAGTCGTTGTAGAAATTCACCATCACCAGGCTGCCTGTCTGGTTCTGCTCGGGAGAAGGGGGCGCTGTGGGCGCAGGAGGGGGCGCCACCGCCCGGGACCAGCCCAGGGAGCAGGGCGGACCCCCACACCCTGCCCCACAGCCCCTCACCACCAGCTGGAGCACAGTGTCGGGCACATTGCGCCGGTGCTGGCACAGGCTGAAGGCGGAGGAGTGGCTGAAGATGACGGGAGCCTTGGACAGATTCAGGGCCGCCCTCATGGTGGCCTCGGACACGTGGGCCAAGTCAATGATGACCCCCAGCCGGTTCATCTCCTTCACCACGCTCTGCAGGGACACGGGGTGCAGGGGCCAGGAAGGCTGCACTGGACACACTGGTGTTTGCACAGCCTTCCGGGGTTCGCCACAGCCCCCCTACAAGTCCAGGCATGGGGGGCGGGTTTGGGCAAGGGCCCCTTGCTGGGCCAGGTGCTCACGAACCCTTCAATGGCTGGGGGGTGACCCTCGGCTTCCAGTGAATGCCCACCCTGGGACAACCGCTGCCAGCTCCGGCTGATAGGAAACCGAGGGCCTGGGAGGTAAGACCCTGGGTCCGGGGTCACTTCTCCTCTGAGGGGGACTGTGGTCCTTGCCGAATGCCCTGCTCACCTGGCCGAAGTCTGACAGGCCTTGGCTCTGGGCCTTGTCCTCTTCTTTGTCCACCAGCCAGTTGTCAGCCCTGGGAGAGCAGACAGCAGGTGTCCCAGGGGCAGAGTGCTCATCCTGGCCCACCCACGTCCCCGGCGCCCGGAAGGGCAGGGAGGTGCCGGAGGAGGGCAGAGCTGGTGTTTGACCCCCACCCTGTGACCCTCCCGCGTGGCCCGTGGGCCCTCCCTGGGGTCACTTACCAGGGCGTGTTGCAGCTGTGGGTGAGGGTCAGGTACCGCATGCCCAGGTGGTAGAGTGCCCGCAGGACGCCCAGGCTGCTGTCTATGGAGTGGCCGCCCTCCACGCCAACGAGGCTGGCTATGCGCCCCTCCTGGAAGGCCTGCCGGATGCCTGTGAGGAGAGCCAGCTGGGGGCGTGCCCGCACGTCCCGGGAGCTTCCACAGGGCACACCTGGGCAGTCCGAGCTGCCCCGTTCCGGGATGGGGCTGGGGCAGCAGGGGCTCAGCAGGGCGGGCTGGACCCGGACCCACCTGTGCTGTCGGTGACGCACACGAAGGTCTCAGGGTACATCTGGCACATGCGGTGGATGACATCGATCTGCTCCAGTATCCTCCTCACAGCGTCTTTGTTCTGGGTGTCGCAGGGGGTGTATGCAGACCAGAACTAGGGGGCACGGGGGAGGGGCTAGGAACGGAGCCTCTGAGCCCCACCCCCCCACGTGCACACGGGCGCCTCGGAGGCCCTCCCGTGGCCTGTGTGGCCATGAGTCCCCTCCGAAGACTCGTGGCCCCAAGGGGCTCAGGAGTACCACCGCCAGGGAGCCAGAACCCCGGCAGGGGCGAGTGCAGGGCTGAGCTGAGGCCTACCTGGCCCCCCACAAAGCCAGCCTTCAGCTTGGGGATGTTGGTGTGTGTTTGGGCGAGGCTCGTCAGGTTGGCCTTCTCTTGCTGGAGCTGGTTGTTGAACATGGTTAGCAGCTGCCAGGGAAGGTCGTTGTGCCTGGGGGGCCCGGAGGGCAGGAGAAGGGTCAAAGGCAAGGCAGGATGGCCACGTGCACCTGGGGCCTCCCCTGTTTCTCACAGGCTCAGAGCTAAAGCCAGCCACAGGGGTGACACATGGCTCCACGCTTATGGACACACCTGCACAGAGTAGCTGCTCCCTTGTGCCCCACACCCAGCCCAGGTCCCCAGAGGAAAAGCGGCCCTGGGCAGCAGGGCGGGAGCTGGGTGTGGGACCCTGACCCTGACCGTTTTCACAAGTTAACGATGAACTCCTCCCCTTGCAGGGAGGGGGCAGGGATGTGGGTGTGGCCTGCCCTTGGGGGTCTGGCACCCCCCACCCCATCCTCCTGGGGCTGCAGGAGCAGGGCATCGGGGGCTCTGGGACAGCCCTGCCCTGTTTGCGAGCACATCCCAATATGTTCCAAAGCACTGAGGCCCCTCTGAGTTTTCCCAGGAGCCAGTAGGGGTGAGTGCTTTGGAGGGAGAGAGGAGAGGAGGAAGGGAGGAGGGGGGGGGTGAATGTCAGCAGCTGGTCGGGGGCTGCAAAGGCAGAACGCACAGGGCTGGGCAGATTCCTCCCTGGACCCAGGAACCAGGAGCAGCCCAAAGCAGGAGAGACCTCTGGGGCGCCAGGTCCCCCTAAGTTCCACGTGTGGAAGAGGTATGGGCCAGGGAGCTGATTGGAAATGCAGAGTCTCAGGCCCAGCTCAGACCTGCCGGTTGGAATCTGCACTTTAATCAGCCGGCCCGGAACGCGGGACACCTGTGGAGACTCCCCCGCTGGATCCCTGACGCAGTGCAAAGGGGCCTTCGTCCTGGTGTCTCGCGGCCCACCCAGCCCCTTCCCAGGGGGCACTGCCGGTGTGGGGGGCCACTCCTGCTTTCGAGACCCCTCCCCCCAGGACGAGCAGCCGCGGCCTCACCCCCCATCCAGTGTCCCTCCCAATCCTGGCTCCCGCCTCTCAGCTCCCACCTGTAACAGGGGGATGCTTCTGTACCTTCCTCAGAGTAAACAGGGTAGAGGAGTAACTGCTAGCACCCGGGCCTCGCAGGCCCGCTGCCCCTGCCCTTTCGGGGGGCTCCTGCCTCAGCTGCGTCGTGATGTCACAGGGTGTGGGCTGCTGGCCAGGACGCCTTTGCTGACTGAGAGGTGGACGGGTAGCTAAACGCCAGAGTCCCGGTGCCTCTGGGTGCTGTCCTGGGGCAGGGCCGGCCAGGGCCCTAGATGGGACTTCACTCCGTGCCTGATGCCCCACCCTCTAGCCACCAGCCAGGAACCCACCAGCAGGGAGGGGCACTTTCCCTGGAGCCCAGGGTGGGGAACACAGGCCACCTTCACCCTGCGGTCAGCACTGCCACTCTGGAGCCTGCTGGACCCACCCTCCTTATCTGTGTGGTGGGGGCAGTGTCCTTGGGGGTAATATGAGGATCCTGCCCCTACTCCAAGGGGGGAGGTGACAGTTCCACGCACTCGAAGGACAGCTAGCTATTGTAGGAGAGACTGCCCGTGGCTTGTTATCCATTCTCCACCTTTTTCTTGGTAAGAACCCCCTATTTTTTTTTTTTAAGATTTTATTTATTTGTCAGAACACAAGCGGGGGGCGGGGGTGGGAGAGGAAGAAGCAGGCTTCCCGCTGAGCAGGGAGCCCGATGTGGGGCTCGATTCCAGGACCCCGGGATCATGACCTGAGCCGAAGCACTTAACGACTGAGCCACCCAGGCGTCCCAAGAGTCCCCTATTTTTAGCAGGGAACACGGCCATTTGAAATAAAGATACTTCCCTGCCCCTTTATAGCTGGGTGTGGCCATGTGACTAAGTTCTGCCCTTTGGTATCTTCCAGAAGATCTCGTTTACAGACAGCTGTTGCTCACTCTTTGCCCTTTCCGTGTCTCTTCCTCATTCCTGCTGGCTGGCACACAGATGTAAAGGCTGGGGCTGGTGCAGCCACTTTACACCGTGAGGTCACCATGGGAATGATGGCCGCTATGTTCCATTATGGAACATCATGCCAGGACTCCCTCTGGATTTGTCTTGTTGAAACCACTTACTTGGGTCTCTTACCTGCAAGAGTAATGTAGGTAGCTAATACTGACTGATCTATTAGTATTGGATTTGGTCCTCTCAGCCTAGTTTTAACTTTCTAGCTCTTTGGACAATCCCAAATCCCCAGATCCCAGTTCCCTGAGTATTCCTGGCTGTCTGGGCTCTTTGATACATCTTACCCCTCCTACAGGCCTCTGGACCCCCTGCCTCTGAACTCGGGCCCCCCTCTCCATGCCCAGCTGCCCGCCCCCTGCCCGCGCCTCAGAATGAAGGAGCAGAGCACCTTCCCGGGCTCATACCAGACAGCAGGGGCTCCACCCAGGGTGGGAGCCCAGAGCAGCAGCCTCTGAGCCCACATCGTGCCTCATCCCCCATGGAGCATGCATGAGGGGACCCTGGGGCCAGGAAGGAGGTACAGGGAAGGAAGCAAGGGCAGAGGGGTGCACACTAGCCTCTGGGGGCCCCTCCTCTAGGGCCACCACAGCTCCCTGAGGCTCCCAAAGAAGGACACATCCCGTTTTCTCTGCTTTTCTTGCAGAGTTTTTCGTCCGACAAAGCCCAGAGCATCTGCCAAATAGTCACGACTGTAACATTCATTGAGCACTTACTGGTGCCAGGGACACACAGGAGCAGTCCTAACATTCCCCACCCATGGGTATGCTAGCATGCGTCTCCTGCAGCTCTTTGGACTGGACGCACGGGGAACCAAGTCCCCGCTCTCGGCTGGTCTGCAGGGGAGGCGTGACAGGAAGGGCGGCAGGAGCAGCAGGGCTGAGGCGTGTGCCCAGCTGGGGTTTTACATCGTCAGCAAACCCAGGAGGAGACGAGGGTGGCAGCGTGGACATGAGGACAAGCAGGGACAGTGGGAGCCTGCCTTAGCATCCGGGTGTGGAGATGGCCAGGGTAAGGCAGGGGGTAGGTCTCAAGGGCCAGTGGGGGACTTCGGCCATAGTTTGAGCTCAATGGGAGCCATGGCGGGTGGGGAACTTGAGCCAGAAGGACAGGAGCTGGGACTTAGGTCTCCCAGACTCCCTCTGGTGCAGCATTGAGACCAGACCTCGGCTGGTGGAAGCCAGGACAGTCAGAGGCTCACGGGTGACCCGGTGGAGGTGGGAAAGGAGGGTGGATGCAGATGCACTGGGAATTGGAGGGGACAGACCCTGCCAGGTTGGCTGTGACACCAGAGAAAGAACGAGGTGTCTCCAAGGTCTTGGCTGGAAAGGGGTTTGCGGGAGTTGGGGGGGTCAGTGAGCACACAGGTGAGGTCAAGCTGTGCAGCCAGCACAGAGGTAACCCGGGGACCCAGGGCCTGATGAGGTCTCCTCCAGGTGGATGCAGGACACGGAGGGGAATGAGAAAGGTCTCAGAGGAGAGTCGAGAGGGCCAGGCAAGGCCTCCCGGGGGCCCGTGGTAGATGCCACCTTACCTGCAGCTTCAGGTGAAGAAGCTAAGGCCTCGAGAGGAAATATGGCTCCTTGGGCTATGTGGCTAGTTGGAGGCATGCCCGGGGCCAGGCCCCAACATCCTCCACCCCCAACACCCACTCCGAGCTGGGATCTGGCACCTAGGGTGCAGCAGGGGGCAGGTTGGAGGGCGCCCCGGGAGCTGCTGAGGGCCACAGGGGCCTTGCAACTTCTCTATTCCTGCTGATGCTTTGGGGGACCTCCTGAAGAAGCTGAGGCCAGCAAAGGGCAAAGGCCGTGTTGTGGATGGAGAGAGTGAGTCCCCGTAGAGATAGGTCTGTCCCCAGTCCTGTCACGTGAGTGGTGACTTACCCATCGATGACAGGTGTGCCCCGCATGATTCTCTCAGCCTCATCCCGGAACTGGTCTCCGGTGCAGAGGGCCACGAGGGGCCAGAGCCACCAGCTGATCCACATGACGTCTCCAGGGACTGCTTCCAGCACTGCTGTGTGTGTCTGTCCTCACCCCACTGCCTTGAGCACCGCGGGGTCCAGCCGAGGCTGCAAGGAGCTGCTCTGTGTGCAGAAGAGAGAGCAGAGGTCTTTGGTCCAGGTGATTATTGCCAGGAGCTGTCCCATTCAAGGCTCCTGGCGTTCAATCAGTAACCAGCACTTCCCGGGAAGAGGGCGGGGGGGCAGGTGGAAAGTCCTGGACCCTGTGGGCTGGGTGTCGCTGACTGGGCCCGGCAGTCGGAGGCCGCTGACCCCCGGGGAGCACCCAGAGCCGGTGAAAGGGCAAACTTGGGAGGGGTCGACAGTGCCGCTTGTGTCCTTACTCAACCTGGGGCCTGAGATCTGCAAAGAACGGCAACAACTGTTCAGAGTTGCCCTCTGGTGATGTACCCCTTTGTTTGCCTGTAAAAAGTTTCACGTGAGCATGGAAGATGGAGCGCGGCCCCCCGGGGGGCTCCCACCACACCCCACCCAGCGCCGGGGGCCAGCACCCAGCTCCTGGCCTGCAGCCCACTGGCGTCCCGGCCACCCCCATTCAGGCTGCAGGCTTCTGACCGAGCAGGCTGGACGCACGGGGAACCGAGTGTCTGCTCTCTGCTGGGTTTGGGTCAGAAATCTGGAGTGTCAGCATTTCTCAGCCCTGCTGCCCCCTCAGGGCTCCTGATGCCCAGTCACTGCTGAGACAGGAGGATCCTGGTCCCAGGGCTGGGCCAGCGTCCAGGGTTCTAGGGGGCAGCAGGGCTGGGAGGGAGCCAGGCCAGGAAGGCTGGTGAGAGGTGTGGCTGAGGCAGGGAGACCCCAGCCCACTCTGGGTCCTTAGGGCCTTCTCGGCGGGGTGGGAGGGGGCACGCAGACCCCATGCCCTCACCAGGTTCCCTGACGCCTCTGCCCCTGGATAGCGTTGGACCCTCAAGCTGACCCGCCATGCAGAGGCCCCCTGTGTCCTCACCCCACCTCCAAGGACAGGCCCTGCCGCCTGCCTGAGAAGGGAGGCCGTGCCCCAGCCCTGGCCCGGCTACCGTTAGGGAGTTTCCTGTGCCTTCTCCCTGTGGGGGTTGCTGGCGGGGAAGGCCCACGTGGGGGCTGTGCTGAGGATAGCAGGCCTCCTCCACTCTGGCTCCTCCCGCCCTCTCCCTCCCCCCACCACTCACACATCCTGAGAGGACCGGTGGGGGTATGTCCTCAGTGTCACTGGCCCCAGTCCCCATCAAGGACTTTCTCCGCCAGGACTCGCACCCCAACGGGGTGTCCTCGGGACCAGACCGGGGGTTTGACCCTCAGCCAACCCTGTGCAGAGAAGACCTGCCTTGATGGGTGAGGAATAGAGTCCAGGCCCTCACTCTGGGCCCGGGGCTCCCGGCAGACCACGGCGTCGGGGGCGCTGCGAGGAAGCCCAGGCCCGGTTGGAACCAGGGGTCTCTGCGGAGGAGACGCACACGTCTGCCTGCCCTCTGCTGTGTCCTGCCGCAGACACGGTGTCCACTCACCTCCAACCTCCATGACCTGTCTCCTCGGGACCTGGGCGCTGCTTCGTGGGTGGGGCTCGGTCTGCTGGGGCCAGTGGACCGGCCTTCCCCACTGAGAGCTCCCCTTCTCTGCCAACCTCTCTTGGAATCCGTTCTCTGCTTTATTAACACGTGTCTACCCCCTATTTTTCTCTTTATTTCTAACTTTTTTTCTTATTTCAGAGTTGGATCCTAAGAGCACATAATTGTATTTTATTTCTTAATCTCATCTGAGCATGTTTGTCTTTAAATATGATCATTCAAGCCGGTCCACACTTTCTTGTCCTACCTCCGGTCTCCTCCCGTTTCTTGCTTTTGCCAAAATTTTCAGGTTATTTCAATTCCCTATCTCTCACACTCAGGAAGTTCCTTATTTTCTCCTCTCTTGATAGATATTTATTTGAATTTATTTCTTGCTTGTCTTACTTTCTTGGGCCGTTCCCCAGGCACGGTGGCGTCCTTGTGAATTCACACGGGTAGTGAGCCTGACCCTTCGTGTCCGCCATCCAGCACCGCAACCACGATGCCTCAGGCCTGACTCCTTTGTTTGTACACGGTCTCGCTGGGTCCTCGAGTTCTCCATCCCTTCCTCCGTCCCCACGTGGCCCAGGGGTTTGTCCTTTGAAACCCGCCTGACCCTTGATTTTGACCTTCTCTCCACTTTCAAATTCAGAATTCCTTGGCTTTAATCATTTTTTTAAAAAATTAAATTCTTGGGGGGACGCCTGGGTGGCTCAGTGGGTTAAGTGTCTGCTTTCGGCTCAGGTCATGATCTCAGGGTCCTGGGATCGAGTCCTGCATCGGGCTCCCTGCTCCGTGGGAAGCCTGCTTCCCCCTCCCACTCCCCCTGCTTGTGTGCTCTCTCTGTCTGATAAATAAATAAAATCTTAAAAAAAAATTAAATTCTTGGGGCGCCCGGGTGGCTCAGTCGGTGAAGTGTCTGCCTTCGACTCAGGTCCCGATCTCAGTTGAGCCCCGCCTCGGGCTCCCTGCTCAGGGGGGAGTCTGCTTCTCCCTCTGCCCCTCCCCCTGTGCTCTGTCTCTCTCTCAGATAAATAAAATCTTTTAAAAGAATAAAAATAAAACAACAGTAATTTTTTAAAAAAGCCCAACAGAAAAGGTCTCACCACACCCTCACCCAACTCCACTGTGGGAGGTGTACTCCCATTACCCCTGAATGATGGGCTACGTGGCTCTAACTTTATTTCCAGCTTTGCACATTGTGCCTCGACTTCCTATTTCCACTCACAGGGCTTGGTTCTCTCGAGGTGACTCCCTGGTTCTCCCAGGTACTCAGGTAGCACAGGAGTGGAAGGCACTGGCTTCAGGTGCAAATTCCAAAGTGGAGGGGACCACCAAAACTTCAGTCCTCAAAGTAAATAGTAGTTTAGTGCAATATTTCTAAAAATCAAAAGTTTGTGCAAAAAAAATACATGGATAAAATATAAACTTTTTTTTTTTTAAAAGATTTTATTTATTTATTTGAGACAGAGAATGAGATAGAGCATGAGAGGGTCAGAGGGAGAAGCAGACTCCCTGCCGAGCAGGGAGCCCGATGCGGGACTCGATCCCGGGACTCCAGGATCATGACCTGAGCCGAAGGCAGTCGCTTAACCAACTGAGCCACCCAGGCGCCCCTAAAATATAAACTTTTAAGTGAAGACCGGGCCAGTATTCTGACTTTCCTTTCTGAGCCCAGCTCCAACACAGTTCCACCCACACTAGCCTCGGGGATGTTCACATTCTGGTTCCTAACACTGGCTGCTCAGACAGAGGACAGCGTTTTTACACTTCCTTGGGTGCTACTCAGAGGAGAGGAGTCAAGGCCACTGGGATCAGCAACACGTGGGAGGCCCCATGTGCTCTTGTTCAAATGTCATAAGCGTTCAGAGCATTACACCGAGTGTGAGCTGGCTCTGAGCCTGAGTGCAAGCCCTCTGGGCAGAGGCTCAAGTCCACACTGGGGATTCCATTTTACATCATTCCTTTGTTTGGCTCATAATTTGTGGGGGACAAGGCAGCGAGGCTGAGTGAGCTTGGGGTCAGACTGCTTGTACGAGCTGGTCAGATTTCTCAGCCTCAGTTTCTGTGCAAAACAGAAGTCACTGTGGTCGTGTTGGAAGTGCTAACAGCGCTAACCTCCCAGAGCCATGTCCAGTGGATCAAGACTCTCAACTCACACTTAGACCTGTTTGCTCTATATGGTCTTATTGTTCACCCTAGAGTTTCTGATTGCTTTTTTTTTTCTTCCACTGGGTGTTATTATCATATTCTCAATCTTCCTCCACTATGAGCCTGCCTCTTTTTTTGGTTTATGTTCTTATTTTGTTAGAGCTGGTCCTTAAATCATTCCTTAGCAGTGAGTATGAGGGAAGTAAATGTCTGAGTCCTTGAGTGTTTGCACATGTCTTTATGTTGTCCTCATAACTGGTCAATGGTGGGCACCTGGGTGGCTCAGTCAAGCGTCTGCCTTCAGCTCAGGTCACGATCCCGGGGTCCTGGGATGGAGCCCGCGTTGGGCTCCTTGCTCAGCCCTCTCCCTCTGGCCTTCCACTGGAGCACTCCCTCTCTCTGATTGAGCTCTTTTGGATTCTCTTCTTCTTACCCGGATGCTTGTCCTCTCTTCCACTATCACCTGGAGGATGCAGGTGCGGCACTTAGGAAGACTGCTCACAGGGGTTGCTTTTCATTCCAGTTTCCTCCACTTGCCATGGTTACACAGTGCCCATCTTCCACATCCTCGTGTCGTAGTGGTTCAGGGAAAGCCAGGGGCCAGCCTGGCCCAGGCCGTTCCTTTTTAAGGACTCAGTATGAGGAGAGAGGTGAGGAGGTGGAGAGCACACGCTGCAGAATCAGGCCACCCTGGCTTCAAGCCCCATGCTGTGGCAGATTGCACTTCCCCGCGGTGACTGCAGCAGAGCCTTCCAGCCCACCGGCTGCCCTTACAGTGTGACGCTGGCCACTCGTTGAAAGGTGACAGCCTCTGCTTCCCGGCTGATAGAAGGTGGCAGGCATGACTTCTGTGCCCCTCCCTGGCTCTGTCTCCTGGAGCACTCCTCTGGCAACCTGGCCTAGCTGTTCTTGCCAACAGCCCCGGCACAGTCCCAGCTGACGGGTAGATACAAGCTTTCAGGTGATCACGGCACCACCTGTGAGTCTTGCAGCTGAGGCCCAGATCCCGGGGGCCAGAGACCAGCTGGCCCCCCGGCCCCTGATGGAGTCCCAGGCCACAGGAAAGAAGGGTGCGAACATGACCACATGCACCAGCTGCTAAGTTGTGGGATCATTTGTTACGCAGCAGTAGAGAACGGACACACTGGCCATTTTACCGTGACCATTGACTTTGGTTTTCTTGTCTGTGAAGTGGGATGAATAATCCCAACCTCACAGGCAGCTACTCCGCCTTCCACATGCAACTGCCGCCTTATCTGTGCCCCACAGCTGCTTCCTTTTAGTCAAGAGAAGCCTCCTGTGCCCACCTCACATCTCAGTCTCACCTGGGGCTGGTGTGTGTGGTCCTCAGCCGGTGGGATGGAAGGAAGCCGGGGACAATGCTCTTCCCAGCTCACCCCTGGGAGGAATCGTGAGGCCACCCCGATGAGGCCCCTCTCAGACACTTCCCTCCTCCTGGCCCCTTGGCCACTTCTCATAGAAGCAGCCTCCACCCGATCCTTGCCTCAAGCTCTGCTTTCAGGGGAGCCGCTCAGCAGTTTGCTTTAAATTGTACCAGTTTTTATTTAAATAAAGGGAAAAGTGTTATTAGTTGAGAAGTCAGCATCACTTGCCATAAGCAGAAGGAACACAGGAAAATAAACACATGGAAATGGAACAGTGCTACTGAGTCTCAGCCACACACGAAGTTACAGCTCTCCTGTCCGGGGAGGTGTCGCGCCCCACCGGCGGGCAGAACCTTTGCACAAACCCGCTGCACGGGCAGCCAGGGGGCCACCAGAGGGCCTTGGGTCATCGGCCCCTCACAGAAGCGCCAGGGCATGAATTATCAGCTGAAGCTCACCAAGGATTATTCCACCCAAACTGCATCATAACGTGGGACCTCCCACCAGCTTCTCCCGCACTCATGCCTCCAACCAGCCCAGGGAGAGAGTTCACAGCAGAATGGAGGCCCCAAGATCCACAACTCACCCTCCTTCGTGGCACATATGCTCTGGGGCATGAACAAGCGCGTAGAGAGACACACACACACAGAAACACGCAAACACAGCCTACCACACACCTACGTTCACACCTCACACACGCACAGAGTGACAGTGACAGACACACACCCCTCACACGCATGCCAACAAGCCCCCGCCCCCACAAACACTACCCACAGCAGACATGTGCAGACCCCATCCGCGTCCGCGTCCGGACATCCTGCACCTGCAGACGTGGACACGTGCAGACACCCCTGCCCATGACCCCCTGCAGACGTGCGCACGGACAGGACAGACAGGAATGCTCGGACACAGCCCACACCCACGCATGCACACATATGTACATACTGACGGACACACACATGCCTATTCCTCCACATGTGATGAGCACACATACACTGAGCTCTCAGGTGTGTGCACAGAGACACACATTCCTGATCACACACACACCCTCACACCCATGTGACCTCACACCCTGTCACACGCATGCCTAGCACATGGTGGTCTTGGTGTCATTGTGTCCACCTGGCCCCCACCCCCACCTCAGTGCCTGCAGCACAGCCCTCAGGCCCCGTGACCACTGATGGAGCATGGCCTCCCGTGGGCTTGGAGAGAGGATGGAGGGGCACGGTGATACGTCCCTGGGAGGACTCAGGGTGCAGGGCCAGCTCCAGCCTTTCTCCCAGGCTACCTTGGCCCTGGAGTGTCCTCAAGCCCCTCAACCTTCCAGGCCCAGCCAGGAGTGCCTCTACCCCCCAAAAGCCTTGCTCCCTAGTATCCACATAGATGAGCTGTCCTCAGGCTGGTGGCTTCTCCACAGCCCTCCTGGTCCTGCCCTGTCCTCTACTCCCCCGAGGAGACCACAGGACCCTGCTGGCTCCCTCCACTGCTCTGAGTGTCGTGACCCACTGTCCACACAGCAGTGGGTCCCCTCTCCCAGGGACTTCCCCAAGAGGCTCCTATGAGGTCAGCCGGGAAGGGAGGGTTCCAGCCTTGTCGTCTGGTCTCACCACCTCCCCAACCCCAGGAGTGAACTTTTTTCTTTCTTTTTTTGAGAGAGAGAGAGTGAGCGAGCAGGGAGAGGGGGAGGGGGAGGGAGACAATCCTCAAGCCGACTCTGCTGAGCACGGAACCTGACGCGGGGCTTGATCCCAGGACCCTGAGATCACGACCTGAGCCGAAATCAAGAGTCAGACACTTAACCGACTGCACCCCCCAGGCGCCCCCAGAAGTGACCTGCTTACCCCTCTGCCTGGCATCCATCCATTACCCAAGAATCGCAGGACCCAGCCTGCTGGGCCCTTCCTTTCCCCCCACTCACAGCACACTCATCTGTTAGATACGCCTGAACTTGTCTGTCTCCCCCCCAGGTCAAGCTCAGAGGCTCACTGGGCACACAGCAGGTACCCAGTCGTGCATGCAGCCTCATCAGGCCGCTCTCCAGGGGTGGGAGTACACAGGCCTCCCAGGGCCTGAGAGCCCTGGACCCAGGCCCAGTTCCCAGCTCCCCAAGACTCACCATGGACAGGATGGGGTGTGCTGTCTCTGCCTCTTGGCCGCTGCTCCCAGCTCATGAGGGCTGGGGGGGTGTTCCCGTGTTTCTCAAGTTCGTCCCACCCCTGAGTCCTCCAGTCAGCTTCCCTCTCACGTAAAAAGCCACCTCTTTAAAAACAAGTTTCCCCCCGGGGCCTCTGCAATGCACCACAGCCATGGAGAGCAAGACCCAGGGGCTTAATGTCTTACACATGTCAGCTGTCTGTAGTTTCTGCCTCAGTCAGGCTTGCGCACGGCCATCCCCTGGGGCCTGGGATTGCCCTGCCCTGCAAGCTGGGCCTCGGGCCCCCGGGGGCAGGCAGGAAGCCACAAGGAAGCGGGTCCCCCAGACAGTAATGTGGGGGTGCTCTCAGGTAGGCTCTTGATGTCAGGTGGGAGGGTGGAATCGAGAGCCAGGGATGAGGGGCCTAGGGGCTGGGGGCTCAGAGAGGGCTCACCGGCCCCCAGGCAGCCTGTCACCCAAGCATCAGGAATGCCCACCCAGGCATTTTCGCCCAGTCCCCTAGGCTCTGCCCACTGCCCTCATTCCCTGGGGTCCAGAAGGACCTTCTGTGCTGCCCTGTCTCAGATATAGGAACGGGGTTGGCGCTAGCCTGGCCCATAGGCTGGGGCCCTGGTTCCCATGTGTGTCTTGGAGGGCAGGCGATTTCCCCCACATTCCAGCTATTAGAGCATCGAAAACAATCACGGACAGGAATGTCATCTGGCAGAGCCATGGGCACTTTCAAAATCAGGAAGGTCTGTGTGGGGACCGGGCTAGCTGGGAGACAGCTTCACCAAGGGGATTCAGAATTCTGAGGCTGGGATGGGGGCACATACCGTGGGGGGCGCTCTCTCTGGCCGGCAGCAAGCTGTCCCGACCCCACAGGGCAAGGGACACACAGCTGGGCCAGCAGCCTGGGGTGGGGACAAGGTGGGGGGCATAGCCTCCGCCCCGGCTGTGGGATCCTCCTGGGCCTCAGTCACCTGTCTCTGAGTAGAAGCAGCCCCTGGTCAGGCGCTGCCATTCACACCACACCTGGAGGAACATGGCTCAGTGATGTGGGGCTGAGCAGGGGGCTCTCTCCATCTCGGAGCTAAGGGGGATCTGGAGTGAGGAGGGGGCTCTGACAGAGACAGGGATCCAGGCTGAGGGCAGGGCTGCCCAGTAAACAGTGACAGAGGCGGGGAGGGGGCACCCAGAAGAAGGGCTGCATGAGGGCCCTGTTCCAGGGAAGGTGGAGGCAGACCAGGGCCTCGGGGAGGCAGCCAGACGCAGGCCCTGGCCTGGAGGACCACTCCCCAGTCCCACATGCGGGGAGGCACTGCTCTGGGGGCACAAAGACACCGAGCAGAACTTCCCCTCTGCGCCTGCCCTGGGGCGCTGACACCAGCCAGGAGGGCCCCTCTGGCAAGACCCTCATTAGGGACAGGGCGGGAGGCCTGGATCTGCTGTTGTCCCTGACCTTCAGGAGAAGAGCCAGGTATAGGGGAGGGACAGAAATGTCTACTTTTAATGTTATTGCTTTTTGTACCGTTTGAAATTTTTAGCATGTGCATTAAAATGGAAAAATCAAATTAATTAAAACAGAAAAAAAGCCACTGAGGGGTCAAGCAGGCCTCTTATTCTCTGCACAGTGACCTGGGGGCCTGGGGTCCCCTTTGATTCTGCCCCAACCTAGCCTTGAGCCTTCTGTTCATAGATGTAGGTGAGATTCCCCCCACATACTGTTGGCTTCGGATGCTACCCCCACCCCCCGCCCTGTGTGTCAGACTCCCAGCAGGATCAGGAGTCCACGGGAGAAGGGAGAGAGGACAATATAGGGGGCAGGAAGGTTGCCTGCCACATCTGCCGGCCACTGAGCTAGAGAGGAGCAGGGCGGCGAGGGGCCTCCTGCCAGGGCTGGCCTTGTCCCAGGACAGTAGAATGGGGCCCACAGTGCCCAGCAGGGTGACACTGTAGACTGAAGAAGAGTCACATAACATGCTGAGGACTCTGGAGCACTGTCTGTGGGGACCTCTGTTTGTGAAATGGGCCGAAAGCCCTAAGCTTGACCTGAGGCTGGTGGACACTCAGGGTCCAGGCCAGGGGCTCAGGGTCGGTCCCCCTAGGGGCGGCCAGTTTCCCTCGGGCACAAGCCCTGACAGCAGGTGGTCCTGCCGTCCCTCCTGGCCACCCCCTCCCCTCTGCTGGCCAGCTGGGCTCCTGCGGGTGTGGCCCAGGAGGTGACTTCCCATGGCGGCAGTGACCTGCAGACACTGGGGAACCAGGAGGGCTGCTCAGGTCCTGCTACCCCCTTTCCCAGCTCTGGAAACCGAGGCACGGACTGCCCAGACCGCAGAGTTCCAGAGCTGCATGTCACCCACTTCCACTTTCATGTTTTTTGATACCACTCAGGCCAGCATGAGGGGAGAAGGGTATCTGGACCTCCCCTTCTTGCCCTGTCCTCTGGGGGCCTATCTGAGGCCACCCTCTGTGGCTTCTGGGAACCACCCTGCAGCCTCTGTTTCCCACTGGGCGCCCCGGTTCGATGCACCATTCTGATCCATCAGCACCATGGGTGAGTCGGCCCTTCTCTAGATGGGACACTGAGGCCCAGAGAGGGGCAGGCCTGGGAGACATTCCATGTCCGGGGGCACCAGATGTCTCCTCCTGCCCATGACATCAAACCACCACCTGCCTCCCTGGGGCTGGACGCAGGTCAGGGACAATTCTGAATCTCACGGGAAGACCCCATGCATTACGTTTGCCTCTCCCCGTGGAGAACAGCTCCACGGTATATAAATGAGGCCACTTCCAAGCTCCCCAGGCACCAGGCAGGGTCCCTCCACCCAGCTGGTCCTGGCCTGTCCCAGCTCACACCCACCTGTCCCCTCACGTCCCCTAGCTCCAGACCCTGGCTCCTACTGTAAGCACGTGGAATTAAAGTGTGTCCCCTGGGGCGCCTGGGTGGCTCAGTCGTTAAGCGTCTGCCTTCTGCTCAGGTCATGATCCCAGGGTCCTGGGATCAAGCCCCACATTGGGCTCCCTGTTCATTGGAGAGCCTTCTTCTCCCTCTGTCCCTTCCCCTGCTTGTGTTCCCTCTCTCGCTGTGTCTCTCTCTGTCAAATAAAAATAAAATCTTAAAAAAATAAATAAAAATAAAAAAATAAAATTTAAAGTGTGTCCCCTCCCAGCGTCTGTGACAGTGATGGCTGAATGAGAAAAGGAAAAGTAATACGGGATCCCTTTAAAGTGATCGTCTTTAAACGTGATTTCAGGGCTCCTGGGTGGCTCAGTCAGTTTAACATTAACGCTGAGACACTCATTGCCAAGCAGAACACAAAGGGAGGCTGAAAGCACACTGCTCTTCAGGGTCATTGCTGACCTCGCTCAGTCTTTAGGAGGGAGACAGGAGGAGGAGGCCCCAGCGACCAGCCAGTCAGGGGCCCGGGTGAGGGGCTCAGAGCCCGGGGGGCGGGGGCAGCAGCTGCCGAGCTGACCCATCCTGAGTCCTCAGCTTCAAGCCGGTGACCCATGCGCTTTAGGCTCCGGAGTATCTCCTTACTTCCAAAGGCAAGATAAAGTTGAGGAAACGTCTGTGCATTAGATACAAAGAATATGCCTTGAGTAGACTTTGACTCTATTTTGTGAGTTCTGGTTACAAGAAGATCTGGTTTTGCCCCTTGAGGGCAGAACATTCTGAGCTTTCTGAGAGAATCAAACAACCCTTGTCATCCTGCCAAAAACGGGCCCTTCCATGTGGGCCGCTTAGATGTTCATTCACTCACTCATTCATTCAACAAACGCTTTCCACCTGGTGGAGAGACAGCAGGGGGCAGGGCAGGGACCCTGCTCTCCGGCAGGTGGAACTCCAGGACAGGAAGGCTTCCTGGAGGAAGGAGCCAGTCAGCTGAATCCTGAAGGGCAGATAGCAAGGTAGGAGCATGGGAGGCAGAAAGGAGATGTGGGAGAGGACAGGTACAGAGGCCAGCAGGGGCCTTGCCAGCCTGGGCAGGTCTGGACTTTGTCCTAAGAACAACACAGAGGGGCTTCTGACTCAAAGATGGGTGTAGGGAAGAACCTGTCTGCCATCTCCAGATGCTGGGGCTGACCACAGCTCTCCCACCTTCTAGAACCTGTTTCCAAGGCTCCTCGTCTCCCAGCTGTTCCCTGCTGAACCCGGGGTCCAGGGGCAGGAGAGCTGTTCGGCCACCTCCCCTCCAGACAGCACCTCCTTGGGCGGCGGTACCCCACTGACCCCCAGCCTACTCACCATGGCCTCGGCAATAGGCAGACGTGCCCCAGCCAGGGGCTCTCCTGGCCTGGGCCAGCCCCTCCCCTGCACAGCTGTGCAGGCCCCACCCCCAGCCACCTGCCGGCCCTCCCAGGCCTCTCCCCAGGAAGGGGAAAATGCCCCATTCAGCCCTGCCTCTCTGAATGTGGGGAAGGGGGAGTGGGGGCAGGCAGAGGGAAAGAAGGGTCTCACACAGGCCATCCCCTGTGTTCCCCATCCCCCCCAGGGAGGAGCCCATGTCTGGGGCCAGAACCATCACCATGTTGTGGCAAGGAGACACCTGGGCAGATTTGGGGACCAACCCACCCTCCTCCAGTCTAAACCAATTCTGCAGACTCTGGGAACAGAGGCCAGGATGCAGGATGCATCAGGGGGCGGGGAATAAGCAGCCCACCAGGTGGGAGGAGGGGATGAAGTTGTCCCTGCCACGCTGCCCAGCTCAAGGTCCGTGGCCTCAGCTGTGAGAAGTCCCAGACATGTGAGGCCTGCACAAGTGTCTCGGCCTCACCGGGCCCCAGCAGCACACCCCAGTGCCCACCCACCGGGTGACCCACTATCTGCGGGGAAATGGAGAGGGGTTGGTTGGCCTGGGGGGGCTCTGAGCCACTCCTACAGCTGACACCCAGTGGCAGCAGTGACCTGAGAACATCTACCTCCAGGAACTCATGCTCAGTGCGGACAGATGTGTTCGAGGGGTGCTAGAATGCCAATGGTTTGAGGGGCCCTGAGGGCCAAGCATGCACTCTGGAGGTGGGGTGGGTTGGTGAAAGAACCAGAGGCTCTCCGAGTGGGCTCTCAAGGCTCAGGCTGCAGCCAGAAGAGGGGTGAAAAACCTGGGGCCAGGAGGTCATGAGGGGGTACAGGGTGACAATGAGGGGCTTCTCTCTCCGAGAGCAAAGAGCCGGGCTCCCCGGACAGACCTCCCAGGAGAGAACCTTTGCCTCCCCTCTGTGCTTGCTCTGGGGAACATTTTGTTTCTGTTCATTTTGTTCCCAGGACATTCGGGCCAAATTTGACCCTTTGTCCCCAATAATTCTTCCTGAGCATATCTGCTTCTCCAGAATACCTCCAGACTGAGCTGATGGACACACCTGCTGGTCTCTCTCTTCCTTTGTAAGTGAGGATGGTGAGCAGCCCCGGGCTCCCTAACTGCCCAGCGTGTGGGGTGGGCTGGGGTTTTCCTGGCTTTGTCACCGAAGGAGGGGCCGTTCAAGAGAAATGAGAATGTATGTCGGCTGCGTTTCCTGCCTCCAACCCCACTTAAAATGGAAACAGCTGTACTAAATTCCGAGTAAACAGGCAGATGGCAGAGCCTGCCAGCCAAGCACATGTCAAAGATAAACACAGCCAGACTAACGTGTGCAGGGTGGATTTTAATCAGTGATAACTACTGTACCAGGGAAAATAACGGGGGCGGGGGTGGACTGAGCTCCACTTGGGCTTGTGCAGAGTGATGGCATTGAACGGGGAGAATGAGAGGTAGGGAGGGGTGAGCGGGGCTCAGTAGTCAGGGAAGTAGAAATTTACAAAAAGCAGGAAGGGCCCCCCAAACTCATTTGTCATAATAGTTGGCAAAAAGCAGGGCGAATGAGGGTAAGAAAACTCTGAACTGTTGCTCGGGTCCCTGTGCCTAATAAAAGTGCCCCACAGGTCCACACTCTCACTTACTCCCAGTGTTGGGGAAATCTTGTTTGCTTCTCAAGACAGTAATGCAGAAAAGCTGCTAACCAGGAACCTTGAATCATTTATAATTTAGCTCTAGTTTCTCAAAAGGCCCAGAGGAAAAAAAGAGTGACATTTCTTCTGGTTTGAGTATTCTCTGATCTAAGAGCTCCAACTGGTATCTGCTTTGGTAAAGAAACAAGCTGTTCTAACAGTTTCATTCCTTAGGACAGTGCTAGAAACCAGAGAACATGGAAACTAAAGCACTGAAATTCAGATGCACTCCCCCTACGTTTTGGCCTAAAGCTGTTAGATGATCCACGTTTTATGTTAAGTGTATGACTAAAATATGTTATTAAAAATTACACATTTAGGGCGCCTGGGGGCTCAGTCGGTGAAGTGTCTGCCTTCAGCTCAGGTCATCGTCCCAGGTCCTGGCATGGAGTCCCGCATCGGGCTCCCTGCTCAGCGGGAAGCCTGCTTCTCCCTTTCCCACTTCCCCCGCTTGTGTTCCCTCTCTCGCGGTGTCTCTCTCTGTCAAATAAATAAATAAAATCTTTTAAAAAAAATTACACATTTAAAAACAGGGGCAGGGGAGCCTGGGTGGCCCAGTTGGTAAAGCGTCTGCCTTTGGCTCAGGTCATGTTCCCGGGGTCCTGGGATCGAGTCCTGCATGGGGCTCCCTGCTCAGCAGGCAGCCTGCTTCTCCCTCTGCCTGCCCCCACACCCGCCACTTGTGCTCACTCTCTCTCAAATAAATAAATAAAATATTAAAAAAAAAAAAGGAAGCAGTCCAACAGGAAAATGGGCAAAGGACATGAACCAAAGATGACAGAAAAAAAAATCCCTTGAACATCTGAGTAAGATGCTCAACCTTACACAGAATGAAGGAAAGGCAAATCACACCAGGACATCATTCTTCCAACAAAATGATTGACAACAATCCAAAAGTTAATTGAAATCAAAGTTGCACTTGCCCGTTGAAGGAGCAGCCCCATGTTGGGCAATTTATGCTGAGGATCTTACACACACACACGCTGAGGATCTTACACACACACACACACACACTGAGGATCTTACACACACACGCTGAGGTTACACACACACACCCTGAGGATCTTACACACACACACACACCAGATACAAGATGGTGTGTACCGGAGTCATTGCCACATTGTTATTTAACAGACCACCGAGGAAGTTCTAGTGTATTCCTCGTGAGTCTGTTTGTTATTTAACAGACCACCCCAAAGCTCCAGTCTATTCCTCATGAGTCTGTGCATCAGCTGGGCCCCGGCCAGCGCTCCTTCTGCTCCCGGGACGTCAGCTGGGCCATTTCTGGGGCTGCCTTCTGGGGCTTGGCTGCTGCTAGAAGGTCTCATACACCTTCGCTCTTGCAATCCGAGCCTTAGCTGGGTGGCTGGTGACCAAGGCCTAGGCTGGGCTTCTTTCCAGCCGGACAGTGCAGGCCCCTACAGGCCAGGGGCTGAACCTGCTAGAACCACACAGCCTCACGCACACCACATCCTGTGGGTCAAACCACGTCACACATCAGCCCTGGTGTAAGGGAAGAGCATCATGCACACGGAAGGGGGTAGTGATTTCCTGCATTCCCTTTGGAAATAACCCCTCATATTTTAACAGCACAAGAGTGGAGACAACTAGGGTCCACCTGGAGAAGAATGGTTAAAAAGCAAAACAAAACACAGGTGTTCCATACCCTATGAAACGAATGTGGAAACGCTCTACATGCTGATGTGCAAACACCTCCCAGATGTTGTTCACGCAAACAGCTATGCACAGGAGAAGCAAAGAAGACACATGTAACTGTTGGAGGCTGCCTGACGGAGTCCGGCTGGAGCACCCAACACACGGGGACGGTGGTTACGAGGCCAACGTCCCCAGGTATACAGCTTGCTAAAACGGGTTTGTTTTTAATTTTTTAAAGCTGTTTATTGTTTGATTGATTGATTGAACTCTACACCCAACATGGGGCTTGAACTCACAACCTCAAGATCAAGAGTCACACGCTCTACCAAATGAGGCAGCCAGGTGCCCCTAAAACTGGTTTCTTTGTACCGTGTGAGGATATTACCATACTCACTATTTACAACAACCACATTTTTTAAATGATATAAAAGTCATGGTTTTAGGGGCACCTGGATGGCTCAGTCAAACATCTGACTCTTGATTTCGGCTCAGGTCATGACCTCAAGGTTGTGCTGGTCATGGAGCCTACTTAAGATTCTCTCCCTCTGCCCTTCCCCCTCCACCTGCTCACTCACATGCTCTCTTTCTCTCTCTCTCTCTAAAAAAAAAAAAAAAATTGTGGTTTTAGCACAGTGCACACATGGCCACCCTCCTCTGTTCAGACCACCGAGGGAAGCAGACCCCACCGGCCTGCCTCCCGCACCACAGTGGATCATCACCAGTGGCTGATCAGGCAGTGTTCTTGTAACAGGAAAGCAGTGCTATGAAATCAATCATACCCAGTCATTGCTGAAATGACCACACCTTGTCCTTGCTTAGAAGCGGATCCAGATGGACTATCTAGTTTGTTATCCTTAAGAAAGAGCAACATTCTCATTTCACCCAGTCGGGTCAGTCCCTTCCCCTCCTCTAGAGCAGAGTCTGCACCCAGGGGGCAAGGGGAGGGGTGTTGGGAGGCCCTCTGTACCCCCTCTCCATCATCTGACCTCAAATCCAGCCCAATCCCACCTACCCACCTTCAAGCCCAGAAGTTTCCAGCTGGGACTTTCCTGGGCCAGCCTGGTGGGTAAGCTAAGTTTTCTAGGGATGGGCAGCCAGGCAGAATGAGGAGGATTGAGTGGGGGGCTCAGACTGTTGCAGGGGGTGTCCGTGGTCTCTCCTCCCCCCTGGGGTTACAGAGGGTGTGGGGATACAGAGGTGGGACCAGTGGTGGAGGCCGCCCGAGGGGCACCATTCACACTCCCCAACACCTGACCACTATGATGAGATGTGTGCGGGGTCATCACATAAAACTATGGGTCACCTCACCCCTTTCAGCAGGGTCTTCTGACTGATCACTCCCCTGCTGGCCCGTGTCAATAAATCTCCTGAAATACTTTTGATTGGCTCCATTACATTGTCTTGTGTTTGGGATGTGTTCATTGTTGAGTGTAAACTTTTTTTTTTAAAGTAGGCTCCACGCCCAACATGGGGCTTGAATTCACGACTCTGAGATCAAGAGTTGGATGCTCTGCTGACTGAGTCAGCCTGGCGCCCCAAATGTCAACGTTTAAAGCCCCACTTCTCCTTCTTGGCCTTGGCAGAAGAGACCCTCTTGCCCTCTGAGGGCACTGACCCATGTCCCTTGTAATTCAGACCCCACCACAGACTATAGAAGGATGGCCCTCATCCCAGAGCCACCACCCCTACTGGCCTGTTCTTAGGTCCTTGAATAGACTTTCTCCCCCTGCCTCAGGACCTTGGCACATGCTATATCCTTAGCCAGTCGGCTCTCTCCTTGCCTGCTGCCTGGTTCTCCTGGGGTGGCCTCACGGATTGGGGCAGCAGTTACCTGCTTTCTGCCTCCATCTCTACCTTTGAAATGGTGGCCCTAACAGCATCTGCCTGAAGGGGCTATTGCCCGAGACCTCGAGGGATGGCACAGCTGAGCCCCACACCAGGTGAAGCTCCTGTCTCAGACCAAGCTTCCGTCTTCCACCCAAGGCCTGCCTGAGTTGTAGGCACGCGGCTGGTGTCCCTGGCACCTCACAGCTTGTTCAGATGTTAACCAAATCACAGCACAGAATTTTGGAGCGAGGTGCTAGCAGGTTATCCCCCTTTTCTGGGGCTTCCCAGAATCCTGATGGGTGGGCACAAAGAAGCATGGAGCTGGCTTTGACTCCAGCCACAGCTCCCCGTCTGCAGATAGAAGCTGACAGCACCCTCCAAAGGCTGGGAAGGAGCCTGGGCACTCAGCCGGCCCCAGCCAGGACAGCTGTGAGGACATCCACTGCAGGGGCCCCCCACACCCACTGCGGCCTCACGGAGCTCTTTACCTCCCCAGGTCATGAAAGGGAAACTGCTACTCTGAAAAGGAAGTTAGCAAACTTTGGAGGGAGATGCTGGTCTGAGAGTACCCCCCTTCCAGGTCAACCCCACCTCTGCCTCTGCTCGGAAACCAACAGCATTCTTGCTGTGGGCACCCCCGGGCTCTTGGGGTGCTTCTGACCCTGCTCTCGCAGAGCAGCCCATCCCCAGCCTCTCTCCCCTCTCCTCTCTGCGGCTGGGGGAATGGTCCACATCCTAAGGCCCGTGGATTTGTTACCTCACACTTTGCAGCCTAAGCAGTTTGAGGAGAGACAGCAGTGGGAGATGAGTGAGGGGCCAGGGGGTGACTTGGCAATGGTGGAGGTGCAGAGACAGCTCTGGGGCAACTCTCTAGGTGGTCTCAGGAACAAGAGGGAGGGTGCAGTGAAAGACATCAAAAGACTTGAATATTCACAATTTTGAAGCCTGGGTAGAAGGCAAAACCCAAAGTATTGTATCATTTTTGTTACGGACCAGATTGGGAGATCAGTTTGAAGTGCCTACACACATGCATCCGTTGGGCAGTCGGATGGGCACAGTGAGAAACGTGGCCATCTGAGCTGGAGCTCAGAGGCAGTAACCCAGAGTGATTGTGAAAACAGCTTGTGAGGGCACCCGGGTGGCTCAGTTGGTGAAGCGGCTGCCTTCGGCTCAGGTCATGATCCTGGAGTCCCTGGATCGAGCCCCACATCGGGCTCCCTGCCGAGACGTGGCCATCTGAGCTGGAGCTCAGAGGCAGTAACCCAGAGTGATTGTGAAAACAGCTTGTGAGTCACCCAGGCCTGGGTTCAAACCTCAGCTTTAACATCTACGAGCTATGAGAGCCTGGACAAGAACTTTAACCTTACTGAGTCAGTTTCCTCTCTGGAAAATAGCTCCAAGAACACATTCTTCCCAGGGTTTGAGGAATGGACTAACTGAGATAGTACGCACAGCACTTAGCAAAGGACCAGGCCGCAACATGAGAGGGGCTTTTCTTTCTTTCTTTCTTTTTTTTAGATTTTATTTATTTATTTGAGAGAGAGTGAGAGAGCACACACAGAGGGAGAGGGAGAGGGAGAAGCAGACTCCCCGCTGAGCAGGGAGCCCGATGCGGGACTCGATCCCGGGACTCCGGGATCATGACCTGAGCCGAAGTCAGTCACTTAACCAACTGAGCCACCCAGGCGCCCGAGAGGGGCTTTTCTTACCATAGATCACAGTATGGGTGTTGCCAAGGGCACGGTGCCAGAAAGCTAAAGAGAGTCAAAGATTCCAATGCTAGGGAAGTGGGCAGAGGAGAGGTAGGCAAACAGATAGAGGCAGAAAGCCAGAACACCAGGGGAGAGTCAGGGGAGGTCAGGGAGCTGGACACAGATGAGGAAAGCATTTTGACAAGCAGGAGAATGGATCCACTGCACTCCACTTTGCAGTAATTGAGGACACGGGATAAAATTTAACCCTTGGATCTGGCAAGTGGAAGTTGAGAAAAGGTATTTCTGGCTGTTAGAACTAATAAATGAATTCAGCAAAGTAGCAGGAAACATCAATGCACAAAAATCAGTTGTATTTCTATGCACTAACAAGGAAAAATCTGAAAAGGAAATTACAAAAATAATTTTATTTACAATAGCATAAAAAATGCTTACGAATTCACTTAACCAAGGTGGTGAAAGAGTTGTACAATGAAAACTACAAAACATTGCTGAAAAAATTTTAAAAAGACATAAATCACTAGAAATTCATCCCACGCTCATGGATTGCAAGACATAATTTGTTCAATGTGAGCAATGCCCTACCCAAAGTGATATACAGATTCAGTGCAATCCCTACCAAGATCCCAATGACATTTTTTTTTTTGCAGAATAAAAAAAATCCATCCTAAAATTCATATGGAATCGTGAGGGACCCAAATAGCCAAAACAATCTTGTGAAAGGAGAAAAAACACACCTCTTGACTTCAAAACTTACTTATAAAGACAGACGCATAGGCCAAAGGAAGAGAATTGAGAACCCCGAAATAAATCCTCACACATGTGGCCAAATCACTTGGTCGAAGGTGCCAAGACCATTCAATGGGGGAAAGGACAGTCTTTTCAACAAATGGTGCTGGGAAGATTAAAGAGTCACATGCAACAGAATGGAATTGGATCCTTTCCAAACACCATATACAAAGATTAACTCAAAGTGGACTGAAGACCTAAATATAAAACCTAAGACTATAAAACTCTTAGAAAAAAACATAGGGCAAGTTTCAAAACATTAGATTTGGCAATGATTTCTGGATATGACACCACAGACATAGGCATAAATAGAAAAACTGGACTCATGAAAATTTAAGAATGTTGTGCATTAAAGACACTAACAACAGGGTAAAAAAGGCAACCTCCAGAAGAGGAGAAAATATTTGCAAATCACATATCTGATAAGAGATTAATATCCAGCATATATAGAGAACCCCTAAGACTCAACAATAACAACAAAACGTAAAAAAAAAAAAAAAAAAGCAACCTGATTCAAAAATGGGCAAAGGACCTGAATAGACATTTCTCCAAATAAAGTATACAAATGGCCAATAAGCACATGAAAAGATATTCAATATCAGTAGTCATTAGGGAAACGCATATCACAACCACAATAAGACACCACCTCATACCCGTAAGGATGGCTACTATCAAAAAAGCAGAAAACAACAAATGTTGGTGAGGATGTGGAGAAATTGGAATCCTGTGCACTACTGGTAGGAAGGTAAAACGGTGTAGCTGCTGTGAAAAACTATAGAAGTTCCTCAAAAAATTAAAAATAGAACTACCACATGACCCAGAAATTCCACTTCTGGGTATATACCCAAAAGGCTTTAAAGCAGGGTCTCAAAGAGATATTTGTACATCTATATTCATAGCAGCATTATTCACAATAACTACAATATGGAAGCAACCTGAATGCCCAGTGATGGATGTATGTGAGTGAGCCCATCCAAGACCCTCAAACGTGAGACATAAATAATATGGGTTGTTATGAGCAGTAGCTATGGACATCAAAAGGAGATCTAAACTATGAAGAAGTTAAGAAAATCAAAGGCTAGAGTGCCTGGGTGGCTCAGTCAGTTAAGCATCTGCCTTCAGCTCAGGTCATGATCCCAGGGTCCTGGGATCAAGTCCCGCATCAGACTCCCTGCTCAGCGGGGAGTCTGCTTCTCTCTCTGCCTTTGCCTGTCCTCCCTACTCATGCTCTCTCTCTCTCCAATAGATAATTTTTTTTTTTAAAGGAGGAAAATTAAAGGCTAGATTGAGGTCTAACATCCACTTAGTAGGAGTCCCAGAAGAAAATAATAGAATAGAAGAAAGGCAAAATTTTGAAGACATAATCCCTGAGAATGTCCCAGGGAGATGCAAGACACAAATCCACAGATCCAGAGACATGTTTGTAAAGGAATAATTAGGCTGACAGCAGACTTCTCAACCACAACAATGGAATCCAGGGACAATGGAATAGCCTCTTCAAAGTGTTCAGAGCAAATATTGATCTAAAACTGCTACCGTCCCAGTTATATTTTAATTAATACTAAATTAGTATATTAATTGTAAAATAGCCCTGCCCCCTTCATCCAGGCTGGAAGCCAATGTATGTTCGGCTCATTGCCAGCAAGAGCCTCCCATCTGGCTGGCTGGGCTCTGTTCTGGGGAGTGGAAGATGCCCTCCCAGTCTGTGGTGGGTGCAGGGTTGCTAGAAAGAACCAGAACCTCCCATAACCCAACTGCAGAACATTCAGGGGCCCTCAGAGCTGAAGACATAATGTGACGAGTTATTATTAGTCCCCAGATGCTACTGGCCATACTTTATTTGATTTTACTTTCTTCTGTAGCCAACAGAGTACACATTTCATCCTGGGACCTGCTGTAAGCCTGACAACCCCATCATCTCCTTAACGTTTGCATGACCTGCAAGGCCCCTGGAGGAGTGGCCCGTTCCCGCCAGATAATGAAGTCACTATGGAGCAGGCTGAGTGATTTGCCCAAGTGGTCCCAGCTAGTAAATGGAGATCCCAGTGCTAGGCTGGGTCCTAGAGGGGCAGCTCATGGGGGGTCTACCAGCCCTGAACAGGGATTCCTTCTTTAATTTTGATTTTTGTGTTTGATTTTTTGTTGTTGTTTTGAATAGGTAATAAATTCATAGAAATTAAAAATCAAAATGATTGTGGGGCGCCTGGGTGACTCAGTCGGTTAAGTGTTGGACTCTTGATCTCAGCTCAAGTCTTAAACTTAGGGCTGTGAGTTCAAGCCCTGCTTTAGGCTACTTTAAAAAAAAAATCAAAATGATTGTAAAGATACATGCATTCGTTTTCTACAGCTGCCATCACAAATGACCACACTTGTAGAGACTGAAAACAGCACTTTATCTGTCACAGTTCTGGAGATGGGTCCTACTCCAGGTTTCACAGATGAAAATCAAGGGTCTAGGGAAGAATCCACTTCCAGGAGCACTCAGGTTATTTGCAGAGTTCAGCTCCCTGTGGTTGTGGGGTGAGGTCCCATTTCTTTGTTGGCTATTGGCCGGGAGCCTTCCACTCCCCAAAGCCATCAGTATCCTTGTCACTTTGCTCCTTCATGTTCAAGCCAGGAACCATGTGTGGATTCCTTCTCCTGCTTTGCATCTCACTCAGCTCCTTCCACCTCCTACTGAGTTTTCTCTTAAGGGCTTGCATGATTTGATTGGGCCCACCTGGATCTCTTTGCGGCAGGTAATGTACTACCTTCATTCACAAGTTCTGGGAACTAGGGGTGGTATCTCTGAGTGCCATGTTACCACTGAAAACTATGAGATGTTGATGAAAGTAATAGAAGACACAGAGAAATGGAAATACATCCCACGTTCATGGTTTAGAAGAAGTAATACTGTTCAGATGTCCATCCTACACAAGCCATCTACAGGTTCAATGCAATTCCCATCAAAACCCCAAAGACATTTTTCACAAACATAGAAAAAGCAATCCTAAAATTCATATGGAGCTGTGCCCTGGGTGGCTCAGTTGATGAAGCATCTGCCTTTGGCTTGGGTCATGATCTCGGGGTCCTGGGATCAAGTCCCAAATCGGGCTCCCTGCTCAGTGGGGAGCCTGCTTCTCCCTCTCCCTCTGCCCCTGCTTGTGCTCTGTCAAATAAATAAATAAATAAAATCTTTAAAAATAAATAAAATTTGGGATGCCTGGGTGGCTCAGTCGTTAAGCATCTGCCTTCAGCTCAAGTCATGATCTCGGGGTCCTGGTCCAAGGAGTACATCAAGCTCCTTGCTTGGTAGGGAGCCTGCTTCTCCCCCTGCCTGCCGTTCCCCCTGCTTGTGCTCTCTCTCTGACAAATAAATAAATAAAATCTTAAAAATAAATAAATGAAATCATATGGAACCAGGAAAGTCCTGAATAACCACAGCAACCCTGAGAAGGAAAAACAAAGCTGGAGGCACCACACGTCCTGATTTCAAACTGTACTACAAAGCTCTAGTCATCAAACTGTCTGATATCGGCATGAAAACAGACACATAGATGAATGCAACAGAATTAAGAGCCCAGAAATAAACCGATGTATATACAGTCAATTAATATTTGACGAGGGAGCATAATGGGGACAGACAAACTCTTGAATAATGGTCTTGGGAACACTGGATAGCCACATGCAGAAGAATGAAACTGGAACCCAACTAACACTGCTCACAAAAATTAACTCAAAATGGATTAAAGACTGGTAAGACCTGAAACCAAAGAATTCATAGAAGAAAATGGAGGAGAAAATCTCCTTGACATCAGTCTTGGCAACAATTTTTTGGATCTGACATCAAAAGCCCAGGCAATAAAAGCAAAAATAAACAGTGGGACCACATCCAACTAAAAAGCTTCTGCACAGAGAAAGAAACAATTAACAAAATTAAAAAACAACATACAAAAGGGGAAAAAATATTTGCAAACCATCTATCTGATGAGGGGCTAGTATACAAAATATATAAAGCACTCATACAACTAAATGGCAAAAAAACAAACAATGCAATTTAAAAATGGACAAAGGATCTGGATGGAAATTCCTCCAAAGAAGATCTATGAAAGGCCCACAGGTACATGAAAAGATGCTCAACATCACCAGACAACAGGGAAGTGCAAATCAAAACCAGTGAGGTTCCACCTCACACCTATTAGGATGGTCATCATCCTAAAAAAAGTAGAAATAATGAGTGTTTTGAGGATGTGGAGAAAGGGGACCCTTGTGCATTGTTGGTGGGAGCGCAAACTGGTGCAGCCACTCTGGAAAACAGTATGGAGGGGCCTCGAGAAATACACAGAAATACCATAAGATCCAGCAGTCCCACCTCTGGGTAAAGAGCTGCATGCACCCCCGGAAAGCCGCTGAGAGAGTCGATCTTAAATGTTCTCGCCGCACACGGCGGAGGCCGTTCCGTGAGGCGATGCTGGTGGTGACTCACCGCGGAGACCGTTCGGCAGCCCCTGCTGTTAGAGAACAGGCCCCTTCCCAAGGGCAGTACTCCAGGGAGTGTTGACTGGGCTCCTGAGTCCATCCCTGGAGCAGAGTGGGGCGGGGAGTGTCTGGTGCGAGCAAACAGGGTGTCAGACCAAAGCCCATTTGTGGACTCTTTACATTTCAATACGATACTTGAGCAGATGTAACTTACCACGTCGGGGCAGTTTCCGGGTCCTTCCGCTCATCACCTCCTGGTGCTGTTGCTGCAGGTGAGTGGGGGACGAGGGCGCGAGTGTCCTCAGGCTGCCACGCGAAGCCCCCCACACGGGGGCCTTAAACAGCGCTGTGACACCGTCCCCTGTAAGCCGTGGGGCCGACATACAGCATCAGCCTGGAGGAGCCGTGGGGCTGGGGGGCTGGCTGCCGTGCACCAGCTCCTGGCCCAGAGGCTCAGAGCACACGATCTTATCAACGCTGGGGAGCGCAGGGGTAGCACACTCGCCCCACAGACAGGGAACGGGGGTGCAGGGAGGCGGCGGGAGTCACCACCAGTGTGCCCATCAGGAGGAAATGGAGCAGAGCCAAGAGCGCGTCGCTGCCCCACAGCCTCTCCCAGAATGAAGGGCTAAGGCCCCGAGAGGCTATAATCAACACCCCACAAACCCAGGGTCGGAGCGCTGCCAGGGGTGCGCCCCTCGTGCTGACACGGCTGTCTGCATGCGGGGCCACAAGAGACAGGAGCTACCGTGGCCCTGGTCTTCCGCCGACCGTCAGGGTGGGCCCAGGACTGGCCAGGATGTCCCCACAGGGGCCCCAGGCCTCCGGGAGCTGTCACAAAGCTTCGGGCGGGAGGGCATCCTGGAATCGCCAGGAATGCACCCACCGCTGGCTTTTCCCCCAAGTTCCCAGGGGACAACTGAAGTATAGATTCCCGTCCAGGCTCTGCGGGTCCAGTGACCTGGCCGACAGGGCCTTGGAGGGGTGGGGTGGGGCCGCCAGGCACCCAGGGTCAGGCCGTGGCCGTCAGGGAGAGGCACCTCGCCCCTTACATGTAACCTCCATACACAAATATACACACACTGCCCAGAACAAGACGTGTCGTTCCCGTGCTCCCAGCACTCATACCCCCCGTCCCTGAACTTCATGTAAATGCACCACACACAGTAGGAATTGCCTCATGTCCGCCTTCTTTGCCCAGTCTTACTAAGGGTCTCAGGGTTCTTTAACTGCTCCTAGAGCGGCACTGTGTGGATTTTCCACAACTCATGGCTCCGTTCTCCTACTGACAGCCTTCTGAGCTGTCTCCGCTCCCTGGCTGCCCTGCAGGTTGGCTCACAGGTGCAAGGGCACCTGGGACCCTTGCCTGGCACGGACCCTCTTCCTCCCATTAAGGCCCACAGCGACCGCGGAACCCCGTGCACGGAGGCCTCCAGTGTCCCAGCCTCACCCCGCTTGGCTCCAGCTGCGCTGCACTGAGTCCCCCCAAATCCCCGCCCCAACCT
>NW_023270469.1:395691-474874 GCF_011800145.1 Mirounga leonina
AAGCGGGGTGAGGACCTGGGACACTGGAGGCCTCCGTGCACGGGGTTCCGCGGTCGCTGTGGGCCTTAATGGGAGGAAGAGGGTCCGTGCCAGGCAAGGGTCCCAGGTGCCCTTGCTCAGGGGCAGGCATCAGTGCAGTGGCAGGGGGAGGGGGCAACGGATGGGGAACACGGAAGCCGGTCTCGCCCACGGGCCCCCCTGTGCTGCGTCTGACAGCCCTGCTCCCGCCCCCGCACCAATTAGGAGTACTTAGTCACAGTTGCCTGCCTGCAAGGAAGAAAGAACAGCCTCGATGCCCAGCTGCCCCTGTTCCTCCCCCCAGCGTGGCTGACTCTGAGACTGGGGGGGCAGGCCCTCAGGTGGGGGACCCTGACCCAGAGTCCGTGCCTCCGAGGCCCAGCCTGGGCTCTGGGGGGGCGGCGGATGGCCAGCAGGGCCGGGGGCAAGTTAACAAGAGGCGCAGCTTTGGCACAGTCCTCCCTCAGGACAGGAAAGAGAAGCCATGCTCCTTGGAAAACTGGTATTTATTTACCCAACTGTATTTTATGCTAGGCCCTGGGCACCACCCATTCAGTCCTCACAAGACCCTTTTGAAGAGGGTGTATCAGTTACCTACTGCATGACAAATTATACCAAAACTTGGTGGCTTAGAACAACAGCAAACCTGGAGGAATTCATACCATTTCTGTGGGGCAGGGATACCGGAGAGGATCAGCCGAGGGGATCTGGCTCAGGCCCTCTCCTGAGGATGCAGTCAGGGTCTCAGCCGGGCTGGAGGACCCCTCACATGGCGTCACACACACCTGGCCAGCCAGCTGGGGCCTCGGCTGCATGGACAGCTTCAGTTTCTTTGCAGCTTGGCCACTGGGTCCCAAGAGCCAGAGTCTTAAGTGAGCAAAGCAGTGGAGTAGCATTTTCATGACCAAACAGAGGGTCCTGTAGGACCCTAAGCATTCCCAGGTTCTAGGAGAAGGAGGTTGCCAAGGAAGTGGGGCCATGACTTAAAGCTGTTATACTCCCAGGTGGCAGACCAGGAGGTGACTTGTCCAAGGTCACGCAGTTACTGGAAGCTGGAGCCAGGTGTCCAGTCTGACTCTGGACCAGGGCTTACGCAGCTGGCCACCGAAAGCACATTCGCTGTCTGCAAATCCCAAATCCATCCTCTGACAAGGGGGCCACTCCAAAGCGTGCTGGGGGCAATTTTTGAAGTGAGTCAATCCCAGGGTGGCTCCTGCCAGGGAGGCCCCGGTCCACACTCTCTGGTCCTGATTGCTGAGAAACCCTGAGCCCTGTGCCGTATGAGCAAGAGTGATGCTCTGCAGGTCACCGTGACAGCTGGTGGATTTCTGGCTGCCTGGTCCTAGTCCCCTCCCGGGAAGCCTGTCTGGAGCCTGGAGCCAGACAGATCATAGCCCTTGATGGAAGGTGTTCTAGCAAAAGACATAAATCCTGGAATTGCATGGGGCCAGTGGGTCCCGCTTCGGCCACTGGCCAGTTGTGTGATCCTGGGCAAGTGATTTAACTGTTCTGAGCCTTGCTTTTCTTATCTATGAAATGGGAGTATTTGCCATCCCTCCAAGGCCAGGCTTTTTGGGTGGCAAGTGATGGAAACCCACCACCAGTTGGTCTGGGTAGAGAGGGAATTTTCGGCTCCCTCAGCAGTCCAGTCTTAGCTCAGGGCTCAGAACTAGGCACTTCCCAGTGCCATTTCTCTGGCTCATTCCCAGGCAATCCCAGCCCACATGGTGGCAGAGGGGTCACCAGTTGCTCCTGGCTCCCATGCCACCAGCTCAGCAACTCAAGGAAAAGCCAGAGGTCAACAAAAGTCCCAGTCTCACTGGCCAGCTCAGGCCCGGGCAGAGGTTGGGTTCTGACTTGGAGCAGTCGCCATATCACGACAGCTGAGCTGGTGACCCCGTGCCTACCCCACCTCTCCCAGCAGCTCCCCCCACACCTGCGTGTGCCCAGCTGAGCCTGCCTACTGGCCAGGCCCCAAGCCCACAGCCTCCTGTTTCCTTCCAGTCCAGGAGAGCATCCTCTGTAGGCTGCGCCTGACTGCTCCCAGCTTCCTGCTGGCCCAAGGAGAAAGGGTGGAGGATAGAGGTGGGGGCCTCACACCTCTGCTCCCTCTCTGATTCACACGTTCTGGGAGTGGCTACATCCTTGCTAAGGCAACAGCTCCAAAAAGAGACCCTTATTCCACTGCCAGCTCATAGGCTCCTTGCCCTGCCCTGGCCCAGAGCTGCTTCCCAGGCCTACCACTGCTGCCCTCAGCCCCTGCATAAACCCCCTCCCATTCTTCTTAGCTCTCTTTGTGTCTTCTGCCCCTGCTGGCATCTTAACTGACCAATTCCCTTGGCTTCACCCCTGAATGGAACCCAGAACGGTCTGAGGCTTTCTACCACTGAAATTGGGGCCTGGTCATCCATGACTTGGTGGCAGGGTCAGGACAGAGCAGACACAGCCTCCCATCTTAGAACCCTGCTGCCTCCCAGTGTGAATGGAGGGGGCTGTTTCTCTTTTGTCCTCTCCATCCCCAAAGAGACCAACATTGGCTCTTCCAGAATTCAGCAGTAGCTAGGTTACCATGGCAATGCCCATTATCCTTGCCTAACAGGAGATGAATCAGGAGCTAAAAATAGACCTCCAGAGTGGGGGGGGGGTGGATGGATGGATGGATAGGTGGATGGATGGATGGATGGGTGGGTGGGTGGATGGATGGATGGATTAGGTGGATGGATAGATGGAGGGAGGGAAGGGTGGATGGATGGATAGGTGGGTGGGGGTGGATGGATGGATGGATGGGTGAATGAATGGATAGATGGATGGATGGATGGATGGATGGATGGATGGATGGAAGGGTGATTGGATGGATGGATGGATGGATGGATGGATGGTTGGATGGATGGACGGACCAGTGGATGGAGGGAAGGAGGGAAGGGTGGATGGATGGACAGGTGGACAGGTAGATGAATGGATGGATATAGGTGGATGGATGGAGGGAGGGAAGGTTGGATGGATAGATGTGTGGATGAATGGATGGATGAGCGAGTGGATGGGAGGGCCTAGAATCAGGGTCAGGACAATTTGTTTTTCCCAGACAAGATGTTTCAGGGGAAATCTCAATCAGAAACCCACCCCCACAGGGCTGGGAGGCTTTGGCAGGTGGTGCTCCCTCCCCTGACAGCGTATAGCATGGTAGGTCCTTGTAAAGCTGAGTTGCTGGTTAAAGGCCCCTGGGTTCCTGCCAGACAGCCTCTCCCCACCTGAGCCTGGCTGATGCAGATTTCGAGCAGCGGATCACTGAAGGCCAAGGAGAGGCCACTCAGGGTATGGGGGCAGCTGCTGCATCCTCTGGCCCTTCCTTGGGTGGAGTATTGCCTCTGACACCCTTGTGTTCCTGAAAGGGCCCTTCCTTTCCGTCCAGGAAGGACCCCGAGGGCCTGAGTCTAGCAGACTCCCTGTCCCAGTGTGGGGATGGGAGGGGGCCTGACTCGCCTGTCCACCCCTCCCGAGGGGTGCAGTCCTCTGCTGCAGGGCTGGGGAGGCAAGAATGGGGGCAGTAAATGCACAAACTGCTTCGAGGACAGGATGACACTTTATTATGCTCAGCCCCCACCTGCAGACCCCATAAACCTGGGTGCGGAGGTGGGAGTGAGCAGAGAGGAAGGCAGGGAGCAAAGAGGAATCTTGACTGTGGATCAGGGGTCTGGGGGCATCTTGGGGTTTTCTCCACAACTGGAAGGCAGCCTGCGGGCCCCTCCTCAGTGAAGATCGGGTGCAAAGCAGAAATCCCCCAATCCCTAAACTTCCCTTCATTTGGGGCTGAGCTGCCAGGCCTCCTGCTCTCTCAGGAGTCCGTGCCCCCCACCATTCTACACCGGCCTGGTGGAGGCAGGGCCAGGCATGGGGGGCTACCACCAGCACCCCCACACCTTCAGCTCCTGTTTCAGGGATCCCCAGGCCTGGATTTGTTCATCCTTCAGCCTTGGGGGTCCCGGACGGCTGGCCTAGGCAGCAGGCTCACAGGACGACAGGGGCGGGCCGGGTGGGCACAGGAGGGCTCTGGAAGGCGGGGGGCCTAAGGGACCTCGAGGGTGCTGGAGACAGAGACTGGCCGCACTCCCGGCTGCCCGGCCCTCTCGGGGGGGCCGGCCTCTCGGGCGTGGGTGCTGTCACCTCTCGGGGGCAGCTCCTTGTAGCTGTAGTACTCCACCAGCTGCCTGGGCACCTCGGCCAGCACGCACTTGGCCAGCGCTGCCGGGGACGCCTTCGGAGCGGGGACAGCGTGGTTACAGCTGGGGGCCTCCCGACCCTCTGGCCGCCCAGCCGATCGCACCCCAGCCTCATCCTCTGGCGCTGCGGCCCCCACCCTCTAGTAGAGGGTGTCCCGCAGCTGACCAGTAAGTCTCCTGGCGGCCAGGGGAGCCTTAGTACGGGGTGTAGAACCGAGGATGCGAGGCTGCAGTGGCCCACTGCTGAAGGGGGCCCCAGCCTGAATGGCACCTGCACCCACGTGGCCCCGCCCCCCTCCAGGCACACAGGGCAGGTGTGAGGCAGGAAGGAGGTGGGCGCCCCCCCAAAAAGCCCTGTGAGTGTCCACCGGTTGTGAATTTCCTTCCTGTGTCTCACAAAGGGTCTGAAAGTGCCTGGGGAGCCCACTGTGCTGCCTTCTCTCCTGTGTGTAGGTTCGATATTTTCAAAATAGGAAGGTTTCTAGGTGCTTGAGAGCAGTTCAAGTCCTGCTCCTCCCTGGGAGCCTGGGGGGAAGGCCCTGGACCGCCCCCGCACCCCCCCCCCCACATGCACTCACGCTCTTGAGCTCCCGGAAGGGCACGAACTGCACAATGTCTCGGAGAGCTGGCTCGCCCCGCGGGGAGCGCAGGATGCCGTCGTCCCCGTCCAGGGTCTGCATATCCGTGAAGTCGGCGTTGCCCACCCCCACGATGATGATGGACATGGGCAGGTGGGAGGCACGCACGATGGCCTCCCGTGTATCAGCCATGTCGGTCACCACACCATCGGTCAGGACCAGCAGAATGTAGTATTGCTGGGGACACAGGGAAAGAGTGGGCACGGGTCCCCCACCCCTTCCTCAGGCCCTCAGGGGTTGTCTGGGGACCCTTGAGGGCCGCTTCTACCCCCCAGGCAACCGCAAGTCCCCCAAGCAGCTCCCCTCCCCCAGACAGCCTGGGAGCCACTGCGGGCATCCCGAGCTGAGGGTGTTCAGGCTTTTCTGAAATTGTTGCTAAAGTGTAGTTCATCACAACCAAAGGACATCATGAGCTCATTTACTGTGGCTGGATGCGTCCGCCCATCTCCCAACCCATCGTACAGATGGAGAGGCTGAGGCTGGTGGAGCCTGGGTCCGAACCCACGTCCGAGGCCCGAGAAGGAGGGTCCTGTGGGCTGCCAGAGGACAGGACCTCCCACACCCTAAAGGGACCCTGGGATCCAAGGAACAATTTAGAGAGGACACCCTCTGGCCCAGCCTGGCCAGGTGCTCAGCACATCAGCACAAAGACAGACTGGGACTTGTTTCAAATAAAAGTCCATTTCCCTTGTTAATAAACAAAGAAAACAGGGGTTGTGGCACCTGAGTGGTTCAGTCAATTAAACATCTAACTCTTGATTTTGGCTCAGGTCATGATCTCAGGGGTGTGAGATCGAGCCCCGCGTCAGGGTCCGTGCTGGGCGTGGAGTCTGCTGGAGATTCTCTCTCTCCCTCTGCCCCTCCCCCCCACCACTCTCTCTCTCTCTCTCTCTCTCAAAAAACAAAACAAACAGGGCAGCTGGCTGGTTCAGGCACGCAACTCTTGATCTCAGGGTCGTGAGTTCAAGCCCCACATTGGGTGTAGAGATTACTTAAAAAATAACATCTTTAAAAAACAAAACAAACATAAAAATCCCCCAAAAGAGAACTACTAAAAATCAGTACTAAAAACCTGGACAAGAGAAAACATAAAGGAGAGAAAAGAAGACCCTAGCCCAGTGGGCACAAACACTGTGACACCACGTGAGGGAAAGACCAATGGCATCACCAACAGGGTCATCGTTGCCAAGAGGCCCCCTGCCCTCCTCCTCCCCAGAGCCCCAGATCCATGGGAGGACTGACCGTGTGCTGGGCAGTCTGAGGACCCCCGGCTGGACCCAGCTCTGAGCCCCGTGGACATAGCCCCTCCTCAGGAAAGCCCGCATGCCCACCTCCTGCCCCTAAACTAGGTCTCAAACACTGAGCCCCGTCGCCGTGAGCACGGGGCCTCCCAGCACTGTGTGGGTGACTGTGGTCTGGCCCCAGGAAGCCACGTGTGACTTGGGAGCGAGTGACACCACTTTCCCTCGGGACGAAAGAGACAGGCAGGGGAAGACCAGGTGCACTGAGAAGCGGGTCCCAGGTTACGCCGAGCGCCTCCCCACCGTATCAGCGCCACTACTGTTCCACGGGAAGCAATCTAGCAACCCACAGAAGCCCCTGTGAAGCATCTTGGCAGAGATGGAGGCTCTGAGCACCAAGGAGGACAGAGGCAGACATGCGTGCCTCCTGGGGACACTCCCACCACCTCCTGGGAAAGTCGAATCAGAAGACAAGAATGTGGTGAATGCCCCCACGGGGCACAGTCAGCAGCCTCGAGACCCGGAGACCCTACAGGACTCCCCCTCCATCAGCAAGGGAAGGCGGAGGACACGTCCACAATCACAGGGGGGCCATTTCACCCCCGTTCTGCCATAGAAGCCACCGGGATGGGACATGAACCATCCAGCGGGACATGTGTGCTACCCAGATGTTTCATATTTAGATACTGGCATTTCAATACGGAGGGAATTACTGTTGTGTTTTAGGTGTGGTCATGGCACTGTGGCTCTCTTTTCTCTCTTCGAGAGGTTTATACTGATATTTACAGACGAAGTTATGTGTCTGGGACTTGCTTCAAAATCATATGGAAAGGGGGAGGGGAAGAGGGGGGAGGGAGGAAACGCGGAAAGAAGTCAGTGACCTCAGGTGAGGGATGGAGCACTCTTCTGCAAATGTGATGTCTTTTACAGAATAAAAAGGTAAAGCAACAGACCAACAGTGCATACAGCAGCACAAACAGATCTACAAACATGTTGAAAAAGGAAATCAGGGGCACCTGGGTGTCTCAGTCGGGGAAGCGTCTGCCTTCCACTCAGGTCATGGTCCCAGGGTCCTGGGATCGAGTCCTGAATCGGGCTCCTTGCTCAGTGGGGAGCCTGCTTCTCCCTCTGACCCCCCCCCCACACTCATGCTCTCTCTCTCTCTCTCATAAATAAACAAAATCTAAAAAAAAAGAAAAAAAGAAAAAGTAAAGCAGAATGCAACTTCCAGCACAATATTATTTGTGAAAAATAAAAAGACACACAAACAAAATAATATGCGCACGGCAGAACAACAAACAGCCTGTTGGGAAGGGACTGGGCAAATCAGCCTGCAGGGGGTGTGACCCCGCCAGGTGAGAGTTATACCTGTGCCTCTAGGGGGGCTTTGGGGCCCCCCTGCATCCCCCAGTACCCCCAGGCCTGCGCCTCCCTGACCGCCATGCCCCCCTCACACACTGCGGCCCATACCTGGCCCCCCAGCGGCACGCACCACCTTCTCATGCACCCCGGCCCCACCTTGCCACCTGCCCCAGGTACCTACGGAGGCCTCCCCAGTGTGTTCCTCGGCCGCGGCCATGCGGGCCACCTTGGAAATGATGGGGGCCACGTTGGTGGGACCGTAGAGCTGGACCCTGGGCAGGCAGTTCTGGTAGGCCTCCACCACACCCTGGATTCCTGTGGGGGAAGGAGGGTGAGCCCGGCCCGGGGGCACCCCCACCCAGGCCTGCCTCAGGCCCCTACCTTCACACTCATCGTCCTCAGGGTTGAAGTTGATGGCAAAGTCATGGGACACCTGGGTGGGCACAGAGGGACTGTCAGCTGGGCTACCCCTCCAGGACCCCCAGCCCCCACCTCCCGGGAGAGGTAGGTTTGCAGCCCCTGGGGCCCCCACGTGGACAGAGCCTCATGGAGGGAGTCACCTGGGAGAGAGGGCAGGCGGACTAGTCCTTCAGCCCCTGCAGCCAGGGGGTCTGAGATGCTTTAAACCAATAAATCCCTCCCACCATCATGTTCTTCAGCTATTTGCTACTGGAAGTTTCCAGACTCATTCCCCTTCTCCTGACAGGGACACAGAGTTTTCTTCAGTTCCCCCAGAGGGTCACTGGAGCTAGGTGACCAAGGTCAGCCTCTCTGGCTGGAAGTGCAGGGAGGCTGCGTTCCCACCAGCGAGAGGCCCCCGCTGAGGGGTCCCAGAACCCAGGACGGCCTCTGCTGGGGACAAGCAGCCTGGCCCCAGAGGCCCCAGCCGATGCAGGGGGGTGGGGTCCCGGTCCCCAGGCTCTCCTACCTCATACTTGGGAGGGATTCGGGCTCCAAACCCCAAAGCAGAAAACCTCTTGTCGCTGGAAGAGAGGCGGCCCCATCACACAGCGGTCCCTGATTTCCCTGGGGGTGGGTGTGCTTTGGGGAGATGTCCACCAGAACCAGGACAGCCGGGCTCTATTCCACCCCTGTGTGACCAGGCCCAGGCTGACACTTTCTTGGGTGCCCGGCCCTGCTCCGAACCACACGGGGGAAACTGAGGCGCTGAGCAGTGAGGAAGACACCCAGCCTCCAGGCAGGGGCAGACACAACTCCTCCAACTCTGGGACCACAACCTGACCCTGGGAAGCGTCGGCCTCCTGTCTTTGGGACTCAGGTCTCTGCTCCTCACCCCCTGACAGAGGAGTCTACCCCTCCATGGCCAGAGTTTACTGGTCTATAAATTGGGCCACCCCCCATGTTTGTGGGAAGGGTGAAGGGGCCATGTGAGTGGGGGCCAGCCCCACCTCAGGGAGCTGGGCTGCCCATGCAGATCAGCCACGCAGGGACATCTGGGGCTGGCCCGTGGAGTAAGTCCCACCCACCGTGGCCCCGGACACTGCCAGCCTTCCTTGGGCCAGTGGATACAGCCATCATGCCCACCCCTGGGCCCAAACCTGAGCTGGAGCCAGGGAGGCAGGGAGGCAGGGAGGCCAGGGAGGCAGGGAGGCTGGGGAGGCGGGGAGGCAGGGAGGCAGGGAGGCAGGGAGGCCGGGGGCAGGGAGGCAGGGAGGCCGGTGAGGCAGGGAGGCTGGCAGGGAGGCTGGGGAGGCAGGGAGGCTGGGGGCAGGGAGGCTGGGGAGGCGGGGAGGCAGGGAGGCAGGGAGGCCGGGGGCAAGAAGGCAAGGAGGCCGGGGGCAGAGGCTGCACCTGTCATAGTCCTGGCAGATCTCCCCCACGGCCACCAGAGCCTGCAGGTACTCGTTGGGCTGGAAGGGGTTGATATAGTGCAGAGAGCAGCTGTTCCGGGGGTCACCATTGGAGGCCGTGAAGTCGATGGCCACCTGCAGAGATCCCGGCTCATGAGCTGGGGGCCCCTCTCCCACCCGGGCTGGACTAGGCACACAGGACCCCCGTTTGAGAGGTAAGGGAATAAGCTGTGGGGAGCTGCTTGGCAAGGGGTGCAAACTAGCGCAGTCCCCAGGGCCGTCTGAGGGCCCAGCTCTGTGCTGGGGTGGGGGCCGAGGGCAACGAGCGCTGGCCAGCGCTGACCAGCACAACCGGATGGAGCCTGCATCCTCAGGAAGGAACAAGCCCCTCCCTCTCCCGGTGCCACCGGCCTGTCACTGGGCCTGGGGCGGGGCCGTGGGAAGGGACCCAAGGCCAAGACTCGCCTCAGCTGCCACCCTGCCTGGGCAGGGTCTGAGCGTTCAAGCCTGCCGCCCCTGCCGGGACACTTCCCTCAGGCCCCTCCTGCTGCTGCTCGGGGGACAGACAGGAGCCCATGCACCCTTGAATGAGCAACAGGTGACACACGGGCTCTCCAGCTCCAGGCCACGGCCGCTCGGTCTTGGGGCTTCTGGCGTTGTCGCTGGCGGTGACAAGTGTCACTCTGTTCTCTCCTCGTCTTTCTGTCATTGCTTCTGTTGAAGCTGAGTCCTGGCTCCATCCCTTCCGGATGGGGGACCCTCTACGCACAGGAAGAGCCCAGAGCTGGGCAGGGAGTGTGTGGACCCTGCAGACCCCGCAGAGGGGCCTGACTACACACATGTATGCACCTCGGCCCCCGCCGTCCGGGTGGGGAGGCTGCCCAGGCTCTGCGGGGTGGAGGGTGGGGAGCGGGGGTCCCGGGCGCTCACCGTGAAGTGGATCTGACAGCCACCCATGATGTAGTCCAGGAACGAGTGAACCCTGTAGAACTTCCAGGCAGGGGCGTCGGCAGGGCCCACCCAGGATGCCCCACGCCCAGACACGGAGGCTGGAGCCCCAGGGACCTGCCCTCCCCCAGGGGAGCTGCCTGGAGCGGCCTGACCCCCAGCTGCCCCCCCACTTCCCTTCTCTGACCCCTCCTCCCCTCCATTCCTTCCACTTCCCTCCCCCAAGGACTAGGGAGCCCCGGGGCTCTGGGATTAGGGGCCTTTGAGGGTCCATCTGACAATGGGGAGACTCGCAGGGAGGGGCGTGCCCCTGCCCCGTCGGCTCTCTGCAGAGTTCAGGTGGGAGCCAGCCCCCAGCCCACTGTTGGTGAGGCAGGCGTCGCAGCTCACCTTCAGGTCTGCCAGGATGACCACCCCAGAGTTCTTGTAATGACGCTTCTTCTGCTTGTATTTGGCATTCACGCAGTCCCACTGGGCCTGGGGGACAGGGATGGGCAGAGACCCCCACCCCCCGAGCGCCAGTGCCCAACACCCACCCCAAGGGAGCAGGGAGGCCTCAAGACCCCAGCCCTGAGCAGCATTTTTCCAACTGTGACGAGGCAACTGATGTCCCTGGTCTGGCCACCTGGTCATCAGTCTTCTCTGGGTTTTACCAGTAATAACAGTTTCTGGAAGTTTCTGGAGCCAGCCGGGCTCAGCGCCAGCGCTCTACCTACCTCCTGTGGCTCCTTCCAGAGAACCCTGTGCAGATGGGTCAGAACCCAGTGTTCACCCACTTTCCACCCTGTTTTTAGGTGGGGGGAGGGAGGGGCCCAGCTCACCTGGTCCTCCCCGAAAGCTTTCTGCATCTCCTCAAAGGTGGTGGAGAATTCCCCGATGAAGTCGTGCTTTCCGCGGGAGTCATAATCCCAGATGAGGCACTGGGGAGCCCAGGCCCCCTCAGCCTGCTGCCCCTGTGGGACCCCACCTCGAGGTCTCCATCCCCCTGCAGCAGGCTCCCCTCCCCCGCCCCTGGCCCGTCCTGCCCCACCTTCAGAGGCCGCGTCTCCTCACAGCTGCACAGATTGCTCAGGGACACCTTGAAAGGCTCCCACACGGGGCTGAGGTTGTTCTTCACCACCTGGGGGCGGGGGGCGGGAGGGGGCTGGTTCGGGTTCCCCCGGGAGCCACCTCTAGAACTTCCGCCACATTCCCAGGCCACCTGGAACCCTGTTCTTTAAATAGCCTCTTTTTCTTACTCAGATTAATTTATCTCAAAAGGAGACGATGTCTCAGTGCTCTAACTGAAATGCCATTTCACCTGCAGGCAGGGACGACAAAACACAGCTGTGGGTTCTAGCGGCAGACGCGCCTGGCCTGGCCGCCTGGTTGGCCGGCTCCCTGTTGAAGGAGATGGGCGCTGGGAGGACGCGGGGGAGTGATGGGGCTGGCTCCTCTCCCTGTCCTCTCATTCCTGTCCCCAGAGCACTGCAACGGACGTCAGGTGCTAGGCAGGGAGCCCTCACCTCTGTCCGGTACACCAGCTGCTCACTCTGATCATCATTGACCCGGTAGAGCTCCAGGAAGGGGTCTGACTTGCTGAAGAGGTCCTGGAGGAGGGCAGAGGCTGTGCTTACGGGCCCCACTCTGCGGCTTCCCAGCAGTGCTGTTCACCCCACGGAGCCTCCATCCCCTTAGCTATGAAATGAGGGTGAGAGCCTCCCGGAGTGACCCTAGGCTGCCCTCCCCTCCAGAGCCTTCCCTGGCTCCCCTGCACCCTTCCTGTGACTCTCCGGCCATGTCTGCATACGCTCGGCTAGCCCCAGCTGCTGGCCCCCTCCTCCTCCCCAGGCTCCCATCTGCCTGGCCAGCGGGGCAGCAGGACACACCCTCCAGCAGGTCCGACCCCTGCTCTGTGTGCGCCCACCCCATGTGAGAGCCGACAGAACCTGGCTCAGAGCAATCCCTCCACTGTCTGGATGGCAGCCTCCCTGAGCACGTGTCCCCATCGTCAAACGGGGCCACGAGCATGAACAGAGGTTTTGGGAAGGGGCCCAGCGCCCAGAAGAACACAGCCAAGAGCCAGTGACTGACACGGGGACAGGAGCAGCCTCCTGGCGGCCCCACAGGCTCCAAGCGCCTCTCACTCAACACAGCGCTCGTTCCCGGGAAGGCTCTGACGGGGAGGGCAGCGCTGGGGGTGGGCTGTCCTCGTGGCCCACGCGGGCGCCCGCCACGCACCTTGTCATCCAGCTTCCGGGCCCTGAAGGAGAGCTCCACGTAGCCATTGTTCCCGGAGATGTCCTCAGCGATCACCTGGGAGGGGAAGCCACGGCTCTGAGCTCTGCAGGCCGGGTCCAGGGGAGGCACCAGGACCCCCCCCAACCACAAGGCAGCCTCGGGCCTCGCCCCTCAGAGCTGCGTTGAGGAAGGGGTGGGGTCTGCCGGGTGCAGGGGCTGGGCGGGAAGGCGGGCAGCCTCACCGTGATGGTGGACTTGCCGGCGTTCCTGCCGAACTTGAGCAGCAGAGCGCGGGTCATCTTCTTCTGCGCGACGATCTGGAAGTCAGAACAGTCAGGGAGGGGTCAGCTCCTGTCCCCTGGGGACCCTGCCCTCAGTCCCCCTGGGCAGCCTGGCTCTGCCAATCCTACGACCCAGGGCCCCACAGCCTCGGGGCCCGGCAGTGACCAACCCACCAACCCGCTCTGGAGATGCTCGGCCACCTGATGGACATCCCTCTGTGCGGCTGTGGACGAGGGGCCCTCTCGTCCATGTGTCGGGAGAGGAGGAAGCAGAAACAGCACCCCACACGCCAGACGGATTGCACACCCAGCCCCAACCAGCCCCGATTCCTCAGCGGCCTGGCCCCGGCCCCCAGGCAGCAAGGTGCTTCAACACCCCCTGGCCGGCATGAGGCCGAGGGGGTTCCTGGGCGCTACCCTGGACCCCCAGGCTGCCCTGAAGGTGGCAGAGGGCTTGAGAGCAAGAATGTAGACACCAAGCCAGCTCTCCACCCTCCTGTGCGTTCGTGCAGACCATGCTGCCCCATGGACATCCTTGGTGCTGCGCCCTCCCTGTGGGCTCCTCCCCGCTCCTGCCCACCTGGGCCTCCCCCTCACCTGGCCCTGCGCAGATGCTTCCCTCATTTGGCTACAAACCCCTAACTGGGGCCTGTGAGTTGACCCAGGGAGGCTGTGTGCAGCGCTCAGGTGGGTGGGCGCCCTGGTCTGTAGACGGGTTCAGTGAGGACAGCCCCTCACAGCTACCAAAGGCTCCATGACGCTGTAGGGCCCCACCCATTGCTGGCCAACCAAGACCAAGCTGTCGCCATGGTGACGGTGACCCAGATGCTCATTAGCACTTGCCTAGCCTCACCATCCACCGGCTCCTGGAGCTGGGGTGACTACGGCACAGTGAGCTGAGTCCGCTCAGATACTCCCAACCTACACACCCACGCGGCGCTGCCTAGCTGACAGCTCCCGAGCCCCTGGGACCGTTCGCTGCACGTGGGGAGGTCAACACAGGCTAAGGGGTGCGGGGGGGGGCATGTCCCGAGCCTCCCCAGGTGTTCCCACTCGTAGGCTCCACTGCTGGGGCTAGCTCGTTTGTGAACCGGTTCAGGTGGATAAGCATTCTTCTCTCGGTCCCCCAACTACCCCTGAGATGGCTGAGGCTTGGAGGTTCAGGCAGAGGTCAGTGACTTGCTCCAGGTCCTGGGACTGGGATTCGCAGCCGGTGTCGGGACCTCGAGCTCCGCCTGCAGCTGCCCTGATGGCCGTGTGGGCCTGGCGAGTCAGCTGAGAGCGGGCCGTGTCAGCCTAGACATGCGTGCGCCCATACCTGTTCCTGTGTGTGTCCAAGCATGCATCTGTACCCTCACCCGTGGACCTGTGCCCGTGTGTACACGTATGTCCGTGCATACATGTCAACACCTGTGTGTCCACGCATGTGTCTGCGGTGTGCACTATTCTCTCCCATGCTCGAGACGAGCAGGGGGGAGGCCACCCGGGGGGATCCTGCTCTGCTGCCGTGCCCCTCCTTAATCTCAGTGCTGTCATCTGTAAAGTGGGGTCGGCAGAGGGATCCACCCTAAACCAGCTCCGAACCAGACAGCAATGGGGATGAGTCACGCAGACGGCATGTTGGGTAAAAGAAACCGGACACAAATTAGAACACATTGTGTGATTCGTGAACAGGAAATTCTAGAGCAGGCAAAGCTAGCAGGAGTTGGCTGGAGAGGAGGGGTCAGTGGGGGTGATGAAGTGTCCTGTGTGAGCCAGGCGATGGTCAGGTATACGGGCACCTAAACTCATGAGCATCGACCCTTAAGGTCTGCGCATACTTCTGTGCGTAAATTATACGTCAGTGACCAAGAAGCAGCTCCCCTCACCAGTCGAGAAGGAAGTACCCTAACCCTTCCTGCGCTGCTAAGGGAAGAGCTACTGGACGGGACATCATCCGAGGACCGCAAACAGTGTCCCTCCGGTGACCGCAGCCTCGGAGGGCTGGTCCGTCTGCCGCAGGGAGAAACAAGGACACTTATGTGCCGATGTGGAAGGGCTCTCTCATGTCATGACAGTGAAAAGAGCAAGTTGCAGAACGGTGTATGGAGTTTGTGTTGTTAAAATACATACACGGAGAGAAAAATATACACTCACGTCCTCATGTGAGAGCACAGAGCCCGGGGACAGGCAAGAGGTAGACGTTCCACGCCATGCCTTTCACGCTTTCCAAATGTCGAATTAGAGGAATGCATCACCCAGCTCAAAATTACATACTTTTAAAGCTAACTAATGAAGAATTTTTAAGAGAAGTCACTATGGAGAGAGGCAGAGCGGGACGCTCGTCCCAGAAGGAGCTCTGAGGTACCACAGTTGGCGTCCAATCAGGCTGTCCCCACATCACCACCACCTCCCACCAGCGTTGGCCCAGGGGCGCCTCCCCACCTGGACCTCTCCTCCCGAGGGGACGGGGTGCCCACCTGCCCCAAGGTGCACTCCATGCCTCCAAGGAAGTCATCGTCCTGACAGCCAAGACTGCTGGGTCCGTGCGTGTCATAGACCTCAAAGCGCAGCTTCTGTACCTCCTCAAAGTAGTAGTCGAGCGTGAAGACCTTGGAGAACACGGGGTGCAGGCTGCTCCTGACCACCTCAGTTCTGTCCACCTGCAAGCAGCCCAGGCCGAGAAGACCTCGCGGGAGAGCCGCGTCCACCCAGGCACTCCCCGGGTCCTGGGCCCCCGGCTCTGGCCCGCAGAGTCCCCTCACCTGCCCTCACGTGCTCCTGGAGGACTTGTGTCCAGGCCAGGCCCTGGGAAGACCCCCCCCGCCCCCGCCCCCAGCCAACCCGCACTCCATTCCTCAGGATTTCAGCTGCTGCGCGGCTGCCAGGGGCCCCAGGCACCTCCCTCCCTGAAAGAAAGGCCCCAGCCCTGGCCAGCCACAGGCCGCAGCTTCTCCACAGCTTCTCATATCCTGCCCACCACAGCCCACTCTATCCCCATCACAGTTGGGGAAACTGAGGCTTGGAGAGGGAAAGGATCCTGTGCAAAAGCAGTCCAAGTCAGGAACACAGTTGGGTCAGAATCCTGGGCTGCGCAAACCCCCAGTGGAGATCTCTCCCCAGCTGGGCAGGCAGGGAGACTGGGGCAGGGGGTACAGATCCCCCTGGGTTCAGCTCTCTCCTCCAGCTTAGGCACCCCTACACCCCTAAAGCACAGTCCAGCCTGGGGAGGTAGGTTTGCCACCCTCCAGGGTACACAAACTCCCGCACCCTCAGACAGAGGGTCTGTGTGGGCCACCCGCCCCCCCCAGGGACAACTGCACCCATGCTCGGGCCAAGTGAGCCCTCCTCACAGATCTTCCCAATGTCCCCAGCACCACAAAGACACTGGGCTGCAGTGGCCCCTTCGCCCCCTAGGCCAATGACCCGCAGAAGCCTGGCGGTCAAGAGATGACAACAAACAGCACAAGGTCACACCACATGAGGGAGCAGAGCTGGTCTGCGGAAGCTGGCCACTGGAGCCTCCAGGACTCTGTGCCCCTCACAGGTCGGGGCCCAGCCTGTCTGCCTCCCCCACGCAGGCCCCCAGCGGTGAACACCAGGGTCTCCCCCTCACCCACCCTCTCCCACTGCCCCACCGCCCCACCCAGGCCCCCCTGCACTGTCACCAGTCAGGGGGCGTGCTGGAGCCTGGGGAGGGATCCCTCAGTTCCACTGGGCTTCAACCCCCAACCTCGCCTGCCCATGCCCGGCGTTTCTCCACCTTTCCAGGTGAAGCACACATCTCACAGGGGACAGTGACCAAGAGAGTGCTTTGCACAATGCAGACTGTCGCCACGACTGGCCCACGGGGAGGGCTGGGCCGGGGCTGGCAAGGGGCAGCCAGCTGCCCAGGCACCCCAGCGACCCCCCAGGCCCGAGAGTCTCAAAGGGAGAAACAGGTCCGTGGAGTGTACAAACCAGACCTCAGCTGTCCCAACCTGGCCACAAGTGCTGGGCTGACCCGGTCACCCCAGGGTTTCTGGAGACTCACGGTAGAGTCTGCCACAAGAGGAGAGCAGGCGACAGGCTGGGAGCCCCCCAGGTGGGTCAGAGCCAAATCTCTAGCTCACCAATGCCTCAGCCTCAGTCAGCCGTGCCCCCCAACCCCGCAGCCCTGCCTGTCCCTCCCTGCTCCCCCCTCCAGGATCCGAGGTCTGGGTGCCTCTGCCTGATGGATGAGGACCTGGCAGAGCGGTGGCTCCCCCAGGCCAGGGGGGACCCATGAGCCCAGGCCAACCCTGCATCCCCCATTGGGCACACCACTCTCTCCCGCACCCCCCACTCTCTTCTGTGCCCCTTAGTCAAGCCCCCTGCCGGCACGCTCAAGCCGGGGTACCTCACTCCGGCACCTAAAGCCCCACGTGGGACCCTGGTCGCACCCCCCACGCTGGTGCTCCCTCTCTCTACCTGGGGCTCCTCTCTGTGGCCTCCAGTCCGGCACCCCCCCAACTCGTGGGCGCGGATTCTCTCGACCTGGTAACCCCAGCCCTGACCCTGCCTGCACGCTGCCCACCTCGGTCTCTGTGTCCCCGGCCCCAGGCCCCCGGTCCCCACTCAGCACCTGCACCGGGGTCGCGCCCGCCCCAGCGCCTACCTGCACCCACTGGCTCTGGGACTGCAGCCGCAGCACCACGCTGGGGTCGGACTTGGTGAGCGGGTCGCGGTCCAGCAGGTGCCGGCAGCTGAGACGCAGCTCCACCTTGGAGGCGCGGGGCGCGGGCACCACTCCGGGGGGCGCCGCCGCCCGGCGCTCCGAGCCCGCGCTCATGCTCCCGGCGCCGGCGCTCAGGGACTCGGCTGGGCGCACCGAGGGGCCGCTGCCCAGTCGGCGCCGCCGCCGCCTCGGGAATGATGGCCGGGCCAGGCGTGGCCACGCTTGCCTGCACGCCCGCCGGGCGCGGACACACGTGGCTCCCGCGGCCGCCACCACGCGGGGACTGCAGAAGGGTGGCCGGGGAGGGGGACAGAGGAGGGACAGTGGAAGGGTTGAAGCCTGGGTGGGGGGCGGACAGAGGAGGGGGAGCCATGGAGGGGCGGGGCGTGGGAGGGGCACGGGCAAGGAGCGCTCTGCGGGAGGGGCGAGCCGGCTCTCAGTGCGGCTTCGCCCCTCGCCCCTCGCCCCTCGCCCCTCGGGGTTGCCGGGTTTGGCAGGGTTCAAATCCGCCCCGGGGAAGCCGGGCCGAGAGGTTTGGGGTAGGTCCAGGCAGCGACCTCCCACACTGTGCAGAGCCCCCTGGCCCCCTGGGACAGTGTCCTCCCCGGGCTGCCCCGGGGGGCCTGGGAGTGGGCATCAGAGCTGCCAGGACCTTTGGCGAGTTGGGGGGGGGCAACTGGACCCCCGGTTTAGCACCAAATCCCGTGTTCCTCCCTGCTTCTCTTGGACCCCATCTGGAGGGGGCATTTGGTGAAGCAGCACCTGCCAACAAGCATTTCATGGGCACCTAATGTGGGCCAGGCACCCCCACCCCGGGAGGGGTGAACTTGCAGTCCAGGAGCAGGGATAGCCCCTGACTGTCCTGGGTGTCAGAGTCTGACCTGGCAGTGCCTGGGGGCCCTGCCACACCTATCCCCGGCAGCCAGATGGGACCGGGCTCCATAGGGGGCCCCAGATTCTCCCCATGCCCTAGACCACCTGCCAGTGGGAGCTGAGTGGAAGAGGAGGTGCTAACAGAGGCAGAAGCCACCTCCCGGCCATTCTCTTTGCCAATGTTTGCCTAAAAATAGGGCACAGACCTGGCCAAAAGCCACAGGGGGAGGGGGACAAGAAGAGGGTTTAAGGGGAAGGGGGCTCAAGGGCCAGGGCTGCAGAGACTGGATCTCTGGTGTGCCGGGGTCTGTGCCCTTGGGCCGACCAGGGTTCAGCCTTGGCCTCCAGGGCTGCAGAAGAAGATTCTGGGGTCAGGACAAGTATGCTCGTGGGTCGGGTCAGGCAGCGACAGGTCTTAGCAGCAGCCTCCGCCAGCAGACCCTGTACGTGGACAGCACCCCTGGTGGTAAGAGCGCGGGATTGCACCCCAGGCGCACCTGGAAGCCCGAGACCCTGAGCCCCGTTTGCAGAAACAAGGAAAATCCTTGCAGCTTGGCTGAGGCAGTTGGACTCCAGCACGTGGGCTCGCTTCCCAGGCACCTGGATAAAGAGGCAAGGGGCAGTGAGACACACAGAGGGATTCGAGGCCACTCGTTGCCCCCTTACTCGGCCTCATCCAGCCTCCGTGTCATTCCTCAGAAGCTGTGGAAACCAGCTGTTAGGGCTAGCTACTCTGTGGAGACCAGCCTGGAGCCCCTCTGGGCCTTCTAGCCCCCGCATCTTTCCCAGCCCCAGCTTCCCAGAGCTGGGGGGTCAGTGTCTAGCCTACCAGCCATGCCTGTGGGCTTGTGGTGGTGAATCTTGGGCTTACAGGCCCCAGGCCTCCCAGATCTAGCTTCTCCAGCACACCTGCCCCAGCTGTGCCCTGGGAGAGGCTCCTTGGCCTCTCTGAACCTCCATGGGGATCAGACTGCGAAATACCGGCAAGGGGCTGGGCTCAGGTGGGCCACCCAGCCCCACGCAGGCAGGCCTCACATCTCCCACAAGGCTCAAGGGGTTCCCTGCCTGGCTCCTTGGTCTGCCAGGCCTCGGGGGGATTTCCACTGAGGACTGGCTCCCCCAGGCTCAACTTCACCTTGACCTCTGCAACCGACACAAATATCTGCCAGACGTGGACGGCTATGGCACCTGCCCGCCCGCCGCGCACGCTCCATGCCGACCGCAGTGGTGTGAAGCCACACGATGCTCACAACAGCCCCATTTCACGCATAAGGAAAGGGACACCCCAAAGTTCAGGAACCTGCCCTGGGGCACGCAGCTGTCCGCATGGGTGCAGTCCTCACACACGCAGCACCTCAGCCACTAAGAGGTGACATTTCCACTACGGGGAGAGAGGAAAGAATTCAGAGCTTGGGAGTTCAAGGGTCTGCGGTCCAGAGATTTTAATGGACCCACTGGGTCTCCAGCCACAGACTCACAGGATGTGGCTGCCTCCCCAGGGTGACCCAGGGCCTCGGCCCTAATGGAAAGAAACTGCAGAAGAAAAAGCCAGATTGCTTGTAACCCTGGTCTGTGATTCCCGGGCCAGTGTGGCCTTCCTGAGTCTCCAGAGCCAGGGCCCCCCAAGGGCTCCGGGGACAAAGGAGGGCCGGGAAGGCGGGGGAGGGGGGAGCTCCAGCAGCCAGACTCAGGAACGAGACCCTCGTTCATACATTTTGTTCTTATTGTCGTACAGCAAGTAAGAGCACATGGTCCTTGTTGAAAACTTACAGTGTAGGAGCGCGTAGAAATGAAAATTCCAGCACCCAGGCTTAGACAGGACTAACATTTTGATGTGTGTCGCTCCAGCCTTTTTTCCATGCACATCTGTGTTACTTCTCAAATTTCCCTCCGCGTCTGAGTCCTTGCCACACCTGGTTCATCAGACGGTCCAGCGTGAGGGCCTGGCCTGCCCCCTGTCACAGCTAGGTCCTTGGGGCCAGGGCTGGGCCTGGCACCCCGCACATGCTCAGGACATATTTGCTGAGTGAGCTCATTGGGCAAACTATTTCTGTTGTGTAACCGGTTTCTTTCTTGTTATTAACAACAGTATGTGGCCTTCTTCCATGCCACAGACTGAATATTTGTGTCTCTACCCCAAATCCCTGTGTTGAAATCCTAACCCCCAATGCTCTGGAGTGAGGAGGGGGGCCTTCTGAGGACTTAGTGCCCACAGGGCCTTGCGCCTTCCACCCAAGGAGACCACAAGCAGACGAGGCACCTTGACCCTAGGCTTCCAGCCTCCTGGACTGTGAGAAATCCATGTCTGCTGGGTGACTAGTAGCTCGAACAGACTGACATTCTCCCTCAATCCAAGCAGGCCCACAGCAGGGCCCCAGGAGCTTCAGCCCCCCAGGCGCCAAATCAGGCAGCCGCCTGTTGTGTAAATAAAGTTTACCTGGAACAGAGGTTCACTTACTCTCCGTGGCTGACCCTGCTCTCAAGAGGAGAGCTCAGTAGCTGTGACAAAGCCTAAATACTTACTAGCTGTTCCTTTAAGAAAATGTTTGCCAAGCCCTGGTCGGCCGCATCACTGTGATGTCACCCCGCTCCCAATGCCTCACCCCTGCACCTGGCTAACCCAGCTCCCGCCAGCCCAGGTCACCGGAGGGACCAGCTGATCGAAACAACCATTCCTAATGTGTTTGACTCACTCCCATTTGGCTCTTTTGATGCTTCCAAATCATGGATTTTTAGAGCAACAAGGAAGCATCCTCGCTTTGGACGACCAGCGTTTCAAGCCCCAGTGGTCTCTACCAGCCAATTCCACGTCCCTCCCTGGGCTCCCGGGCCCTCACCCCCACAGCACTGGCCTCGAGCACATTCCAGAACCACTCAGCACCTCTGTCTCCCAACCTGGAAAGTGGGGGCGAGAGCGGAGTCACCCCCCAGGCGGTGTGTGAGTGTGGGACTGAGAGGTGGGGAGAGGCGGCCTGCCACACCCCTCCACCCTGGTCCTGCTCCTCATGTGGCAAGCCAGGAGGTTGTTTGGGAAGGTGTGTGGACACTGTAGAAACTGTAGCACAGGGGTGCGGCGGGGGAACCAACAGGATTTTCAGAAAGGGAGCAAGGTTCATGTCTGGCTGGGTGCTTCTTTTTATAAGCTGGTTGCAAACCTACCCTCTTCCTTTGTTTCTTTCCTCCCAAGAAATGCTATTTTATCTCAGAACATCTGAAACCTTCTCGATCGGATTGTTTTCCTACAGGATTTGGCATTGATCTTACTTTAGAAATCAGACCACCGTACCCAGAAGGGCCACCGTGGCTGGGACAACACAGGTCTGTGGTCCTGGCTGGGCCTCGGACCCGTGGCCACCTGTCATCACCGTGTCACAGAGCTGGGACTAAGGCGGGTCTCACCTCACCCCACAAACCTGCCTACACCACACACAGATCACATATGCACACACAGACACTAACATGGTGTGGACGCAGAGGCAGACATCCCTGAACACAAACACGGTCAGACAGGAGCCCTGACAAGACTCCTCCAAGGGAGCTGTGTCCCTTATCTTGGTGCCTTCCCACATTCAGTCCCTGGTTGCCGTCCCCTCCTGCCCTGAGTCCCCGCCACGCAGGTGATGTCATCTGTGTTATCAACAAGACCATGGCTCAGAGAGGGTGATGCCTTGCCTGAGGTCACACAGCAGGGACAGAGCTAGGATTGTACTTGGACCCTGCGACTCCTCTCAGAACACAGTGCTCAAGCCTTTCTTGGCCCATCCTGGCCCCCCAGTGTGTCTCAGGGGCTTTGCTGTTCCCCACCCCTGAAAAGTCACAGCCAACCGTGAGGGCACGGAGCACTTGGCCAGCTGAGCCTCTTTGCCATCAGCTGAGTCCTCAGAGCCCTGGTGAGGCAGACAAAGCGGCCAGGACCTCTGCCCAGGGCCACAGTCCAGATGCTGTCCACAACCAGCTGTCCCTCTCCTGGGTCAGGGAGAGGTGCTCGGGGCTGGGCCTGGGGGCCCCAGAAGCCTGCTTTGTCAGGGCAGGTGATCTGGGGGGTAGGGAGGAGGTTGGGAGAGAGAGAACCCACAAGGAGCCACGGCGACCTAATGTCTGTACCCTAACCTCGGCCTGATGCCCGCTTCTGCTCTCTTCAAGTAGAAGCCACTGGGCCCAACGCACCGGCACGCGGGGGCATTGGACCAGGGCATGGACGCCAGCTGGCGGGGCCCGCGGGGCCGGAGCAGGAGCAGGGCGACCATGAGGACATAGCTGTCTGCAGGGTCCCGGGGGGTGGCAGGCAGGAGCAGGGTCCACAGCGCTGGCGTCTCCAGCAGATGGACGTCCTGCTTTTCCTTCCGCCTGACTCATCCGGGGGCTTTTGATGATATTCTCGGTGCCAGCAGCCTGGATGGAACTTTGACGACACCACCGCCACATCCGGTCTCTTTCATCACTGACCCAGTTTTGCCTTGTGCTCCCCGGAAAGCATCCCCCTTCCCAGGCAGGAGCTAACCAGCCGCTATGCTGCATTCCATCTAGCCCCCAGCACTCTGGACCCGGGGGTCCCCCTGCCACTGTGGAAACAGGTGGGAGAAGGAGGGCACCCGGCTAGGGCCCCGCAGCTGGGGCGGGGGAGCCAGGTCTAACACACCTCTTTGCCCTGCCCCACGCGGCCCCCCAGCAGCAACCCCCAGACCTCAGTGTTCTGGAGGCACAGCCCTGAGAAGGTGGACGCAGAAGTGGGGGCCACACTCGGAGACTTTCCTGGGGGGTGGGGCTGGAGAAGACTCTGGAAGGCCAGTCCTCTCTTCATGTGCCATGGCCCCTCTCCAGGCCCCAGGCCACCAGACAGTCCTCCTGTGGCCTGGCCACAGGTAGCTGGTCCTCGCGGGCTGCCCCGGTCAGCCCTTCCCCATGCCCAGGCCTTCGAATCCGCGGTGTTCCAGTTCTAGGTCCCCGTTTACCTGTGAGGAGGGGTCATTCAGCTCCATCCTGAGGGCACCCCCAGGGCCTAGCACGCAGTAGGTGCTCAATGTGTATTCTCTATCCCGTCCCAGGACCACATGGGGAGAAAGAGGAGCTGCGGGCCCCTGCTGGCAGGGGACTCTGAGCCTGCCCCTTTTCGATTTTGAGAGACCAGCGGCACGCCAAGCAGGGAGCCCGATGTGGGACTCGATCCCAGGACCCCGGGATCATGACCTGAGCTGAAGGCAGACCCTTCACCGACTGGGCCACCTAGGCGCCCCCTTATTGTCATTATTGATGTCCCCTCCCACAACCCGTGAGGCAGATACGTGCCCAGGACACTACAGTGAGGGGAGAGGGGGCCCGCTAGAGCCTGTGTCTGGAGACCCTTCAGAATGAAAACCCTGGGAAGGCAAGGATGGATGTAGTTTGTTCTGCCGTTTCCTGCTTGCCCTACAGCCTGGGACCAGCCTAGCACAGTAGGTGCTGAATAAATACTTGAATGAATGTCTCTTCTCCCCTCACCTGTTGTCCTTACTGAACTCCTTCCACACCACTTTCTACTTTCCCAGGCCCACCCGCCCATCTTTCTGCCCCATCATCGGGCTCTGCTTACTTTTTGGGGCCCAGTACCAGCCCCCTCCTGTGGTTCCTAGTACTCGGTTGGCACTTGGTGCTTGTTGAAGGGGAGTCCCCCGGATGGTCAGTGCCCGGCTGGCCCAGAGCCAAACCTGATTCAGCAAGCTTGGTACGTCTGGTCTTGTTCTAAGCAACAGAGCACCGATTCTGGCTGAGGGAGCCACAAAGGACCAAACACTGGGAAACCCCTCGAACTGGTGGGGGTGATGTCCAGGCCCACGGTAAGGATGTTGAGGCTGCATGCATCACCAGGGATGAGACCCAGCCTGGGACAGGGGACAGGGAGCTTGGTCACGTGGCCGGGGTGCTGCGAGGAGGTGGGGCAGGGGGTACAGTGCCTCCAGCTCCTACAAAAGAGGCGAGTTCTGCTTCTCACAAGACTCAGAAACAAATTCCCAATGTGAATTCTGACGCCGAAGGAGCCAGAGAGAATAACCCACGTCCACTACAGAGGCTGAGCTGTGGTCTTCCTACTACACCACACTGTCTCCTAAACGACAGCACCCCATCCCCTCTCCAGCCCAGACCCTCAGGGTACAAGCAAGACTCAGGGAGTCTCAGTTGGTAGAGCATCTGACTCTTGACCGTAAGGTCATGAGTTCGAGCCCCATGCTGGGTCTAGAGATTACTTAAAAAAAAAAAAAAAAAAAAAGATACAAGCAAGCCTCAAAAGGAAAAGAATAAACTGGAAAAAAATCTGCCAACATATGACAGAAGGCAAATTTCCTTAATATGCAAAGAGCTTCTACAATTCAAGAAAATGACAGACATCACAATAGAAAAATGGACAAAGGATGTGACAGACAAACCACACAAAAAAAAGACAATTTGCCAGCAAATATGAGAAGAGAGGCTCAGCTTCACAAACAAATAAAAAATACAAGTTAAAACAGTAGCATTCCAGGGGCGCTGGGCGGCTCAGTCAGCTAAGCGTCTGCCTTCAGCTCGGGTCATGATCTCAGGACCCCAGGATGGAGCCCTGCTTCGGGCTCCCTGCTCGGCAGTGGGCTGCTTCTCCCTCTGCCTCTGCTCCCCCCACCCCACCCACCCCACTGCCCATGTCCTCTCTCAAATAAAATAAAAATCTTAAAAACAAAAACAGCGGCGTTCCAGTGTTCCCCACCCACAGAGGACTGTTTAAACCAAATGTCACCCATCCCTTCACGGGGTCCCTGTAGACATGGGAGAGAAGTGAGGGAGACCCGGGTGGGCCGGCACAATACGGTACAACACACAGTGGGATTCCGTGTGCTTTTGATTTATTATTTAGGTCATCTCTACACCCCACGTGGGGCTTGAACCCACGACCCTGGTATCAAGAGTCACATACTCTTCTGACTGAACCATCCAGGTGCCCCATTTTTCATAAAAAAAGCCCCCCCAACAAAACCAAACCAAACACTAAAGGTCCAGATGTTTTGTTTCTTCCTTAAAGATTTGTTTACTCATTTTAGAGAGCAAGAGCACAAGCGGAAGGGGCAGAAGGAGAGGGAGAGAATCCCAAGCCTGATGTGGGGCTCGGTCTCAAGACCCTGAGATCATGACCTGAGCCAAAACGCATCATCAACAGTCCCGCCCAGGGGCCCCAAGGCCCAGGTGTTTATACGAGAACCTAACTTCACATAAACCACTGTGGGCAGATGCACAAGTCGTATGCACAAGTCATTCTAAGGGCTTGGAGGGTGGAGGTAGAAAAGGGACACTTTTTATGCTTTTCTCTCCTGTACTTTTTTTTGTTTTTAACAAAGAGCATGCTTTTCTTCTATAACTTAAAAAAAGAAAAAATAAATAAGTGAACACCCAGAAACCATAAAAGAAAACATGGGTACAACTACCTACAAATGAAAAAACGAACATGTGAGACACAAGAAAAGAAGTAAAGAGCCCTTAGCCCTTTGCAGGCACTCATACCCCCTTCTACTCTCTGGCTCAAACGGAGTGGAGTCAAGTGGGAAAAAGGCTAAGTAATCTAAAACAACTTAAGTTTTCCTCTAAATCACAACAGTTTCAAGCAAGTGGAAATTAGTGTTAAAAAAATTTTAGTTCTTCCTTTTAAAAATACCACAATTGTAGATATTTTAACAAAGCAACTATAGGATAGAGATTCAAAATGCAACTCATCCTGGGAAGGTGGCACCCACCGTATATCTTCTCTCCAGAGTAAAAAATACCATACAGTAACTTTTAAGATAATGAAAAAAGGAAAAAGACAGCTTGGGAAGATTACAGAAAAACCCTAATGTCACATTAGAAAGAAGAAAAATAATAAATTGAGAGAAAATATTTGCAACTCCTATGAGAGCAAGGCTGATCTGAAAATAGGCAAAGAGGTGAACGTGCCCCGTGGGCCATCTTGTGGGCGGCTCCAGCCTGCACACCCCCGCTAGCAACACCCCTGCACCCACTTTGGGAATCTGACCCCAAGATGCACCTGCAACCCACAGATGACCCTCCGGACCCCCACCCACTTCTCCGAGGGGCGATGGCCACATAAGGAGCCCACGCCTGCTGATGGATTTCCACCCAGGGGCAGAAAGGGTTAAAGGAAACAGTGCCTCCACTTGGGTTGGTTTTCGAATTAACCACACACACAGGTGAAGGCCAACCACAGCTGGGTTCCCTGCTCAGGGGCATTTCCTCCCTGCTCAGGGGCATTTCCGGGGAGGCCTTGGTTGGTGGAATTCAGTTCCTCACCCAGAGAGGACAGAGGCCCTGTTTTCTCGTTGCTTTGTGGCTCCCCAGCGGCTGCTCCCTCAAGGCTGGCCCTGCCAGACACACGGTGGGGTCAGGAGCCCCCTCCCGGGCACAGTTCTGCCCACACTCAAGGAGAAATCCTCCAGGTAGCAGAATCCTGCTACCCCAGGGCCAGGAGATGGCCCGTGGACAAAGGACCCTCTCACCCTGGCGGTGGCGAGCGCTGCCTTGGAGCAGACACAAACACAGAAGGAGCAGTCTTCCAGCCCCTGTTCAGCACCTGCATCCCTACCAAGTGTGAGTTCACGCTCAGTCTGTCTCCCCAGTTACAAGGTCTTGGTCACGACGCAGGGCTTCACCAGGGCACCAGCATCATTTGGGGTTTGGACGCTGGTCAGCAGCACCTCACAGGGAGACTTCCTCAGCCTCAGGACTGGCTGGGCTGGGGCTCACTGCTTCCCCAACGGCGCCACAGCTCGGACCAGCTGAGCTCCCCACCCACAATCACGTCCCGTACCAGACTCCCATAAGGGTCCCTGGTTCAGTCCCAGCTGACACAAACATCTACTAACCTGCCAAGAGCACTCCGGACTGTAGGGAGGTGTCATTCCTCACAGCCTGAGGTCAGGGAGTCTAGGGTGGATCCAGCGGTTGGGCCCTGGCACCTTCCAAAGCCTCCTTGAACCTCCTGTTGGTTCACGGGCCCCAGGTACACAGGATGAAGCTTACTTCCTGCCCGGCTTCACCAGATGGCACATCTAACTTACCAAACACCCATGGCACTGAGCTGAGGGATGGAGCGGGACTCGGAGAAGCGGCCTAGTCAAGGTGACCCAGCAGAGCTGCCACCACCACTGGACAAGGTGAGAAGTGTTGATGGCCCAGTGGACAGGGTCCTACAGCCCAGGCCCCTCCCCAAGACTTTCTCCAGCATACTCACCAGCAGGTGCCTGGCCTGTTCCAGGCGCTTCTTGCATCCGGGAAGGCCCTTCACTCTGGTGGCACAACGCCAGAAGGGGACGTGAATGTTTCTCCCCCTCACCCCTGAGCCTAGAGCACAGGAGCCCCTGCCCTGCACTGACCTGGAGGCCTGGGCTCCCCAACCTGCGAAGACCACAGCCAGGGATCTGGCACCAGGAAGAGCCACCTGCCACAGGGAAGGTTGAGCCTGCAGCCACCGGGCCACCCAGAGGCAGCCCCACCTCATTCCCTCTGCCTGGGATTGTGAGGGACGCAGCTAGGGCTCCTGGTCCCTCCACAACTTCCAAATGCAGAAAAGGAGCATGGAAATCAGTACCCCATAAGCACCACTTCAGACGTGAAAAAGATAACCCTCCAAATCATCTGTTTAGATGAAAACCTACCAGGGATTTCGTTCCCAACAGGAACCGGTCGGTGCAGGGGACATCCACACCTTACGGCCCCCATAACGGATCCTCACAGCAGGCCCTGCCAGGGCCCCATCTCAGCATCTCACTTGCAGAAACCACACAGTGGTTTGGTTTCAAAGAACAGGGGTGCTGCCACATGGGGTCCAGCCTTCAGCCTTCCTCGGGCGTGGGCACTTGGGCTGCCCTGGCCGTCTAGCTGCCACACAGGCACAGTAGCCTGAAAACGGGTTCTGGGCAGCCCAACCCCAGCCGTCCACACCAGAGCCTGCATGCGTAAGCACAGACAGGCCCAGGAGGATCTGGCCCCAAATCCCAAATGCTCAATTGCAACTACCCTGGTAACAATTACTCTCTGCAACACCTCCACCAGAAAGGTACTCGAGTTACTCAGTCAACAGTCCTAAGGCATAGACAGTAAAATGGTGCCCTGCAAATATGCCGTCCCTCCGGCCAGGTCGCAGGTCCCCAAGTTCTTGCCCCCAACCCGAGGAGACCAGGATCACATGGACACCACAGGTATTACAAGTTGTTAACTGCACTTTATTTTTTCTTTTCAACGTCCTGTTCTGCAGCTTCCTTGGCCCTTTTGGCCCGGATGCCAAACAGCCGGGCATTGGCACGGGCCATGCGAAGACTGGCGAAGGCCTTGAAGCTCTTCTCCTCCTCTGTGAGGACTCTGGCTTTCTCCTTCTTGTAGACCTGGACCGGGGCACAGGGGGCGTCAAACCCTTGCCTGGGACCTAATGTCAGCAGAAGCCTTGCAGGAGGAGGTAACAGGCTAGGTCTGCCTGCCCACTGCTGCAAGGCCACACTGAGGCCACTAAGGACAGTCTAGAATGACATGACCTGGAACGTCACCCCAGGCACACGGTAGAAGCAACCACCTCAGATGTGCGCAGTCCTGGGCCCCCCTCTCCTGCCAGAAGACCCTCAAGGGCCCAGTCATTTGTGGGATCACCAGCGACATGTCCAGGGAGTGACCTGGCCTTTCCAAATGGTGAGAAGCGTGTGTCTGTGACAAGCGAGTCCCCAATGATGAGGGCAAGGCCCTCCCTCAAGAAACCCAGCTGCTAAGAATGCAGGATAACGTTCCTCCCTGAGTCAAGGCATTCTTTTTCACAAACCTGTAGAACTTTCCAGAGACCCCGGCTGCCACCCTTCAACTCAAGCCCCGCCCCAAAGCATCCACCGGTTGACCCTCCAGACACCCCCACTTACGTTCCGTATGGGCATGACCGGCCCCGTCAGCTGGGTAGCCAACTTGAGTTCTTCCGCCTGTTTGAAGAAGAAGTCACCTGGGCTCAGACCGCACACCCAAGGGCCGCAAGCTTACAGCGCCCCCTTCTTGCCGATGTCCCCGCCCACTGCTGCGCACAGGTGGTGGGCCTGGGTCCCTGCCCCGGCAGCTGACCGCGGAAGCACAGGCCAGACCCGCCACGTGTGAACCCCCAAGCGGGCTGCCGGCGCGCGGGGCCACGCAGCACGCCAACTCCTAGGAAGCCAGCGCTCTGCGAAGCACGTTAGGAAACGCACGCCTTAGGCTGACACCCAGAAACCCAGCCTGCAGCCGAACAGCCTCCGCCTGACGTCACGCCTGCCGGCGTGGATTCTGGGGACCGCCGCCGCCTCCTCCTCCGCGCCCCGTGCGCCCCGTGCGTGGGGCGGGGGGCAGGCCCTCCCGCCCGGACCCCGGCGCACTCACCGAGCTGTCGCCCTTCTTGGGCGCCGACGGCTTCCGGGGGAAGAGGATGAGCTTGGAGCGGTACTCCTTCAGCCGCTGCACGTTGGCCTGCAGCGACTCCGTGGACTTGTTCCGCCGCCTCGGGTCCACCGAGATCCCGATGGTCCGGGCCACCTTCTTGTGGATGCCGGCCACCTGCCCCGACACACACACGATGAAGCCCCCGGGGCCCCCGCGGCGCCGCGCGGCCGCCGGGCGCTCAGCCGTCAGATGGAAAAGGGTTCAGCGTACTTTCATCACGGAGTACAGCGATTCCGGAGACCGTCATCACGGACTGCGAGCGCCCGAGCCCCGAGCCCCCGAGCCCCCGCGCGGCTGCGCCCCCACTCACCCGCAGCTCCTCCAGGCTGAAGCCCCTGCCGGCTCGCACTCGGGTGTGGTACCGCACCGTGGGGCAGCGCACGACGGGCCGGATGGGCCCGGACGCGGGGCGCGGGGCGATGCGGCGGGCCCTGGCCTGCCGGGCCTTGCGTCTGCGCACAGAGCGGTCGGCGCGCTCAGCCCCCGCGTCCACGCCGCCCCGCCGGCGCCCGCCCCGTCCCCGCCGCCCCGCGGGCCCCCGCCGCGTCCACGCCGCCCCGTCCACGCCGCCCCGCGGCTCACCTGCGGATCTTGCGCGCCGGCTGGTTGAACCACGTGGCCACGCGCCGCTGCCAGTCCTTGTGGAAGTGGGGCTTCAGGATCATGCCATTGCGGCTGGGCGCCATGGCCGCCGCCTACGGGCCTGGGGGCGCGGGGAGCGAGTCAGGGCCCGGGCACGGCCCTCTCCCGTCCGCGGCGCGGGCCCGGAGCCCCTCTGTGGCCGCGCCCGGAGCAGCCCTACGCCGATGGCAGCGGATGGCAGCGGATGGCAGCGGATGCGGCCCGATGCCGCCAACGGCGCCCGGACCCCGCACACTCACCTCCTCCGGAGGAGAACGGCCAGCGGAAAAGGACGGCCGCCGCAAAGCACCCTGGGATGGTGCTGGGCTCAGCCAATCGAAAGCGCCGGAGCTCTCTGCCCAATCAGAGCCGGGGGTCGCGGAAGTGACGTGCACGCCCTCCCGGCCCTGGGCGAACATGGCGCCTCCCGCCCGCGGCGCTCTGGAAGCGGAGCCGTGCTGGGCCCACGGCGGGCGGCTGAGGGACCCCGCGGCTCTGGAAGAGGAACGGCCAGGCCCGAGGAGAGCGGCGGCGCTGCAAGTGCCGTCTTTCCGGCGTCCGCGCGTCGCGGGACTCGGTACGTGCCCCAGCCCTGGAACGTCGCGTCCGCGTTCCGGTCTTTGCGCTTTCCGTCTTTTTCGAACATTTGTACTCGTCTCTTCAAAAAACGTATTTATTTATTTATTTGAAGAGGGAGAGCGCGCGCGCACTAGCGGCAGCGGCAGAGGGAGAAGCAGGCTCCCGCCGAGCAGGGAGCCCGGGCCGGGGCTCGATCCCAGGTCCCCGGGACCACGACCTGAGCCGAAGGCGGACGCTCAACCGCCGGAGCCACCCAGGCGCCCCTTGCGCTGCTTTCTTTACACGGAACTGACCCGTGCCGAGCCCTTTCTCTCAGGGGCAGAGTTCTTCACATGCGTTTTCACGCGGCGCCGCGCAGCCGCCTCTACTTGGCGGACCCCCGAGGTCGGGCGGCTGCGCCGAATGCGGGGTCGGCCGCAGACGGCCGCCTGCACGAGACGAGCGTCCTGAGCGATGCCGAGTTGCCGGGTGGACCTCCGTGCCCCGAGCCCCGCGCGTCTCCTCTTCTCCAGGGCGCGTCTAGGAAACCGCCTTTCCGCCCCAGGAGCCCTTCTTTCCACCCTCGCCCCGAGCGCCGGGCTCCTCATAAGACCGAACATTCGAAGAATTTCGTGACACTGAGTGGGACGTTTGGGGGCTTGTGTGCTGCTGATAAAGCGTTTTTCCCCGTTGAGACGCCCTTGGTGTTAGAAAGATCGGGTTGGGATGCACTGAGGGATTACCGGGTTGGGCCAGGGACGCAGAACGTGTGTCATCTATGGGGCCCTTGCGGTCTGTTCGGACGCACTGAGCCTACGTGCAGAGTTCCAGCCCTGGCCCTGCCTTTAATAAGTACCTGCTCAGGGCGCCTGGGTGGCTCAGTCGTTAAGCGTCCGCCTTCGGCTCCGGTCATGATCCCGGGGTCCTGGGAGCGAGCCCCGCATCGCATCGGGCTCCCTGCTCGGCGGGGAGCCTGCTTCTCCCTCTCCCACTCCCGCTGCCTGTGTTCCCTCTCTGGCTGTCTTTCTCTCTGTCAAATAAATAAATAAAATCTTTAAAAAAAATAATAAAAAAATAAATAAATACCTGCTCAGTGAGGAAACAAGGACTAGATCAGGCCTGCTTTAGCGGCAGGTGTTAGCAAATGCAAGGCGGTTAGCGAAAGCACCTCTCACAAACTTGGAAGCGTATGTGTCTGTGAAGTGAAGGGGAAGTTTAAAATCTCTTTGGTCTCTGCCACTTTCGTGAACGCAGATGGGCTAAACTGGAGGGTCAGTGACCAGTCACTAAGAAAGAGGCTGTGCGGTTGGCTTGGGTTCTACGTTTGTACTAGTTTCGAGGCGTTGGGCCCATTATTTAACTTTTCCCTTCTGTGAAGTGGGACGACTGGCTGTGTTCAGGCCACGGAACACAGCACAGCGCCCGGCACGGGATGAGAACCACCCACGGCTCTGCTTCCGTGTGATGTATTAGGAGCCGCTGTGGCAAAGGGGTGCAGGAGAGGAGCATGGAAGAGAGCGGATGGTCCCTCATTCAGTGCTCACAGAAGCCTTGAGACGGACTCTCCCCCATCTCATTTCACTTTTTTTGAGTGGCACTGGAGCTTGAACCCACACTCTGTTGTGGCAACGTAACTGCAGCAGAGCGATGCCGGAGAAAACACTTGTTGAATAAACACTTGCCTTGGCCCATGCCGTATTTCTTTGAATACGATCTATCAAATGGTAGCCTCACCTCCCATGTCTTTCTCAGACCCCTTTCAGTGGATCATTGCTCTTACTAATCTCCAACACATTCCTGTCCCTACCTGCAATTTCTCTTTCTGGACAGACTCCCAGACTCATGCAGTTCCATCTGCCCCGACCCACATCTCCACCTGCGCTCCAGCCGCTCATAGTTGAGATGTGGCCGTGGGTCACTGGTTGGGGGACAGAGGTCTGAAAATAGAAACACTGCTCAGAAATCAAGTTAGTGGTAAGAAAGTGAAGTTGTAATTCAAAAATCTTGGTCTCCAGCACACACCATGCCAGATTGCAGATTCCAGTATCCCATGCTTGAATACTCCACACACTTACTTCCTTTGGAAAGTGTGCAGAATATTGAGGTGAAACTGGTTCTTTTTTTTTTTTTTTTAAGATTTTATTTATTTATTTGACAGAGAGATAGAGAACACAAGTAGGCAGAGGGAGAGGGAGAAGCAGGCTCCCCGCAGAGCGGGGAGCCCGATGAGAGACTCGATCCCAGGACCCCGGGATCATGAGCCGAGCCGAAGGCAGCCGCTTAACCGACTGAGCCACCCAGGCGCCCGGTGAAACTGGTTCTGATGTGAAATCCTGCTGGGGACGGGCTCGGCTTTCTTGTTGGAAAAGAAGAGTGAACGTTGTTGTCAACTATTAAGCAGGAGTCCTTCTGATACAAAGACTTGGCTGGCTCAAGCATTTTAGAAATCAGTAGCTATAGGGACAGGCCCTGTCCTGGGCACAGAATTCCACAGCCACGGCTCTGCTCCAGGCTTTTGTCCCCAACTTTGGCCTGTAAGGGCCACTGAAAGAGCTTGCTAATACCCCTGGGAACTGCACTCAAGGTGGCCAGCGATTCCTGGGTGGACATCCCTGAAGGTGTGGGAGGAGCTCAGGACAGCTTCCCAGAATTTCCTTGCAAGACTGAGCCCATTCCTCACAGCAGAGCCTGCTCGTTCAGTACCTGTACCTGACTGGTGTCCTCCCACCGATGCCGTGGGTGTTGGCGTCAAAGAAATCCCACTTAAACATTCAGCAGTAGTGTGTGGAGCCCTCTCAGACATACACCTTGAGTTCTTAAATTAGTATCATAGCAGCAAAGTGATTTTATCGTGTTTTTTGGGGCTAAAAGATATATCTCAGAACACTATGCAAAAACTAGCATGCTATGTCGTATTAATATGGCATATAAATATGTTGAGTTAGGAAAAGCAGTAGCCCAGTAACAGCTAGGACAGGATAATGTTTGCTGCTTAATCACAGAACCCCAACTCTCCAGCATCTCAGCTGTCCAGAATTGTGGCCTACACAAAGATCAACTGTAGGCTAACTCAGAGATCCCTAACCTGAAGGAACGCTTGCGGTCAGTGAAAGGCGACAGGAAGAATATTAGAATTATAATCATGAATGTTTTATTTAAAAGTTGCTTAGAGTACGATCTTAAAAGTTCTCACCGTAGAAAATACCTGCATGACGACAGGTGTTAACTAGGCCTATTGTGATCATTCTGCAATAGGCACGAATGTTGCATCGTTGTATTGTACACCTGAAACTAATATGATGTGCATCATTTATACCAAAACAAAAAATAAGCCTTGAATGAGCATAACAAAACAATCATAAGTGTTTGTTGATGAGTATACATTACAGTGGAGAACAGTTTGTATTATTTAGGAACATATGTTAATTTCTCTTAGTACTTTCCTGTCTTCTGAGGATGATTGCGTTAAATATACGTGTTTACTTAAAAAGGCATTTGTCTTTCTCGGGGCGCCCGGTGGCTCAGTCAGGAGAGCATGTGACTTTTGATCTCCAGGCCGTGAGTTCGAGCCCCACGTTGGGGTGGTGTAGAGATTACTAACAAAAATGTGTCTTTCTCAGTGTGTTCCAGAAGCTACAGTCAGGCCGTGTTATACAGGCTGTGCCAGGGGGAGGGCAGAGGGTCAGGGCTGCAGCTCCAGCGTTGAGCACACAGGCTGCCCAGTGTGGTCTGGCTGCTCAGGGACCCACGTGCAGTTGGAGAAGGCTCCTTATGGGAGGTGAGAGGCAGGCTCAGTCCATGAGGAGGTAGCGGGGGAGGTAGAACTTCTGGCACTCTTCTTGAGTACTAGATATCTGATGACCTGGAGGTGACATCACTCAGGACCAGTTGGAGGACCAAAGTTGGCAAACACCTGGCTTCTACCTGTCAGCACAGAGAGATTCCCTCCCGGTGTGGCTGTGAGCCTGCTCACATCTATGAGTGCTAGGGAGACAGGCTGCACTGGTCTCCACTAGGGTGAGGGGGCCACTTTCCATGCCATTTACATTCGATTCCTAAGTATCTTCTGGCACACAGCAAAGGCCACTTTAATGGTCAAGTACAGCGGGGATGAGCTTGACCACATCCACTGTTAGGGTACCGAGGGTGCCGCCCTGGGCACAGAGACCAGAGCCCTCCTAACCACATGCCCATCTTTGGAAACGAATTTGGGGAACTGGGGTCAAAGCACGAGTGTGCTGTCGGAGCTGCCCTCCCTCAGGTGTGACCTGTACCTGCCCACATGCTGCCATTGACTGTGGGACGGGCAGCAGAACACCCCATTCTGTCAGGAAGTGCCACTGCAGGGAAGGCAGAAGCAATGAGAGCAGCAGGTGCTCGCACCTGAGTGCGTGCTGCACACCCCTGGGGACAAGGAGCCGAGTGCACCCCACTTGCTGCAGTGAGGGGGTGTCCTACAGCCTTTACCCCAGATTCCTACAAAAGGGGCTCTTCAACCGGTTATCATGTGGCTGAAATTATAAACCGAAACACATGACCCTTTGTTGGGTTACAGCTGGTCGTGTGGTGCAAAGATGGACTTTCCGCCCACAGAATTGCCTAGAAAGTACCGCAGCAGGTCTCAGGATGTCTGTCCCCTCCCCACCCGCACGCGGAGGCCAGACCCGCGAGGAGAGGCTGTCGTGCTCGCATCCATACAGCAGTAGGTGGCAGTGTTTTCATGCTCTAGAGCCCACTGCTGTCCCCAGCGCTGACCCCGTGGGTGCGTGAGCACAGGGACGGGGCCCAGCGAGGGAGGATGGCAGCAGGCAGCTCAGGGGGGCCTTTCACCGCAGATGCTGTCAAGCACTCCGACGAAGTCAGAGGAGCTGAAGACAGCCCCTGCACACGCGCCAGGCAACAAGCTGCTTGGGGCCCGGATGCTGCGCTGCCCCTGGATCTCTCAGCGCCCACAAAACGACAGCGTCACCAACCTGGGAGCTTGAGATCCACATGCACACCTGCACCCAGCACGGATAACCCTCCCCACGGGGAAAATGATCTACAAACCAGAGCTAAATCGTCTGCAGGGACATTTACTACTCAGAGGGAGGGAAGTCAGTAAATAGATCTCAGAAGCCTTTCAGAGACCAGTGAGGGCTACGAGGAGGTACAAATCTCAGTGGGTTTGAGTAAGGTGTTCCCCTCCTGCGTCCGGCAGGAACGCCACATCCCAAGGCACAATCAAGGAGGTCTAACTACTTGGGCCAAGACGGCTCCTCCCCTTGAAGTGGGGGCTGCTGAGGTGCCTCCTCCTCCCCCACGTCTTGCTTCTCCCTCTCTGCGTCACTCCACCTCTGAGGAGCGATCATCTTCTTGGGCCCGTGAGGTGGTGGACCGATGAGGGCCTCGATATCCTCGTAGTTTATCACTTCCTTCTCCAACAGGGCATTCGCCAGCTGAGGGAACAAACAGGGCAGTGTGTGAGCCCCAGACAAGGACACAGAAGGGCCTTTTGAGAGCGGAGCACCCAGGAGAGAGGGGGTGTCTGTGAGCAGGATGCCCCGGGCAGGCCGCTTTCCCAGGGAAGCAGCGTAAGCAGGCAGCTCAAGTAAAGAATCCCTCCCTGTCTCGACCTTGGAGATGTTCTCCCAGCTGCCAGCCTCATTAATTTTTCTGCTTCCCTTCCAAGTCTGTTTTCTGGGGCAACTTCAACTCCCTATACCAAACAAGGTGTGTGTGTCTGCACGTGGGGGAGCGAGGGGAGGCTGGACTGTAGGGACAAGGGAGCTGGTGTGGGAAGGGAGCCTCAGCCTCTCTAGATGTGGTCGTGGAGAACATGCTGAATGGACTGTGTGCGCGCGCTGCACCAGCAGCCCGTCCTGACGGCTCAGTCTCGGACACAAGGAACTAAGTCCCAAGTACCCTTGATGGGCGCGGCCGCTTTGTCCGCAGGCCAGGTCTGGTATGTTGCTCAGCCCTGTGACCCACCAACAGGGCAGAGGCGGGACGTCCTGGGCCCCTGCACAGGGAGCCTGAGTCCTGCACACGTGTGGCACTCGGGCCTTGTTAACAGCCGATTCTGGCTCAGTCCCTGCACTGCTCACACACGCCCTGGGGAGGCAGGTGCTGCTCGTCTGGGAGCAACCCTCTGAGGACACAGCATGCATGAGATCAGGACCTGAGCCGAAATCAAGTCAGACGTGTAACCGACAGAGCCACCCGGGTGCTCCTGAACCTGCAGCTCTTGATGTCGGGGATGAGAGTTTGAGCCCCACGTTTGGCACAGAGATTACTTAAAAAATAAAAACTGTAGGAAAAACTTAAGAGCTGGGAAAGAGTAAGTGAGGCCGACCACACACTTAGTACTACGTTCTTCTGCCTGCTTCAAGGGACTGGCTTGACGTGTTCACAGGAAGAAGCTGAGGAGGAGGTATGAGAAATGGGAGGTTTCAGCTGAGCTGGGTGGAGCACGCAGCGGACACGTTCTCTGCGGCTGTGTGTGCCGGGAGGACTCCCATGAGGAGCGTGTAGTGACGACTCTGCAGGGACAGGCCTGGCGCCCAGAACCTCACCGCCTGCAGCTTGTCCAGGTTTTCCTGCAGCACCTTCTCCGTGTGCCTGTAGGCCTTTGCCACCAGCAGCTTCGCTTCCTGCCAACGGAAGAGAGCAGCTGGGTCATGCGCAGGGTGGCCCACCACACTCACCACGTCCTGTGTAGCCAGATCCTGGCGCCAGAGCTCACAAAGGAGCCGCAGGGACAGGAACGCAGCTTTTCTCTCATCATGGCCAGGAGAGCTCGGCTGCCCCTACCCTGTGCCCTGGGAGTGCCCCTCAGCTCTGTCCTCCGGGCCCGAGGCCCCCTCCCACGTGCACCCGCCCTGGCCCCGTCTCCCGTGGAGCACGCAGCGTGTCCTGCAGGTGCAGCGACCATGGGGCACCGCGGTATCACTGGGGCGTCTCTTCTGTTTCCTTCCTAGTGTCACGTCACGGACAGTTTCACCAGAAGCCACACAAGTCCTCACCCAAGAACAGACACTCACTCAGTGTCAGGATTGGAACGCCTTTGATGAGGACCCCACGACAGCGCACTCTGCTCGGTGTGGCAGAGGGCACGGCGCCAGCACCCAAGAGAGACCCATGCCCTAACCCCATCGCAGTATGGATGCAGCCCATGCCGAGCAAGCGGTGCAGACTCACGTGGTCCATCATCTGCTGCAGGCCCTGGCTGAAGGGGCGCCGTCCAATGCCCGTGAGGCCCTCCTGCGCCTCGGGAAAGGAGACGGGCCCGATGCTTGGCGCCATCCCAAACTGCTTCACCATGGAATAGGCTATGCGTGTGACCTTCCTCAGGTCGTCCTGAGCCCCTGGAGTGTGGGGGTCAAGAAAGAGGTTTCTTTCCTGGAAGGGCCAAGTCAGGGCACGCCCTTCCCCCACCCCCGGCACAGGCAAAGGACCCAGGAGACAAGTGTATCCTGTCTTACGACTCTGAGTTACTACCTGGGATGCACATGTGGGTTCGCTCCCCTGGCACTCTCCAGCCCATGTCCCACTCTGCTCCAGCATAGCTGTCAACACTGAACCTCAGTGTCACTGGGAACAAGTGAGGAACGTCTCGACTTCCTCTCTGGACATCCCAGTGAAGTGACAGCTTGAGAACGCTGACTGAAACTGTCCCACTATTCAAATTCCTCCCTCAGATTCGCCCTCCCACCCCCACGCAGGAGACAGTGGGTGTGAAAGCACTTGGAGAACTCCAGGACCCGCACGGGCTGGCTTCTCACCAGAAGTGACTTTGTTGAAGGAGATGCTTTCGGACACGCGGCCGCCCAAGGCCATGCACATGCGCTCAAACAGCTGCTCCTTGGTGAAGAGGTGCTGGTCTCTCGGAAGCATCTGAGCAAAGCCCAGTGCTGCATTTGTCCGTGGCGCAATGGAGACCTGCAGAGTGTCACGCGGCCCGAGTGAGCGGGCAGGATTCGCACTTTAAAGATGAAGGGGGGGGAAGGTGTGACGGATCTTTAATGGGAGGCTTTCAAAGCAGTTAGAGCAAATCTGTACTGGCCCCATTTTTATAGCAAAGGAGAACCCTGTCACTGAAGAAGGACAGCTCACACGCGGTTGGGCACCCCAACGGGTACATGAAGTAAAGCACAATGGCACAGATGGGCACCACACGAACCCGCGGAGACGCCGGCTTGGGGACACCAAGGACAGTGGAGACTATCCTTGCCGCTCTGCCCCCCCCAGCAGCCCAACGGCAGATGCACACATGGCGGGGGGGCGGGGGGGGGGCGTGCAGCAGAGCAGGACCTGCCGCATGAGCAGCCAGTGGGGCCCCGGGCAGCAGGATGACCAGCTCCTAGTGCCCGGAAAATTTGAAGAGGAAACTTAAATCCAACACTGAGGCAAATTACAATGTAAACGGCTGTAAAGAATGACCATATCAGTAGCTGGGACTTCACCACCTTCCCCTGAGTAGCCAGCCTCAGGGCCGGGGGGTGGGGGTGGGGGTCTCATTACGACAGATGTATTTTTTATTTTATTTTTTAAATATTTTATTTATTTATTTGACAGAGAGAGAGAGAGAGAGCACAAGCAGGGCAAGTGGCAGGCAGAGGGAGAAGCAGGCCTCCCGCGGAGCAGAGAGCCCGATGTGGGGCTCGATCCCAGGACTCTGTGATCATGACCTGAGCCGAAGGCAGATGCTTAACGACTGAGCCACCCAGACGCCCCCAACAGATGTATCTTTTAGACATTACATGCAGTGAAAATTCTAAGAACAGCAAGTTTTAAGTTATATTTACTTCATTTGGGATTTTTCTGCATTAATTTTTTAGTTTTTGAGCTACTGCATTAAAGTACCTACCTTGAACCCTGCCTTCCTCACCCTCGGCCTGGCCCAGATCATCAGTGATGGCGGCATCCCCCCGTCTGTCACCAGACACTGGACTCCCTGCCTGCCGCTGAGTGTAAGAGGAGCTGGCCTGATCAACAGGCATTGTCAGACACCGGCAGACTGTCTACATGGCTGTAACGAACCCTTCTGAAAAGAAGGGCGTAAATGCCAACGTGCCAGGCTGGTGACTGCCACGTCCCACTGCTGGTGTCAGGGACGAGCGGTGCTGTGGCCCCCTCCCCGCACTGTGGGACCAGAGCACATGCGCGGCTCTTCTCCGGGCCGTGCGTCAGGTCTGTGTGGAAGGCACCGTAAAATCTGCACCCACATTCTCGGGGAGTTGTTCTGATGTTAGCAGCGGATCCTAATAAATTTTCGTCAAATCACAAATGCCTCCAAGAGTGGTATTTTTTTAATGTGAACCAAACTCACTGATTTTTAAGGTTAGGGGTCACCACATCAACACTTTCAGTAAACACGGCAATTCTTAATTCCGAGAGTAACTGTGTAGATGGCAGAAAGAGACCCCAAGTTATTGTGTGACTGCAATGGTCACATCCCAAAACTAGAGCCCACTTAAGACCTCCTGTCCTTTGCTTCTGAGGATGAGGGGATCCCGCACCATCACCTCCTGCCCTGTGCCCATGTCCAGCTCACACTGCGCTTTCTCTTCAAGTAAAAACACACACAGTGCAGGGCGCCTGGGTGGCTTAGTCGTTAAGCGTCTGCCTTCGGCTCAGGTCATGATCCCAGGGTCCTGGGATCGAGCCCCGCATTGGGCTCCCTGCTCCACGGGGAGCCTGCTTCTCCCTCTCCCACTCCCCCTGCTTGTGTTCCCTCTCTCGCTGTGTCCCTCTGTCAAATAAATAAATAAAATCTTAAAAAAACAAAAAAAAACAAAAAAACCCCACACACGGTGCTTCCAAAGTCAGCTTTGTTCAAGGGTGAGTTGGGCTTACAGCCACCGAGACCCCAGACCCACCCGACGCAGACACCCTACCTTCATGACGGCCTCGGTATGCTCCAGCAACCAGCCGACCAGGGCATGGCCCGACTCATGAAACGCAACCACCTTCTGTTCTTCCTTTGACAGGATCTTGCTCTTTTTGGCAGTCCCTGGAAGGATGCACAAGGATTTGAGTTTGGGCACACAGGTGATCCTAGGTAAGTGTGCCGGGACTCCCTTGGCCTCACAGAGCTGCACCCCGTGCCATCAAAGCAGTATGGTGCCTGACATTCACCTCCTGTGCCTCCGCCCCAAGCCAGCACCCCAAACTGTTCCTCGTGAGGGGAGAGATGCTGGACGGTCCCTGTTTGTTTCTACTTCTGTGAATGCCAGGGAGAGTAGACCAGCTCCTGCAGGCTTTACGAGTGCCCACCCTCAGGAGCCCACAGGGCACAGGGCCGCTGTGATTAGATGGGGTCCCCACCCAGGTCCAGGCTTCGCAGAGGCTCTTCCCCCGGACTTGCTGGAAGCTGCAGACCCTTGCTAGCTGACCGCTTCCCACCTTGAGATTCTAGTCCATCTATCTCGTCTGAGCTACTGGGGAGGCTTCTCTCCGCAGCCCAGGGTCCCCACACCTTCCTGTGTTCCCGTTTTATACAGCCTGGACCAGCTCTGGGTCTGGCTGTGTGCTTCGAGGGTCATCCATCTCCGTCTACTGCAACGCTGGTTCTGAGCATCTGGACCGGAGGCCACAGGCTGCGGGATGGGCTGTACGTGAACCCGAGTGCTCTAGCTCAGGTAGGCCGCACCAGCATGGGCAGCACTTCCGTCTTTCTCGCTTTGACCCTATCAGTGTGAGTTTATCAACTTCCACATAAACAGAGTGGCTTATATGAAGCCAAGTTTGTAGTACGAAACAGCCACTTTCGATCCTTCTGTCCACACAGACTCCTAAGCTGCAGCCTGGACACCTGGTGGCATCTGTACCAGATTTTAGCTCAGCCGGGAGTGACAGGGATGAGCCCCTTGCAGACGCTCCCCACCCACACACAAGGCCGGTGCTTCTCACACTTCCATGGGAATGAACAGTTTCCCTCTTTAAAAAACTCTCAGTGTCTTGGACTGAACACTGCTCACAAGGACAAGACACGTGGGGCCGTGGAAACTTCTGGAGACTCTCAGTTTCAATCCCACTCTCCTGACAGAAACCCAGGGACCCCACTTTGAGTAGCCACCGTTGAGCTCTGCTGGAAGGCCCCCCTCCCCGCCCCGCCGCCAAGACCCCTCCTGTTGCTACCCAGAGCAGAGACGGGCCAGGCAGCAGAGCGTAGCTCTTAGGAGACCCTCTGTCCCCCAGCAGCGGCGGCCGGGACCCCACAACGTGGATGGTGCCCTGTGTGGTCTGCTCCGAGGCACCATTGACAGCTGAGGGGCTGAGCGCCACTCACACTTGCGTGTGCGAGATCCTTGTGTTTTTACCTGAAGAGAGTGTCTGCTCTTCAGCATATGCCTGGTATTTTAAACTAAGGAGAAGTCAGACACATTGGAACAACCCGACTTACAAAAATAGAAACACTTTCCTTATAGTTCTCTTGTCCAGTAATTCTTCACTGATCACTTCTGTCACGTGTCAGCCTGACCTGGCTCCCTCCACCCCCTCTTCTGTCTGGGTGCTTTCGGGGATCCAGCCCTGCTGAGAACATGCCCCTCGTACCAGCAATGACCCGTTCCACAGCGTACTCGAAGTTAAACGTGTGGACGGACGTGTGCCCTTCCCGTGCGGCGTGCAGCGCGGCCTCGTTACAGATGTTGGCGATGTCAGCACCTGTCCGCATAGTAGGGGTGAGAGGGGGGCGGGGGAGGGGGGCGTGGGCAAGAGGCTGAGAGCACGCAGAAGGCGCTTCTGTCCTATGCTGAAGCCACTCACGCCACTAACAGACCCGGAGCACAGCCTTGTGTGGTCCCACCTCCCGCCACCTCCAAGCTCTTTCCTGCTCAGGGCCCATCGGCATGCTCAGCACCACCTGCCGTCTCATTCTCCCTGGGAATTCACGCTCCAGTACCCATGCAATTCTAGTTAAGGGCATTAAAGAAGAATCCAAAGGGAAGAAATTATAGTAAAAGGGATTTTGTTTATATTACCCTTTAAAATGAGAGCCATACAGAAAATATCTTGATTTGTGACCTGTCTCTGCTCAATGAGAACAAACCGTGAGGAGGGCCGTGGTGCACTCGGACAGCCACGAGGCCTCGGATGGCATTGCCTTGCAGGGAGCAGTGGTACACAGCCCGAGCGTGGAGAGGCACTGAAGGGCCAATGTGCAGAGTCCCGCGGGCGGAAGTGCCCGGAGCGCCCATGGGGGCACAGGCACAGTGCGCCCTGCATGCCGCAGCAGAACCAGTCGGGTCTGGCGCCACTCACGCAGGAAAAGCAAAGTGTAGCGTGGCTCTTTTCTCCTCTACGAGCTCTCTGTGCACGACCTCACTCCCGCCCCGGCTGTGCTGACCATGGGGCCCAGAGCAGGGGGTGTAGAGCACCGGGGGGTGGCCTGCACCCTCAGTACTAGCAGGAACCAGCTTCCATACCGCTGAACCCCGGCGTGAGCTCTGCCAGACGCTGTGAGTAAAAGCTGCTGGCCTGGGTCAGCTTCAGGCTCTTCAGGTGCTGCTCAAAAATCTCCCGCCTTTCCTGCAGAGAAAGGACCCAAGTGTGGGCTCACTCCTGCCCCGCAGACAGGAACCATGGGCTGTTAGATCCCTTTCTTTGTCTCCCGACCTACAGCAGCATTTCAAAAATGGAAGGTTGAAAAAGGAAACAATGAAGCGCATCATGCACATAAGGCTTATTTTGTAGACCATCTGGTTCATATACATTCTCAGTTTCCTAGACCCCTGAGTCAGAACAATGGAAAGCTGCTCTGGAGTGCAGCGTCAGAGGGGAGCCCCGCTCTGCTTCTGAAGAGCAGTAATGGTCTGAGTGTCAGACCCAGGAGGACTGCTGGCTGGGGCACGGGAACGGGAACCATTACGCACACGCTCTGAGCCCTTTCCCCACCCATCACTGCTTGCTGGTTCCTGCTGCCTTGGGGCACCGAGGATGCTGGTGGGGCTCAGAGACCTACAGACTCGAGGGGGTCAGGACGAGAATTCTGAGGCTCTCCCAAGATTCTTATAAAACTCAGCCCCAATGTTTATGGATAAAGAGAAAAACTATGGGTGAATGAAACAAGCTGCAAAGCCACACCAGAGCCGTAAGCCAAAGACAAGTCAGACAGACGACAGCCAGCCCCCGGCCGCACTGACCTGCAGCGTGGGAAGGTCAATGAAGACGTGTCGATCCAGTCGGCCAGGCCTCAGCAGAGCGTTGTCCAAGATGTCAGCTCGGTTGGTAGATGCCAGGACAATGACATGGTCGGTGGTGCCCATTCCTGGAGGGGAAGACAGCTGTTCAGGTAGAGCTCGCCGCTCAGGACACAGGGTGGGACTGATTTCCCACTGGGGTCCGTGAGACAGGAACACACACGGCGCTCTGAATGAGGAGATGTGGACTGACCCAGGATCAAGCTCCCCATGAGAGCAAGGATTCGCCGGTCTTCCCGAGGCTGCCACCCCAGATGCAGAACCACAGATGGTTGTTGGGGGGGCCTGCACGGCCATCCAGACAGCATCCTGGGGGGATTGCAATTCTCCTCAGTAACTGCCCAGCAGACCCGGGGAGCGAGGGGCACCGTATCCACGCTCCTTTGGTGCAAAGACGTGGGCCAAAGTGGACATTTCTGAACACTGGTCTGTGGCCTGGGTTTGGAGGCTCCAGGTTTCTCACAGGAATTTAAAAGTGCAAAAAGTACCACTGGTGGCCCAGATCTTCGTGAGAACTTAGACTGGACCCTAATCTGGAAAAAGTAACACCTGCAGAAATGCATCCAAGAAGCAACTGGGTGATCTGGGCCTGACTGGGCATCAGAGGGTCATATATGTATTTTCAGAGTACGTGTTACAGTGAGATGGTGGTGTTTCTCTGAACGTAAACAAATACGTCCAAAGCATGTAAGATTCAGAACTTTAGGCTGGCTTTAAAATCACCCACCCAGGAAGAGGATGGGAGGAGGTGTGGATGGAACGGGGCTGGCCTGCGACATGGAGGGTTACTGCACATCTCTCTCTGCACTTATGTATGTGTGATAAGGTCCAGACACAAAGTTTAAAAATTAAAGATTTCAGGGGCACCTGGCTGGCTGGGTCGATGGAGCGTGCAACTCTTGATCTCAGGGTCTTGAGTTCAAAGCCCCACGTTGGGCGTGGAGCCCACTTAATTAAACAAACAAAAATACCATGATCTATCTTTTGCTAATGAAAAAAATCCCTAATAAGCAGACATTGACAAGTACAACTTAAAACTACCTGTGAAGTGTTAAGTGATATTTAAAAGAAGTGTTCGAGAATTAGGCCCTGAGAGTGTGTGGGGCACCTCCCAGCAGACTGTCAGTAACCCCACCCCAGGACCCTGTGACGGCAGTGAGGGGCCTGGCTGAGCGCACGGGCCAGGGGTGGGGGGGCACTTCCTCACCAAGGACCTGACACCCGAGTCACCGAGCAGCAGCCACCAGGACACCCAAACCACACCCCACTCCCAAGGAAGTCCTTGGAACACTCCTGTGTGTGTTCTTGCTGGAATGCGATAAGCCAGGACACCGTGATGAGTCCGGTCCCATTCATGTGTCGAGCGGAGACTATGGCTCGTGATAACCGTGACTTCTGAAGTAACCCGGAAGCAAAAGCAGGCCCCACCCAGCAGGGGCAACACTTCTGACCCCATGCTGCATTTGCCTGCACCGTGGTTTTAGGAGACGTCACTCTGACACAGGAGGGCTGACTGGAGGGAGGGCCCTGGGACAGACGCAGCTCCGCTCCTCGGACAAGGCGGGGAGCCAGAGCCCTGGTCGGGGGACCTGCTGGGACTCCCTGCTCAGACTTCCGAAATGACCTCCTTCCCAGGCCAAGGCTGAGTCACCGACGCCGAAAATGACTGTGGGAGAACAGCGAGCGGTCCACTCTGTCTCTGATGATCTCATGTGAATGGCACTGTACGACATGGAGCCACGATCCCGAGACCCATCCAGACAGGTCAGTGTGAGAAGTTCATTTCTTTCCCGGACAAGGAAACACCGAGTTTACAAGCTGCATGCGCTGGTGGACATGCGGGCTGCTTCCAGTCTTCAGCTCCCACAGGTAAGGGAAGGTCTTGGGTAAACTTTTCTCTAGGATAAGCACGCAGGAGTGCTAGAGCTGGGTCAGACAGGAGGTGTGTGTGTGTGTGGTTTTGTCTCCCAGAGAGGCTGCCCCACTGGACACTCCCACCAGCAGCGTGTCCGCTCACGCCTCCCTGGCTGCTTTATTGACATTAGGCTCATCAAGGTTCACACGGGGACCTGGGTCCGACCTCTCTGCGCACTCACCAGCATCTGGTGCTGCCACCATGCTTCCTCCTGGCTCTCCTGTGATGTGTGTGTTCCTTTCAAAAACTCAGCAATATCTTTTGGGAGATGTGGACAAGCTTGTTCTAAAAATTATAGGAGAAAGCAAAGCACAACCACCGCAAGAGTTTCAGCTGAGGGAACCAAGCGCAAGGAGCCAGCCCACCTTCCTCCAAGACTGCTGCCCGAGGAGGGCCGAGTGCTGTGGCGGAGGGGCAGACTCGTCGGCCAGCGCGGCAGACTGGGGGCCCAGAGACTCTCAGACACGCCCAGCCAAGCGCTGGCAGAGGCCCAAAAGCCATTCAGTGGAGGAAGCAACAGCCTTTTCAACAAACAGAGCTGGAGACCTGGACATCCACAGGCATAAAAAGGAGCCATGACCAAGCCCTCCCATCTTTGCAAAAGTAACTTAAAACAGATCACAGATTAAAATGGAAAAGGCCACGTGGATGGGAGCTAGGACTTTCTAATGACTCCGTGTGAGGCTGGAGCTCATGACCCCCACAGGCTCTTGCTTAACACAGAGGCTCAGGTGAAGGCATCCACCGCAAGGGGCACTTGGTGCTATTAAAGATGTAGAAAGGTGACTGTCCACCGGTAAGTGGCCTGGTGGGACCCCAGCGCTCCGCACAGGTGCCCATCCCATGGGGCCTGGCCGTCTCGTAGTGCAGCCTCGTCCTGACCCGCGAGTGGGGGGTTTCTCTTTCCAGTGAGCTTTTCCCACGACTGGCACAGCGTCTGCTCTGTGCCCCGCACTTCAATGAAGCGGCACTGCCCTTCCCCAAGGACTAACAGAGACTCCTCAGATGCATCTGAAGGGCTGAGAATGCCCGGCTGTGTCCGCACACAAAGGGACCTGTTCTCTGCAGGCCCAGCCCAACAAGGGCCTTCAGTCTGGGGGCCTGGGGGTCAGGGGCAGAAGCAAGTGCTGGGCGGAAGCACCCCATTCATGGCAGCACAGAGCGCTATGGCTCAGAGGAAGATGCCATTTAGTAAATGCTTCCTGGTGGGCTCAGTCTTCAAGTGCAAACAACCAACATAAGCAGGAGAGACGCTATTTCCCATGGCCTCCACGTTCAGAGAGGGAGTCGTGTGGGAGTCTTGAGTGCCTTCACATCACCTGGAATGACACACGGTTGCACACAGAAGGCCAGAGAGTTGCAGGTGAGGTCACACACCGACGGTGTCAAAAACCCAGAGCTTGGATGAATGAACAGGGGCCATCGTGAACCCCACGGCATCCCTCCCGTCCAGGAGCCTGAATGCCCGCGCGCGAACTGCTGTCTGCAGGAGCTGAAGGACAGACACGAACTTGAGGACACTTGAAGCCTGGACAGCCAGTGAGTCACCTGAGGACTTCTGATAGCCTGCTCTCCCTTCTCCCCTCCATAGCGCAGAGGCTGGCCATCCTTTTAAAGAGACAACCAGACGCCATCATTAAAATCTGGTACTTCTGATAGCAGAGGCTCATCAAACACATGGTCCCAGGTCTCAGCGGGCGGATGGACCTCAGGCTCGGGCACCCACAGGCCAAGCCGTGAGACCTCGTGACCAGAACCCGAGGGGACCTTCCGGATCTCTGCAGGACCCCAAGATCACTAGAGCCACACTGAGCAAAGGTGGCACAGCATTAAGGGGTCGTGGAAGGCTGTTCAAAGGAGGAGCACTGAGTGTGGTTTCTTGGGCATTGGGAGACTCCCGAGGGTAACGGCAAAACCATGCAATAACGGCACACTGCCTGCCCTCAGAAGCGGCGTGAGGGGTTGGGGGCTTCCTGCCATCTGGCCTGGAAGGCCCTCCTGGAGGCCCCCCTGTGACGGTTTCTCGACAGCTGCGTTCAGAACCGGGGCCTCACTCTACTCACGTTTCCAAGGACATGGAGTCCGTGGAAGCTTCCTTCCCTGGAAACTTGCTCTTGAAAACAGTCCTGGAGCAAATGGTGCCAGGCAGCAGGGTCAGAGATGGGACACAAGGGTCTGCGGGGCAGCTCCACATGCTCGCTCTTCTCCTTACGGCCTAATAACACAGCCTTTACTGCAGACTGGTTAGACAGGACACTTTGGTTTTTCATCTGTAGAGCTTGCAGGGCTTACAAAATTCATCAGTGCATCTGACTGCACATCAGCGTTTGAGGAAAGGCCTCGCCTTGCCGCCCACAGCCACGCCAATGCAAACCCCAGCACCAGGGCTGAGGGGCGTCCATGCTGTTCACCATGACAGGCCTGTGGAGACAGCAGGGCTGCCAGGGGCCGGGGAGTCAGTGTTTAAAGGGGACAGAGTTCCAGTCAGGGAAGAGAAGGTTCTAGAGACGGACAGTGGTGGTGGATGCACAATGAGAACGTACTTAACATCACAGAAGTGGACACTTATAAGTGGTTAAAATGATAAATGTTACGTATGTTAACGGGCACCTGGCTGGCTCAGTCGGTTGAGCGGCCGACTCTTGGTTTCAGGTCAGGTTGTGATCTCAGGGTCGTGAGATCGAGCCCCACATCAGGCTCCGCCCCCAGCTTGGAGTCTGCTGGAGATTCTCTCACTCCCCCCCCCACCCCCATTCATGCTCTCTAGCTCTCTAAAATAAATAAAATCTTTTTTTTTTTTAAAGATTTTATTTATTTATTTGACAGAGAGAGAGAATGAGCACAAGCAGGGGGAGTGGCAGGCAGAGGCAGAGAGAGAAGCAGGCTCCCCACAGAGAAGGGGGAGCCCGATGTGGGGCTTGATCCCAGGACTCCGGGATCATGACCTGAGCCGAAGGCAGTCGCTTAACCAACTGAGCCACCAAGGCGCCCTAAAATAAATAAAATCTTAAAAAAAGAAAAAAACCATTCCCCATGTCACTCACAACCCTGAGATCACGAGCCGCATGCTCCCCCGACGGAGGCAGCCAGGCGCCCCAAGTCCCTTTACTGCACTGGGCGGCAGAGACAGCACAATCCCCTGGGTTTACCCAAGACTGGGAACAGTGTCATGACCTGCCCTGCCCTTTGTGCTCCCAGGTTTTTTTACGTCTTTTCTACTATTACCTTGACTCTTTACAATTAAGACCTGTGTTTCTTGAGTGGCTCAAGGTGACAAGTACCTCTGCAACTGGCTTTGTCTCGTTGCTACCTGCTGGGGAGTGCTGGGCACACTCACACCTCTGGCAGGTGCTACGGTGCAGAAACGCAGACCAGTCACTGCAGGAAAATGAAATGCCAGCGAGCATCAGGGCAAGGTTCCGGAACAACACACATCAGCCACGTGGTCTATCCAGAAAGTGGGTCTCAAGAAGAAACCCTTCCCCGCCCAGGAGCAGACTGGGGGTGTGGGGCACCCACCGTCCATTTCCACCAGAAGCTGGTTGAGCGTCTGCTCTTCCTCCGTGTTGGAGAAGCCAGACATGGTGGTGGAGCGCTTCTTGCCCACGGCGTCGATCTCGTCAATGTAGACGATGCAGGGGGCCCGGGCCCGGGCTTCCTTGAAGAGGCTCCGCACGCGGGCAGCGCCAAGGCCTGAGGTGACACAGGGGACCCGGAGTTGGACCGACAATGGGAGACGAGCCCAACTCTTGTGCTGGGGACCAGAGCTGCCCACTGAGGATGCCGAGGTCTCAGAGCCACCCTGGTGGACGCTCACCCTCCTGGACTCCCCAGGCCACACATGGAAGCAGCCTCAAAAGAACACCACTACCAAGTTCCCTCCACAAACATGGCCAGTAACACGGGTTTCACGTGTCCTTCCCTGTCCCCCCAGGTCCCCGTCTATCCGGCCACCTGAGGAAGGGCCCTGCACAGGTGGTTGGGCAAACTTGTCCACAGCCCCCAGGCAATACCAACCTCCAATGACCTCCACGAACTCCGGACCGGCCATCGCCAAGAATGGCACCTGGGCTTCTGTTGCCACCGCCTTGGCCAGAAGTGTCTTCCCACAGCCGGGGGGCCCGAGCAAGAGTGCACCTTTTGGGACTTTGGCGCCAAGCTGAAGGAAGCGCTCTGGGCTCTGGAAAAGCAACAGATCATAGCACAGTAGTCACAGGTGTTTGACAGAGAATTTCCAAAAGAGGACTCACGTGGAGATCCTGCACTGTCACGAATCAGCTGTGGTTCATGTGGTTTGGGAAAAGCAGAGAGCTCCGGCAGTGACCAGGTGTCCCAGATGGCCCGGGGTAAGGCCAGCAGCGGGCTCTCGGCCCTACTACTGGCTCAGGGCTATGCACTCAGCCTGCTGGTTTAGCAGATACGGCACACGCCTGACTGGGGCAGTCCCTCCCTCAAGGAGGGCGCTCGCGTCTTGCCTCCTGCTTGGCTCGCGCACCCACCTTCAGATAATCCACAAACTCTTTGACTTCCAGTTTGGCTTCGTGCATTCCTGCTACATCTTTGAAGCTGACTCCTTTCCCCATCTTGCCATCCACAATTGTGAAACGGGCCATTTTAAGCTGATTCTGGGCAGAAAAAACAAAGGGCAGGGTGCTGTGACTCCTAGCACAACAGGGAAGGTTAGCACCCGCAGGTTGGGTCTGCAAGCGCAAGGGGGCTTCGTGTCCCAGGGGCCCCAGCTCCCCTCGGCCCGGCTCTCATCTCCCACACCCTCTCCACATATTCAGACAGATGGGACCCAAAGTCACCTTCCAGGCAGCCAAGGGGAAATGTTTATTGTGCATCGCTAACAGTAAGAAAATCATCTAGCGTCTAGCAATTTGCCTTTAAAAAAAAACAACATAAACCACCCCCCACCCAAACGAGGTAATTTAATATCTATTGCACAAAAACTGTATTTTTCCATGTGATTTTTCCTACTAGTGTGGAACTCTCTGATTATAAAGGTAATGTAATAACACTCAGCTCTAGGAAGGTTTGGTAGAAATGTTAGCTGGTAAATTTCTGGAGAGCAATCAGGCAAGATAAAGCTCTCGGTGAGGGGTGCAAATGAGCTAAATTCGGCCTCAGGAGGCACACCAGGCAGTCAGGCACTCCAAAGACACACGTGCATTAGGTTTATCACAGTACTATATAAATACCGCAGGGAAAATAAACAGCCCCTGAGATGCCAGGGTGGCTCAGTTGGTTAAGCGTCTGCCTTCGGCTGAGGTCGTGATCTCAGGGAGGGTCCCAGGATCAAGTCCCACATCAGGCTCCCCATTCAGCGGGGAGTCTGCTTCTGCCTCTCCCTCAGCTCATGCTCTCTCTCTCAAAATAAAATCTTAAAAAAAAAAAGTGACTATAGGGGCTCCTGGTGGCTCAGTTGGTGAAGCGTCTGCCTTCGGCTCAGGTCATGACCTCAGAGTCCTGGGATCGAGCCCCGAATAGGACTCCCTGCTCAGCGGGGAGCCTACAGCTCCCCCTCCTTGTGCTCGCTCTCTGTCAAATAATTAAATAAAATCTTAAAAAAAATTTTTTTTTAAATAAATAAATAAACAGCCCCAAATATGCAAGACTGGTGAAACTGGCTGAGTAAAACACAACATAGCCCCACAATGAGACACCGTTAAAAGGGTATGAGTCTTTAGCTAAAGACAGGAACACGATCCTGGTCTCAGTGGAAATATGTCTCGGTTCCCAGGGAGGTGACCAGAAGGTACCCTCTGCAGACCTGCTCCAAGCAGGCCCTGGGCCCCTCCCCAGCTCCTCTGCTGATGGGCTAACTGGCCATATGCAACCTGCCAGGGAGGGAAAGTTCATGTTACAATGAAGGTCACCACAACAGGAGAATTTTTTTTTTTTTTTTAAGTAATCTTTACATCCAACTCGGGGCCCAAACTCAAGACCCTGAAATCAAGCACTACATGTTCTTTTGACGGAGCCAGCCAGGCGCCCCAGGAGAATGCTTTTAAATTGTATTAAGGTTTGGGGCACCTGGCTGCCTCAGTCGGTAGAGCATGTGACGCTTCATCTGGGGGTCTTGAGTTCAAGCCCTCCATTGCGTGCAGAAATTACTTAAAAAAAAAAAATCTTTAAAAAAATAAAAATAAAATAAAAACATAAAGACAACCTTCAAAAATTTCTCAGTGTCTTAGCTAGTAGGAGAAACAAAAAAGTAAGTCATGCCCAGCTCCTGAAAACTGCAGAATAAATTGGCCTACACACCTGCTTGGCTCAGCTGCCCCACGAGTCAGGGAGAGAGTCGGGGGATAGGGGCTAAGCAGAAAGAAAGAGGAGCCGCCCGGGCCATGACTCCAGGCTGGCCTCTGTGACAGGTGAACATTCACTGTGATTTACGTGAAGCGTGTTCCGCGAGCACGAGCACAAACCCTAGACCACGGGTTCAATGAGATGGGATGTTCATAACTTACAAAAGCACTGAGTCCTCCTTCCCTTCCTGTCATTCCAGCCAGACGGAACACGTACCACAGGATGGCCAGGCCCACTGCGGTCATCCCCAAGGCGTAGAGGGCACTAGCAGGAGAGAGGGGCAGTTACGGGCAGGCAGTATGCACACGCCTCACGTCAGGGGCCATGGACCCTCCACAGATGACAAGAGCAACCCCCACTCTGAGCCCAGTGTGCAGAGTGGATGGTTGTGGAAATGGGTTTCCTCGTCCACCTCTCGTCCTGTGACCTTCCCCAGGCTGTCCCATGGAGCGTGTAAAGGCCCGATACAGCGGCTCACCACAGTGCAAAGCCAGACCGCGGACACCGCGCACTGACCGGGTCATCGAGAGCCTCTTGATAATGCCCGAAAGAACAGATTTTCATGTGTGATATATTTTGTTTTCAAAAGTAGGCCATCGGGCACCTGGGTGCTCAGTCGTTAGGCATCTGCCTTCGGCTCAGGTCATGATCCCGGGGTCCTGGGGTGGAGCCCCGCATAGGGCTCCCTGCTCAGCAAGGGAGCACAGCGGTACAGAGTAAACCCCAGGGCTCCAGCCGTACCTCCCGCCATTGCCGACAGCCCCTCGGCCTTGGAGGCCCTGCACCCTCAAGAGAACGGCCACCTCTCAGGAGTGCCTGCCGTCACTGGCATCCTGCGTCTTCTCAGTGTGGGCACGTGTCCACGAGTGAACCTCTCTACACACGTGTGTGCCGTGAAGCCCCCCAGGACTCTGTGAGTTAATGTGCTCCCGCTAAGGAGATGCAGGTCCCACAGGGTCCCCATTTCCACCTGCCACAAGGAAGCAAGAACTTCTACTGGACGTCCCTGCTTCTGCCCTTTCTGTTCCATTTTCCCATCTGTACAAGACGGCAGCCCCACAACGTACTGAACCAACAAGTAAGGAAAGTGAAAGACGCTCCAACAGGCCCACGATGCCCGTCCCCACGCGTGGTCACCGGCTCGCACTCCTACTTACCCTCCCACACGGGGGCAGCTTTACTGGAGGCAAGGCCAATGTGAGATGTTGGTGGTTTGTTATCACATTACAAAGCCAAGCCTGGTTTAGTTCAGGAGCCAAAAAATGACCAACATACTTTCCAAAGAATCCTGTCCGCTTATAGGAAACCGGGATCCTGTCCTTGCCTTCAATATTCAGGGCGTCTTCAGCAGCTCGGAGCTTCTCCTCAAACCTGTCGATGTTTGCCACCTGCATCCGGTACATCAAGGCCAGCCGCTGGGGGCAGAGAGCAGACGCGGTGCAGGTGACACGCGGGCTGAGGACAGCCGCGAGACCCAGCACCCACACCCCACAGTGCTCCAGAAGCTGAACTTCACCTGCCATTCAGAAACCACGTCCAGATCCCGACTGCAACACACTTTCCATACGTGTGCTTGCTCTGTTTTCACTAACAGGGACATTTAAGAAAACAGAGGGTGTGCTTTAGGCTTCAAACTCACCACCCAGCCTCAGCTGTGCGTGCAGAGCACAGAGACGACAGACACGAGCTATTTGCCGGGAGGCAGGCAACTCACTAAGGCAAGAACACAGGTCTGGTGCTTCACCACTGGCTGAATGTGAAACTCAGCTAAGTGGATTTCTCTCTTCTCAGTAAACCCCTCCCGGGTAGAGAAGAGGCTCAGGGATTGTGCGCAGGTGGAATGTCCTCCACGGGTACAGGCTTCCCTGAGAGGAGGCTCCAGAGCAAGCCGGAAGTCCACGCTGGGCCCCCAAATCCCTGCTCTGTGAGCTGACCCGAGCCACCCACCAAGGGGCCATCCTGATCTCCACCAACCTGGACGGCATCCTGCCAGTCCCACATCATTCTCCTAAGGGCCTGGTCCAAATGCTTTCTAGAATGAAGCTGTTCCAAGCACAGCTTCTAAACGCACTGTGGAATCTACATGGAGCGACCAGACTCTCCCCTGGCGCTGAGAGGCTCAGAAGATTCTGTGTGGAATGAGCGGCTGGCCAGGCTGCATGTCACGGGGTCACAGGGCCAGATGCGAGAGGCAGCTGGGGGCACCCACCAGCCATGACACACTGATCGTCATCTGCGTTGGAATGCCCAGGGGCCTCAGTTGCTGGATTAACCTAACAGACCCCGGATGTCTGATCTGGACTTCATCCACGCCTCTGTCACTCAAACACCTGCCCAGCCAGGTGAACAGACTGCAAACACGTGGCAATGACCTTCTTTCTCTGCCGGAAGCCAAAAGCAAAATGCGATTCCAGACACCAATTCAACTCCCACATCTCTGACCGCCTGGGCTTCTGCAAGGTCACCCAGCTCACGCAATACGCAGGACCAGGAGGAACCTATCACCCCAACTAAATTACAAGCTCTTGTAAACCAACAACCAGCTGTAAACAGTGCTTGGCACTCAGCCCAATCCAGAACCCGGGCAGGGGCTGCGGTGCACCCCTGATGCTATCATGAGGGGCCCAGTGCTATGCCCAGGAGTCCACCTGTGCTCCCCATGAGCAGAGTGTGTCCACACTGGACACCTGTCTCCCAGCATTTTACCTGGTCCAGTGTCTCCACCACCCAAACCTCTAACAAAAAATGGAAAGGAGACTAAAGAAACATGACAACTAAGTATAATTCCTGGTCCTTGATGGGACCCTGGATTAAAAGTACTAATAAGGGGCGCCTCGGTGGCTTAGTGGGTTAATCGTCCGATTCTTGATCTCAGCTCAGGTCTTGAACTCAGGGTCGTGAGTTCAAGCCCTGCATTGGACTCCATGCTGGTGGAGCCTACTTAAAAAAATAATAATAAAATAAAGTAAAATACTAATAAAACAGCTCTTAACGTCAGTCTAGAGATGACCAGGGAACAGGCTCAGGGGAAGTGCTTTGGAAAATATTCTCGTGTCGCTACCTCTCCTGGGCCTGCCGCTGCTGTGGTTACGGGGTGGGGAGGATGGTGATTCCTTCCACAGCAGGTATTCAGAGTCAGCTTCTGGGACCCCCCCATCCTCCCACCCCCAATGCCCAGCCCTCTCCCTGGGACCAAATCCCACCCTCCGGACCCCTCCTCTGGTGAGCGTGCTGGGCTCCCTCCTGGGGGCACCTGAGGTGGGGAGGTGAGCAGGCCCTTGCCCGACCCCAACTCTCAGCCACCCTCACAGAGCGCACAGTTTCCTGCCCTGGGGCCCCCAGGAATCCCCTCGACTCACCAGCAGCTGCCCCAAGCTGCCCTGGGTGCTAACCTGCAGCCAGGACCAGACCCACAGGGCAGGACCTCAGAGCTGCCGCTGCAGGCCCCCCAGCTCCTGTCCCTGATTCAAGCACATTAAGCTCGGCTCAGGGCAGTGGGGACGAAGGAAAAGGGGCTCCGCCCTCACTCACAGGCCGCCCGAACACCACAGCTCCGGGGTGCAGGTAGACCTCCACCACGTCGCTCTCAGGCACCACCTGCACGCGCTGCACCTCGCCCTTGGCCAGCATCTCGTGCACAAAGTCGTTCCAGGAAATGCTGCCCCCGCTGGTGCTGAGCGCGTTCAGCAGGCTCATGATCACGGCGATGACAAACAAGGTGCGCAGCCGCTCGCGGTACATCTGGTCCTCTCTCTCCTTGCGTCTCCTCTCCTCTGCAAGCAGGGTGACCAGGGGGAGCGACAGACACGGGAGAGATACTCATCACACGCCAGTCAAGGCCGCCAACACTGCACTCACCGAGGTCGCGTCTACTCAGAGCACAAAGCCAGTTTTACGGTCAGAAGCTTCCCCGCACCTGCCTGTGCTGCATCTTGGCAGTAAGCCCTCCCCCAGAGGCACATTTGACCCCTGACCTCGTACGGTCACCCATGATGCATGTGGCACACGTGCAACTCACTGATGACAAAGAAACACCTTTTAGCACCATCTGCCCTCCCCTCCCCAACAGCCGCCTATCCTGGACATATTTGGGGGGACCACTTAATTCAAGAATGTTCCCAGCAACCAACTCTTTATCCAAACCATCAGATAAATAATCACATTATTAGAATACAGACTGCACCGTGCCCAGTTCTTGGGGGATGAAAAGACACAAGACTCAGCCCCTGACCTTGGGGCGCATGAACACCTGGGAGGTGACACGGGAGGCCATTAGCACACGGCATAAGGAACTGTGAGAAGCAGCTCCCAGCAAGGCCACCATGGGGAGGCTCCGGGCGGGAAGGACGAGTAAGCACGCCGGGAGGACCGGGAGGACAGCAGGAGTCGCCTCCCTCAGGCCCACAGCACAGACGGGAGAGTCCTGCTTACAGCCGCCCAAGGCCAGGCCACAGTCTTCTCCCAAACCAGCCGGTCAGATAAGCCCCTCCCCTGCTGGGGACGAAGGGCAGTCTCCACACCGCTGTGTCTCCTCGCTGGCCCACCCGCCAGTCCTTAGAAGCATCTGGCACCTCCATTTCCACACCAGAAGGCCTGGACTATGATGCGGCCCTCACCTGTGTGGTACGGCTCATCCTCCCGACACTCCATCCAGACTTTACCGGGCCCGTCATTAATGACACCTTTTGAGAAGTGCATATACCGTCCTTCTCCAGTCCTGCCCAGGATGGCCCCGACTGATCTGAGCAACCAAAGCTTCCACCATTTACTTCTCCTGCACAGACACGGCATCCACTCGGGGGGAGAGCAGGGAGGGCCCCGCACAGGCACGGGGCTCAGCCCAAGCTGCACGTGTACGTGTGGTCCTTTCTCCAGGGACAAGAGCGCAACTGGACCTCCGTGTCCACCCACTTCCCTCTGCTCTGCTTGTAGGCGGACCGTCCACAGACACACAACCCTCCTCTCTGGCCATCCGTTTAGAGGAACTGAAAGGCATTTTTTTTTTTTTAAGACTTTTAATTTATTTATTTGACAGAGAGAGGGAGAGCGAGCAAGCACACAAGCAGGGGGAGTGGGAGGCGCCCCTGAAAGGCATTTTAAATCAGCTTAAAAACACAAAATGAGGGCGCCTGGGTGGCTCACTCATTGAGCGTCTGCCTTCGGCTCAGGTTCTGATCCCGGGGTCCTGGGATCGAGCCCCGCATCGGGCTCCCCGCTCAGCGGGGAGTCTGCTTCTCTCTCTGCCTGCCCCTCCCCTCTCATGCTCTCTCTCTCTCTCTAATAAATAAAATCTTAAAAAAAAACACAAAATGAATCTTACAGAGAAGGCTGTGTCAGCAATCATTCTGAAAACATGAAAGCACATTTCAGATGTTACCTTATCTGAGAATAGACAGTAATAGCAAATTTAATATTTAAAGCTCATAGTCACAAGTGGCAACAAAATAAAGGTACCCTTGTCTTGGAAAGCAAATTTTTTTTTTTTTGAAGATTTTATTTATTTATTTGACGGAGAGAGAGAGAGAGCGAAGAGCAGGAACACAAGCAGGAGGAGTGGGAGAGGGAGAAGCAGGCTCCCCGTGGAGCAGGGAGCCTGATGCGGAACTCAATCCCAGGACCCTGGGATCATGACCTGAGCCGAAGGCAGACGCTTAACGACTGAGCCACCCAGGCGCCCTTGGAAAGCAAATTCATGTTCTCAGGTGAGTAATTATTTAGAAACCATGTATTTCATTTAATTTTCTATTTTGCCCCCAGTATGTGTTCTCATTAACAATGGTGGTAGTCATCACACTTGGCAAATGGGACGCTCCACCAGCAGAAGCTCGTGTGACCGACTGGAGACCCTCAAATGGCGCGTGCACCCCCATGCTCTTGGCCGGTGGCTGTGGCACACAAGCCACTGGGAGGATGTACAAATTTGGGCCCAGGCCGCGTGGCGACATGGCCTTTCCTCACTGCTCTGACCGCCACACAGCACACCTCTCCTGGAGAAGGGCTCGCAGCAACTCTGTAACTCATGCGTGTCTGCTTGCAGAATGTGAAGCAGGTCTACGATTTTTAAAAGATACGGCTTGGTTTCATTTATTTATTTATTTATTTTAAAAAAGATTTCATTTCTTTAAGTCAGCTCTACACCCAACGTGGGGCTCGAACCCACAACCCTGAGATCAAGAGTCATATATTCCAGCGACGGAGTCAGCCGGGTGCCCCAGATATGGCTTGGTTTTAAATAACAAATAGCTTTGCATATTTTTGTAAGAATTTCTGAACAATAAAAAGACAGCTTTAATTTAGGCTCCAATAAACACCTTTCTTCACAAATCCAACGCTTTTCAAGTAAAAACCAGCCAGGTGTCCTGTCACACGTGGAACTGCCCCCATCGGCCTATTTCAGGGAGAAGGATCTGCCTGGCCAGGCCTGGAGGCCGCAGATCCCACTATGAGAGGATCTCCTGGTGCAGGAACAGGGAGGCCCCAACCCAGAGCGGTTATTGCTCTGAAGCTCCAGGACGTATCGCGGAGGTCAGGTGAAAATCGTTTGCACGTCTCAACAGATCTCCTACTCTGCTTCTGAGCCACAATCACCCTGAGTCCTCCTCCCTCCCCGGGCACCAAGGAGACAGACACAGCACGCCCCACCGCGCAGGACCCATCCAGCAAGGAGGGTGTGCGAGCACGCGCTCCGTCCATTCGCACTAGCCCAGGCCCACGAGGTGCGGTGAGCTGGTGCCGCACATGCTGTCCAGGGGTACCCAGGAGGAAGCCCTCCCGGAAGCGACCTGGCTGGGTGTCCCAAGAGCCACAGAAAACACTGTTGTTTCCTTAACTCGCTAGCTGTACTTCTGAAACTTAACCCAAGGACATCAAATGTAAAACACACATTTCTGGGGGCGCCTGGTTGGCTCAGTCAGCAGAGCGTGCAATTCTTGATCCCAGGCTTGCAGCAGTTACTAAAAATAAAATCTTTTATTTTTTTATTTTTATTTTTTAAGGATTTTATTTATTTGACAGAGAGAGACACAGCGAAAGAGGGAACTCAAACAGAGGGAGTGGGAGAGGGAGAAGCACGCTTCCCGCTGAGCAGGGAGCCCGATGCGGGGGCTCGATCCCAGGACTCTGGGACCATGATCTGAGCTGAAGGCAGACGCTTAACACCCAGGCGCCCCCAGAATAAAATCTTTTGAAAACAAAGGAAAACCCCACATATCTGTAGTGTTGGTCAGGTATGAAATTACGAGGGCCGGTCTGAGAAAGACAAAAGGGGTAGGTGTGGGTGTGAGACAGAGGACTGGCTCCATGAAAGTAAGATGTGTGAGGTCTGAGACATGAAATAAAATCTGACCCTGAGAGTCTAACTGGAAAATGGCCTTTCATCAGTCTGTTCCTCAAGGACCCCTTCCTCCGCTGCCCCTCCCTGCAGCTGCATCCCACCACATCTGTGAAGGCTGCCCTCGGGCGCAGTGCTCCCCGCAGCTCCCGCATCTACTTTGGCTCCCGACGCTAACGACAGGCTCACGGAGAGCCAAGGGCTAAGCCCGGGTAACACTGCTGCCTCCTGGCCACCTGACTGTCCACCACTGGACAGACCCCCTCGGAAACTCTGGTGCCAAAATCCCTCTTCAGAGGGGTGGCCACCTACACACGGGTCAGTGACCGACACAGCAGAGTTTCAGGGAGACAGCTTCCAGAGCTGCCCCAGGTTTTCTGTCCGGAAGTCCTTCTGGAAGAACTTATTCCCACTAACCCTGAACGCGGGCACTGTGGCGAGAAGCTTATGAGGTTTGCAGTGACAGTCCGGTTCTTTCCAACCGTCAGCTGGCGCTGGGCCCGCCCCAGATGGAGACAGCAACTCCAGAGAACACTCACAGCGCATCCTCAACCTCAGGGACAAGAAGCACTAGCACCGGGCGCCTGGGTGGCTCAGTTGGTTAAGCGACTGCCTTCGGCTCAGGTCATGATCCTGGAGTCCCGGGATCGAGTCCCGCATCGGGCTTCCTGCTCGGCGGGGAGTCTGCTTCTCCCTCTGACCCTCCCCCCCCTCATGTGCTCTCTCTCTCAAATAAATAAATAAAATCTTTAAAAAAAAAAAAAGAAGCACTAGCACCAAAGTGGTCTGGAGACTCCAGCAACTGCTTTTTTAGCTACACTTTTACTACGTGATACTGTAGATTCACGTGTAATCCTAGGTAGTAACAAAAACTATCTGCCCAGTTGCTTCCAACAGTAACTTTTTACAAAACCGGACAGTGACGCAGCCCCCCGGCCTTATTCAGACCGCCCCCGCTGACACGTGCTCTTGTGTCTTAGTTTCGTGCACTTTTCCGCCGGTGAAGACACACAGGACTTCGTCCCTGCGGGGGCTGCCTAGCTCCTAGGCCCTGCCAACACTGTTCGCCACCCCTGTGCCCGTGTCTCTGGAGAATGGGCTCTAAATGGGAACCACGTGGCACGCAAGCTTCCGGGACTGGCTCTTCATTCAAGACTGCCGCCAGCCCTGCGGGCGAGACCCGGGCTGTGCCCGCTGTGTGCAGTCAGGGCATGGGCGCTCCCGGTGAGCCAGACCCTCACCAGCACGCAGCAGAACCAGGGAGAGCCACAGCAGGTTCTCACAGAGAGGAAAACCCTCTGGTCAAGCAAGTCGTTACCCTCTCATGAAAATTCAGCAGACACGAGCTTCATCCCATGTTCTCAACTAACTCAGACTACCAACTACAAAGCAATCGCACGAAGAGGGCAGAGGCTGCAGACACCCTGGACACGCGCGGCTGCTGGACGGAGCGCAGGACAGAAGTGGGGAGACTCCTGCTTCTGCCTCTGCTGTCCCTCGCGCCACACTGGCTGAGACCCCGCGCGCAAGGCAGGCCGCCAGCGCGCCGCCCACCACCTCTTCCTTCACCGGAAACCCTTCTTTATCGTTACGCTGTCTTCAGTTACGATTCTGAGATAGGAAATTTTCCCCCGAGGTTCTTCCTGATTCTTTCATACTTGGCTTTTTAGATTTAATGACTTCATCCATGCAGGATTTATTTTGGAACACATGAAACAGTCTCTCTCCAAGTAATAGCAACTCTTCCACACCGTTTCGTACACAAGCCTCCCTTCTGCTACCGCGTGAAATGCCACCGCAGCTCCGTATGAATTCTGAGATAAACCGGACTCTGTCTCTGGGTGTCCTGTTCGGTTCCATTACGCTTCCTACCTATTACTGGACCAACCCGTTAATTTGGGGGAGAAAAACATCCCTCTGACCCTCCTCCCTCTCATGCTCTCTGTCTCTCATTGTCTCTCTCGCAAATAAATAAAATCTTAAAAAAAAAAAATTAAACTAACCTTTTTATTGCCCTCACCCTTTGCTTGATCAGAGTCCTAATTCTACAGATGAGACTCAAGATTTGCAAGTGAGGTTGTTGTGAACTGGGGTACACAGAGGTCAATCACACAGGACAGCGATGTGTCCCACTCCTTCCTCGAGGCCACGCACCGTACCAACCTCTCGTCTGGGGGCTGCTTCTCAAGTCTACACATCATCAGGAGCCTGTGTGGGGTGGGTCCGACCAAGTGCCTTCCTCCCCACCCCAGAGCACTTGAGTTCAAGGCAGATCGGAGGTTCACCCTTTGCACGCAGAGGACTATAATTCTGCCTACCTTCAGATGTCTGGACAGGACAAGGGACCCATGTGCTGATGGAAGCACCTCTAAAGGACAGGCAAGGAAAAGATCCAGTAATCACATTAAAGACTGGGGGTAGGTGTGCTCACAGTGAAGGAGACACAGGGGCCTAGGTGCACCCTACATTTGTTTTTAACTTTTCTTTCTTTTTTTTTTTAAAGACTTATTTATTTTATTTGAGAGAGTGCGGGCACAGAGGGAGAGAGAATCTCAAGTAGACTCCCTGCTGAGTGTGGAGCCCGATGCGGGGCTCGATCTCGTGACCCTGAGATCATGACCTGAGCCGAAACCAAGAGCTGGATGCTTAACCGACTGAGCCGCGCAGGCTCATGCTACTTTTAAGATAGGTTTCCTGTTGCTGAGACCAGAACACACATGTGCAGACAACCAAAGTGGCCATTATTTAAGAAAGTCAAATAGATATACCTTCATCATCTTCAGGGGTCCTCCCCTTAGATTTATCATTGTCCTTAGTCTTCTGCTTCATCCTGGAGGTGTTAAAATAGTAACTGCCACCTGCAAGGAATAGGGAACGTGTTTAACAAGATCTGCCCCTACAGAGAAGCGCTCAGAAGAGTATGTTCTTCAGTAACCAAACCAAAACAGAAGCCATCTGAAACCTACATCTGTAAGATTTAGAAGTTTGGGATGATCGTTCTTAGTACAGTAACTGCCAATTATAGAATAATAAACTATTTCAACTTACGGAGTATCTTTGTAATTCAAATCAGCAATGCAAGGGAGTAAAACTTCCTTATGAAGGTATACTGAGAACGTCTCCTGAGCTTGTTGGAGAACAACCCCTTCAAGAACCACAGTCACTCTAAGCTAATTTAAACTAATGAGCAACACGGTGGCTCTGACACGTGCGTCACCAGCAACCCAGTGGCCACCACCACCAAGACACAACACTCTTCCCACCAAAGGCACGGGTCTCGTCCACCGTCTAACTGAACTAATGTTTCAAAGGAGAGGAAGGAGAGTCTCATCAACCATGACAGCTGCACCTCTCTTCACAAGGTTAACAGAACCACCAGGGAGACTACATTGATGGCCCCTGGACACGGATCAGGCTGTCTGGAGAGTGAGCTGTGTGCCACCAGGCGCATGCATACACTTAAGTGGGGAAACACACACAGGAGGTGAGCGCGCGGCTGACCACATGTGGGCACCAAGCCACGTAATGTCCTTTAGGAGTTGGGAGATTCCACTTTTCCCAGTTCCACCTGGATAGAGGGGGGACGTAAGATCACATTGTCAATCCTGGAGGTCCTAAGGCCTTTGAGCTAAGATCTCTCTTGAGGATGTCACGGTGTCTCACCGAATGATAAAACCAGTGTTAAACATAAATTACTTGTAGGCTGTTTGTAGTTACCTTCTGGATATAAAACATACAGAGCCACTCTGAAGATCCTTACTAGACGTTCTTGCAGCTGGCTAGAGAATATGGAAAACCTTGTAAGCAGCCCAATTACTGCCATACGTCAGATTTTTTTAAAAAGGGGAGGGGGACGACTCAGGTAAGCACACGTGGCCTGTTCAGACCTCATTCAGTCTATCTGTCCATAAACTGCACTTGAGAGCATCTAAGGGCTTACAATAAACAGAAGCCAAAGTCCCCTGAATGATTTCCTTTCACTATCAGTGTCAAAACAGCAGCTTTATCCTGATTTATTTACAAATGTCACAGGATGTGCCTACTACCTGTGTTTCACAAGATACACACCTAAGAGTTTCCAGAGTCTGACTGGATTCTGGACTAGATGCTGTTTCCACAACAATCCACTGAACCCTTCAGCAGTTGGGGTCGGCAGGCACAGCTGCAAACTCTGAAAAGAAACAAAAAATACAGAGGACGGCCAGGATTATAATTCAGACCGGTCCTCAAGTTATGGTGAAATAGAACAACAATAACAAATTATGACCTAAAATGTGCGTGTTGAGCCCCAGCCAAGACGGCAGCAGGATTTGGGGTCTTTGTCTTCTGGATAGTTAACCTGAGCTAGAGCCCAGAGCGCACCCTCACTGGACAGTGCTCAGTCAATTCAGGTCGGTAACGCGAGAAGCTACGGGACACAGGTAAGATACAGCTATATGGTACTTTGCTCACACAAAACCGTCACCCCCCTTGGAGCCACGGCCAAGGACCATGGGGACTCATCTTCATGAGGTCTGATCCACGTGAGCCAATTGGGAGACAGTTCTCCATGAAACTCTTAGTGGGTTCAATTTTTAAAACTGTTTTGCGGGGAGCACCTGGGTGGCTCAGTCGGTGAAGCGTCTGCCTTCGGATCAGGTCATGATCCCCGGCTCCTGGGATCAGTCCCGCATCCAGCTCCCTGCTCAGCTGCAGGTCAGCTTCTCTCTCTGCCTCTGTGATCTCTCGCTCTTTCTCAAATAAATAAAAAAAAATAATAAAATCTTCTAAAAATATAAAACTTTTTAAAAAGATTTTTATTTAGTTATTTGAGAGAGAGAGAGCACAAGCAGGGGGAGAGGGAGAGAGAGAAGCAGACTCCCCACTGAGCAGGGAGCCCGACTCGGGGCTCGATCCCAGGACCCCGGGATCACGACCTGAGCCGAAGACAGACGCTCCACCGACCGAGAGCCAGCCGGGAGAAGCAGAGGGAGAAGCAGGCTCCCCACTGAGCAGGGAGCCCGACTCGGGGCTCGATCCCAGGACCTCGGGATAAGAGCCCCCCAGGCGGCCCTTAAAAATATTTTTTTAGAGATTTTAGTTTTAAGTAAGCTCTACAGCCCACGTGGGCGGGGCTCGAACTCACAACCCAGGATCCGGTCGCACGCTCCACCGACTGGGCCAGGCACCCAAGACGCCAGGAAGGAAACCACAAGGCAGAGAATATCAATACCCCCAAAATGGGCTGGAAAAATGCAGGCTGGGACCTACGAGGAGTCTCTCCGGGGCTGCCCGGGCGGCCTCTGCGCCCGACCGCGCCTCTCTCGCTCGGGGTCCGCCGGGGCCGGGGGCCGGGGGGCCGGGGGCCCGGGGGCGGGGGCGGGGCCCGCCCGGGGACGGGAGGTGCCGGCCGAGGGGTCGGGAGGTGGAAGCGCGGGCGGCAGCGGGTCAGGGGCTGGGATGGGCGCGGCCCGGCCGGGGCCGGCGGGTACCTGCTTGGCGCGGCCCCCGGCCCCCAGGAGCCGCATCGCAGGCCTGTGGACGAAGTGCCGGCACCTCCTTCCGGCCCCGAAGGGGAGGCTTAGGCTCCCGCCCGAGCAGGGGCTGCGCAGCGGCGCGGACCCCGCGGCCGGGCCCGGGCGGAGGGCGCGCAGCAGCAGCAGCGCGGCCGCCATGTCGGCCCGGGAGCGGCGCGTGCGCGGTCGGACGGCCCGGGGGGCGCGTGCGCGGTGGAGGCCGGCCGGGCTGGTTCCCCGCGCCCGCCGCGCCCCGGCCGTCCCGGCGTTCCCTGGCGGTTGGTGAGGTGCCGCCCGGGGCGCCGCGCCGGACTGCGCGCTGCGGCTGCGCCGCTCGGGGCCGTCGCTGCTGGAGAGGGCCGCGGGGCCCGAGGGAGCCGCGCCGGGGGAGCGGGGCCCCGGACCGCCGCCCCCAGCCCCACCCGGCGCGCCGGCGCGGGTCTTGCCCTTGGTTCACGCCTCAGCGGAGCGAGGGCGGCCGGGCGCCGTGGCGCGGGCCGCATCCGCGTCGTGCGGTGCTGCGTTCCGGGGCGTGACCGTGTCACCTGGTCATTTTCTGCTGGCGGCACGACCGTGTCGGACGTCGTCCCCAGCGCCGGTCGTCGGGGTCGCGGCCCGGAGACTGCCCCTGCGCCCCGGGCCGCCGGGCCCCTGCCGGCCCACCTCTGTCCCAGCGCCTGAGGCTGCTGACCGCCGGAGCTTTCGGCCCGTTCCGTAGGAGCGTCCGAGTTGGCGGATCCGGGTGGCAACGTGCACCCCTCCGTCGTCCACCAACCCCTGAAAGCGGCCTGGTGCTAACCGGTGCCTGGTCCGCATCAGTCACTCTCTCGCTCTTCAAGATTGTGTTTGTTTGAGAGAGAGCGAGAGCAGGGGCTGGTGGGGAGAGGGAGAGGCGGACTCCCGCCGAGCGGGGAGCCCGGCAGGCCCGAGATCAGGACGGAACCGCAGGCAGGCCAGTGGCAGACTGGGCCACCCGCGTGCCCCCGTATCAGACACCCTCATAGCCACGATTCTGAAGTACCTTCATGTCTGTCTGACAGATGAGGAGACAGACTCGAAAGTCAAGAGCAGCCGGCTGAGAAGTTATGGCACCGCCCCAGAGCCGGTCTGACTGGTTTCTGGGCCGCACTCCACCATTCTTCCTTAGGTATTACAGAGGTAGCTGCCTGTGTGAACCCTTCCCCTGCCTCAGGGCTGAAACGAGGAAAGTGTGGGACAGTTTTTAAGCTCAGGGTCCCGATGACGGGTGCCCAGCCCTCCAGCAGCTGGTGTTTCTGCAGAGGTTCGTTCTTGCTCGTGGAGAGAGCAGCCCCTAGGCCCAGGGCTGCCCCTGGTTCACACAACTGAGCTCACTTCCTTTGCTTCTCCTGTGCTCCTACCACCTTCCTTCACCACCAGTCCTTCCTCCCCAGCCCCCCCACACTGTTCCTTCTTTCGCTGCTTAAATTGCCCCACCCACTTACTGCCTTCCCTCCTCCAGCTCGCTCTACCCTGCCCTCGCTCTGCCCACACCAGTCCCGTGACTGTGACTTCCGAGAGAGTGGTTTCTCGCACCTTATCGACGCTTGTGCAGTGTGCCCTGATGGGAAGTGACCAAGCCCTCCACCCTCATCCCTGTTCCCTCATCATCCACTCCAGAGGATTCGTGACTCAAAGCCTCTAAGAAATGTGAACGTGTTTGGGAAGAGCGTAAGATATGCTCCTACTAATACTGCTTGCACTAAAATTGTTACTGTGGTCTGACTGGCGCTTCAGTGGGAAGCAGTGCAGGGTGATGGCAAAGGGCCCACCTCTGGCAGAAGAACACTGGCTTCTGTCCTCAGCCTATGACCTTGAGCAAGTTGCTGCCTTCTCCAAGCCTCAATTTTCTCATCATTAAAATGGGGATAATAATTATCTGCAAAGTGAGGCTAATAGCAGCCCTGGGTTTCCCACGGGGTTGTCGTAACGATAAAATACAATAAAAGTACGTGAGAACGGCCCATGAAGCTGGCAGTCACTTATATGTAGGAGTTTATCCCTGGGATGTCGAGGCAAATGAGATTGTGGGAGAACACATTATCAATGCATTTATTCAAATGTATTTTTTTTTTGAAGATTTTATTTCTTTATTTGACAGAGAGAGAGCACAAGTGGGCAGAGCGGCAGGCAGAGGGAGAGGGAGAAGCAGGCTTCCCGCTGAGCAGGGAGCCCGATGTCGGGCTCGATCCCAGGACCCTGGGACCAGGACCTGAGCTGAAGGCAGGCGCCGACTGAACTACCCAGGCGCCCCTATTCAGATGCATTTAACAGCTGCTCTGGAGGTTGGCTGTGTCTAGGGCCTCAGGTGACTCTGAACCCCGCCCAGCTTCAGTGCCCCCTGGACACTAGGGCTCTGGTTTAAGCATTCAGGTGCCCATGACCTGGACCCTAGAAAGATGAGGCCTAGGAGAGCTGGCTCACTGGACCATCCTCGGCCCTCAGGCCTTCCATTACCGGCTAGCTTTATTCTTTCTGTACTTCTCAACTTCTGCTTATTCATTTGTCCTTGCTCAGCTCTCTGAACTCTGTGTACATCAGAACAGTTAGGCGTGGCTTCCCATAACCATCTGAGGTGATCTCCGGGTGAACTCTGGGTGTGAGTCAGGGCATGTCTTAGGTCTCTCTGCATTCACACCCTGATAGCGGGTGTGTGTGTGAGCTAAGCGCTCCTCAGGAGCCCACGCTGTGGGAAGGAGGGGGAGAAGAAGAGATCCGCCCACTCCCACCCTGGGACTCCCCTCTTGTTCCTTGGGTGGTGGGGGTCCTGGGCTCTCAAGTTCCTGCTGCAGGCACGCTGCTCCCGGTAAGTCCTCCTTGTCTGTTAAATAGGAATGACATGTTAGCACCTGAGACAGGAGTTGATCTTTGGGGCCATTTTTAGTTTTCATATTTAGGTTTCCTTATTCATATCAGAGCAAGTAATTATTTGCTTCTTCCCAAGTTGGGCAGGTCGGCAGCAACTAAACTTTTACTTATTTATTTTTTTAAAGATTTTATTTATTCGACAGAGAGAGACACAGTGAGAGAGAGAACACAAGCAGGGGGAGTGGGGGAGGGAGCCCGACATGGGGCTCCTGTGGTCCTGGGACCATGACCCGAGCCCAAGGCAGACGCTTAAGAACTGAGCCACCCAGGTGCCCCTCAACTAAACTTTTAAACTTTTTTTCTTTTTTTAAGCACGGTTGCTTCTACACTTAACCCTGGCCTTTGAAGCCCTTGGGCTGTTGATCACTGTGATTGCTGCTCCCACAATGGTGTCGGTGAGCTCCTCCTCGGAGGCTAAGTCTCACAGCTTGGAATGGCCTGCTCCACAATGACGTATTTGGCTAATCTTAGGATGTCTTCTATAAGATACACTCCTTTGTAGAACGTCAGAATAAACTCATTCATTTCTTTGAGTTTTGGTAAATTTTGTTTCTGAACTAGAGATCTTTTTTAAGAACTTATTTCTTCTTTGGGCTGCCTGGGTGGTTCAGTCGTTAAGCGTCTGCCTTCGGCTCAGGTCATGATCCCAGGGTCCTGGGTTCGAGCCCCTCATCGGGCTCCCTACTCAGCGGGGAGTCTGCTTCTCCCTCTCCCGCTCCCCCTGCTTGTGTTCCCTCTCTCGCTGTCTCCCTGTCAAATAAAATCTTCAAAAAAAAAAAAAAAAGGGAATCATTTCTTCTCATATTGCTTGTTAGCTGGGTTTCAGTCATCATATGTATGGGATTTTATAATCACTGATTTTGTTCTTGAAAGGATAAAAAGTCATTTCTACTAGCAAAAAACCTGTATAGAAATGTGTGTGTGACTGTCTGTAACCTCTGTGTTTCTCAAGATGCTGGGTGTGAGATTTTGGACCGATGTCCAGGGGGCACCCCGAAGCGCAGGGGCTGCTTCCTCTCCAAATTCCATTACCTCCCAGAGCTCTGGAGAGCACACGCCAAGTTCATTCATCATCTGTTCTGTTGATCGTATCTGCTACCCACTGATACGGAACAAATGACCCCAACACTTGGCAAGGTAAACCAATGTTCATTGTGTCACACGGTTTTCTGAGGATCGGGAAGCTGGGTGTGGTTGACCAGGTGGCTCAGGCTCAGTCTTCCACAAGGGTGCGGTCCGGTCGTTGGCCAGGGCTGCGGTCATTTGAAGCTTTCCTAGTGCTGGAGGCTGGGTTTCCAAGGTGATGCCTTTGCCTGGCTGTTGGCAGGAGCTCAGCTCCTCACCACGTGGCGTCTCCGTGGGGCTGCTCACATGACATGGTCCCATTTGGCAGGGACGGCCCAAGAGTGTGAATACCATGGGGCAGGGGTCATCGAGGGTCTCCTTGGAGGCTGCTGACCACAGTGATGATTACAGAAGATGCCTGTTGTTCACCTCTGCTCAGCAAAACCCAACCCTTGGATCCTGACTTCCCCTGGTCACATGACCCCAGGCCTTCCTAGTGCTGCATTCATCCCTACAATGATTGGTCCAGGAACAGAAAGTCGGCCTATGAGGTCCTTCCTCAGAGCTTCTGTTTGAAGGTGAAGAAGACACTTTGCCTTTGGGGTCATGGAGTAGAAGGATGGATTGCCTATGCCCCTTTCCCACCATGTGGAGAGAGCCAACCACCGCTGCAGAGAAGTTGGCCCACAGATAGAGAAGAAAAAGCTGCAGGTGAGGCTTGGGACAACCTGGTTTGCGTCCCTGGATCCGGTCATGGCCGGTGGGAACCCCCACTTCATTCCTTATCATGAGCCAACCCCTTTCTTTAGATGCAAGTTTACATTGGGTTTTTGGGTTTTTGTTGGTCCAAGCTGGGGTTTGCCTGTCCAGGTTCGGTAGCTACGGGGGAGTCGTCACTGGCCAGAGCACTGGGGTCCCTCCTTAACCCCTCAATGTGAGCTCAGAAGCTGTCTGGGATCAGCTACCAGAAAAGAGGGACCATGTTTGGATGTCCAGTTTACAGCCTATTCCTGGAAGTTACTGGCTTGCTATCTTCCTGGCCCCAGGGGTTACTTGTTAGGTGAACGATAAGATATTCGAAGGAAGAAGGCGTTCACTTTTTGTATATGGTCCCCCAGACAACTTTCAGTTGAATGTGCCGTGTAGCCAACAGGATCCTCTGCTTGCTCGTTTCTGGGGTGTAGACAGGGATCAGATCAGCTGTATCTCCACTCTGTAATCCACAGCCAGCAATCATCAGCAGAGCATCCCCATTTCTCGGGGTTGGACAGGACACACTGTCCCCCGAAGGTCTCTGTGTCCTTCAGTGAAGGCGTAGAGAATTCACCAGCTGGCTGGTCCTAGATCCTAGAGGTCTATGGCTATTATGGCTCGTCAGCAAATCAGTGATGGACGTACTTCTGTAGAAATTCCATGAACCACATTGAATTTGGACAGCCACAGCGTAATAGGAACAAGACGCAGGGACAAGCAAGTGTTCCCAGACATCCCTGCCTTTCCTACCAGCTGCTGAAGAAAACCTTGCTTTTGTTCACTCCGAACTTCCAACTCCCTGTTCTCAGAGATTGCTAGCTCACTCCCGGATGTTCTGCAATGCAGAACAAAAAGAGAAAGGACAAAAAGAGGTCAAAAGAAGGGAGGACAGATCCAGAAGGGTGGGGAAAGACCCCCAGAGCTGTTACTGGTCCCAGAGTAAAGATGATGGAAAGAGGGGAGGAGGGGTGAGAGGGGCAGGTGGGGATAGTTTCTGAGGGTGAGTTTTTGGGGGGATTGGTGAGAGGCCCTCAAACAGTTGCAGAAAATGAAAGAACTGGAGAAAAAAGTCTATTGTTAAGGGATAAAGTGGCATTTCCCTTCACAGACACTCTGTGGCCATGTCCTAGGTGCTGGGGACACAGCAGTGAACAAACGCTTGTCCTCGATGAGCTTCCATTCCCACGAGAAACGAGTCAACCAGAGCAGCAAAGCACACGGTACGGAGGGCAAGTAAAGCGTGAGCGGGGTGGAGGAAAGCGAGTGTGCGGGCTGGCTCCACCACCATGGTGAGGACCCTGCCTTTGTGCTCTCGGTGGAGGAGCCTGTGGAGGGTTTTGAGCTACAGATGGATTCGTCTGTGTTACAGCATCCTTTTGGCCAGACTGGGGTGGGGCGGCTCAGGGCTTGCAACAGCCCGAGCAGGAAGGTGCGCTTGGACGTGTGGGACAGGCTGAGGCTTCCCAGAGGCACAGGGCAGCCGGCGGTGGCTTCATGTTGATCTTGGAGGCCGGCTGATCACGGGGTCAGCACACGACTGCCCTCGCCCCGATGAGGGCTGAGCACCCCACCAGGCCCCGCCAGGTGCAGGTGAGAGAGGACCAGTTTCAGGCGCTGGTCCTTTTCACCATAATTTACAGGTTGATTTGACAGGGGCAAGGTGGCTGCCTCTACAAAGAATTTGAGCCAGGGCTCACTTAAGCCCCCTCCCCCCACAGATCATTGGCTACACAGACACACACCAGCAGATCGAGGCGCCAGGACCTCCCTGTGGTCCACTTAGCCGTTTTCCCCAGAGGATCCGTGTTTCTGGAATTCAGGGCCAGCCCTGGTGGGAGGAGGCGTCAGAGCTGATCAGGTTAAGTCGGAGATTATCTGGAGAGGGGAGGGTACTTTGGCTTTCTACTGGCCTCAAATCGCAGCATGCGATATGGGTTTGGCCACATCTCTGTCCGTGCTGTTTTATGTTTATTTTGTTTGACAGTTTATTTGTGACTTGGGCCCTAGGCAATCCTACAGCCGGTTACAGTTTCATAAACAGAATAAACAAAATGAAACAGAGCCCATAGACTATGTTTACAATCCTTCTCTGGGCAGAAGGGAGGGACTGAAGCACTTGTCTGGAAGGTCTGGGGTACGCAGGCACAAGAAGCCGGCCTCGCTGGACGCTGTGGGTGCTGTGCGCAGGGTCACTGGAAGGTGACTCGCAATATTCAACGCTGGAACCCAGGAGCAGCCGGGTAGCGTTCCTTTATTTCTCTCAGATGACATCTATCCTTTTATCTTCTGAATACTTTTTAAAGTTGCAAAGCTGAGCTTCAGTGACACAGTTTACTAATTCCTGTAATCCCGAGCATCACTGCTGTCCCCAGTACTGTGTATCGTGTTTTGAAAGGTATGTGTGCCCATGAAGCACGGTCTCTGCCCAGAGGTGGTGAAGCAGGGAGCGTGAGCTCCAGGAAGGAGCTGAGGGACTGACATCCGGGTTCCTGTGGCCCGGGCCAGGCTATCCCCCACAGCAAACCCATCTCCAAAGGTCTCTGCTTCTCCCCACCAGGCGGGTGCGTAAATGGCACGCAGGACAGCTCCAGGGGCAGTCCGTGAGCGCCCAGGCTGCTCAGGCTGGCTTCTTCTGTGTCTGGGCCCACTGCTTTCCACCATTTCCCCACACTCTGCGCACTCTACTGAACGGGACCACTTCTCTCTCCCTTGTTAAGTTGTACACCTTCCAACAGTCTAGGGACATCTAACTCAATCTTCCAGACCCCAGGGCCCTGTATCGCCTTCTTCAGAACAGTTACCTTCTCAGTAGCCTGCGGCCATGACATTTCTCCAAGCTGCCGGACCTTTGCTGACCTTTGCTGACAGAGGGTTTTGGGGGGCCCCCAGGGTTCCTGGGCCACACTTGGTGAAACTATGGTCTCAATCACGGCAATTCTAATGTCATTAGAATGATTTTTATCAAAGATATGTGAGTTTGGGGTACCTGGGTAGCTCAGTCAGTTAAGTGTCTGACTCTTTTTTTTTTTTTTTTTAAGATTTTATTTATTTGACAGAGCACAAGCAGAGGGAGAGAGAGGGAGAAGCAGGCTCCCCGCAGAGCAAGGTGCCCAATGTGGGACTCGATCCCAGGACCCTGGGATCATGACCCGGGCTGAAGGCAGCCGCTTAACCAACTGAGCCACCCAGGCGTCCCTAAGTGTCCGACTCTTGATATCGGCTCAAGTCATGATCCTGGGTTGGGGATCGAGCCCCCAGGGTGGGTAGGGCTCCCAGCTCAGCGGGGAGTCTGCTTCAGGATTCTCTTTCCCTCTGTCCCTCCCCTTGCTGGTGCACACTCTCTCTCTGAAATAAATAAATAAATCTTAAAAAAAAAAAAAAAAAGCTATGTGAGTTTTATTAATTTAAAAAGGGAACATAGGGGCACCTGGCTGGCTCAGTCGGAAGAGAATGTGACTCTTGATATCGGGGTTGTAAGTTCGAGCCCCATCTTGGGTGTAGAAATTACTAAAAAAACAAAAAAATAAGGGAATTCAGATTAGATTCAAGATCATCCTTTGTGAGCCTCTCTTTGGCTAAAGACATCTTGGCAGTCTCTGGGGACAGTTTGGAGAATTTGTTACTAAATCTTCACTGGATTCAGCATTCGTGAAAGGTTCTGAATCGACCGTCCTGGGTAGTAAGTGCTGGGTTTGCTCCCAGGGCTGGCATGGGCCACAGGCCTGCTGTCCCAGGAGAGCTCAGCTGTATTCCCAGGGGCTCCTTTCCAGGGACTGCAAAGAGCAAAGCCTCTGTGGTGGTTAAGTCCGTGACTCCTTCCCCAACCCAGAAGAGGGGCTGCAGATGGGCGTCTGCCATTGAGGGGCCATGGCCGCCCACCAAAGCTTCTGGAATGTCGGGTGCCAGCTGCAGAACCCCAGGACGGCCTTTTCAGCCCCATCCGGGCCCTGAAAGTGTGTGAGAGAGTTGTGTTCTGCCCCGCTGTGACGCTGTCCTGCACATAGCAGGCGCCCCGGCATCTGTTGAATGAGAACACGATCCATCTCCCAGCTGAGTAAGCGCCTTGCTTTCCGCAAGCTGACATTCATTACATAAAACACATTATGCAATATTATGACACCCTCACTGGCAAAAAAGTCTTAGGAAGATTTGTTTTTTTACTCTCAACCTTTCTAGTTGGATTTGTGAGAAACTGATTGAAGAAAAGAATAGTTCGTATATTTAGATTTTAAAATTACATAAAAACTGATAGGCTAGGGGCGCCTGGGGGGCTCAGTTGGTTGAATGAGGGACTCTTGGTTTCTGCTCAGGTTGTGACCTCATGGGTGGTGGGATCAGTCCAGGTGGGGTCTGCGCTCAGTGGAAAGTCAGCCTAGGGATTCTCTCCCTCTGCCCCTCCCCCCACCCCCATGAATGTGTACATGCTTTATTGAAGAAAATAGATAAAATTTTTACGAAACAACCTGGTAGGCTACAGAAAAAGTACTGGGTGAAGAGTGTTAAAAATTATGGGGTGGTTTTGGTGGTTTTGGGTGAGGGGTCCCAGGAACATCTGAATCTTGCTTTACACCACAGTTCCTCCTTCCCTTGAGGTTTCGGAGGGCAATGCATCACAAAGCTATGGTAACTGGACAGCAAAGCATGCAATAATTTATTGTGAAGCCAGCTTGTGTTTCAAATTCTAATGCTAAGAATGCTGGTGAGCTGAGGTTGACCAAAGGGCTGAGGGTGGGCTGGCTTGGCCCAAACCCAGATGACAGTTCTTACCCCATGGTCATGAGGTAAGAGACAGAAAGGAAGGTGTCAGAATGTGGGCCTGCTCTGGCCACTTCTGCCACTTGTATAGAAAAGGAAGTAGAGGGGCGCCTGGGTGGCTCAGTCGTTAAGCATCTGCTCTCGGCTCAGGTCATGGTCCCGGGGTCCTGGGATCGAGCCCCGCGTCGGGCTCCCTGCTCGGCGGGAAGCCTGCTTCTCCCTCTCCCACTCCCCCTGCTTGTGTTCCCTCTCTCGCTGTCTCTCTCTCTGTCAAATAAATAAAATCTTAAAAAAAAAAAAAAAAAGGAAAGGAAGTAGAAAGTAGAAAGAAAGCAAGGTGGCTAGGCCGCCTCCCTTTCAGCAGTAACCTCTGGAATTTTGCAAGGGAGAGAAGAGCCCCACCGATGCCCCATCACTCTCCCAGGCCACAGCAGAGGGGTGGTGTCCAGGGGAGTATGGACAGTCCCTTCGAGGACCTTGGCTCAGGAGCAAAACAAAGTAGGACACATTGATTCTCCGGGAGGGCATTCAGCATCACCTGGGCATTAGAGTTTTCTGGAGCCACATACGGCTTATGTTTAATCAACAATTAGCTTCTTTTGGTTCTAGGGGAACACAGACATACTGCAACGTAACTGCTTTTGGCAGGAACTTGGTTTCCTGAATCAGAATCGCCCCGTGGGTCCAGGTAACTGCATTAAAGAAAACAGGCTTCCCTGGAAAGCACTGGAGAACTACCCTGTGGGGATCGAGATAAGGAATTGATAGACCTGATGGGTGTTCTTTGGCCACACGTTTGACAAATCGTTTTTATTGAAACTTCCCATGAAAATTTAATTTCCAGTTTCCATGGGAACACGGGAAGGTGTGGCACGGCTGGCTGTTTGGCAGCCTCCTTCAGGCCCCCCAGGCTTGTGGATGCTGTTTGTCACCTGCCCCTGCTCTCCTACTCTGCCATTTCTTCACCACCCCCCCAGCCACTTTCCTGTTTCTCTTTCCTCTGCAGCTATTGCAACCACTTCCCACCTGGCCTCTCATCACAGGCTCACCCTCACACTGTTTTAAACAGGACTCTGGGGACGCCTGGGGGGCTCCGTCGGTGAAGCATCTGCCTTCCGCTCGGGTCATGGTCCCAGGGTCCTGGGATCGAGCCCCGAGTCTGGCTCCCTGCTCGGCAGGAAGCCTGCTTCTCCCTCTGCACCTGCTCCTGTGCTCTCTCTTACTCACTCTGTCTCTCAAATAAATAAAATCTTTTTTTAATGTATTTATTTGTGTGAGAGAGAGCACAAGCAGGGGGAGTGGCAGGCAGAGGGAGAAGCAGGCTCCCTGCTGGGCAAGGAGCCCCATACGGGGCTCAATCCCAGGACCCCAGGATCATGCCCTGAGCCAAAGGCAGATGCTTCACTGACTGAGCCCCACCCCCAGGCATCCCAAATACATAAAATCTTTTTTTTTTTATTTTTAAGATTTTATTTATTTATTTGACAGAGAGAGACACAGCGAGAGAGGGAACACAAGCAGGGGGAGAGGGAGAGGGAGAAGCAGGCTTCCCGCAGAGCAGGGAGCCCGATGCGGGGCTCGATCCCAGGACCCTGGGACCATGACCTGAACTGAAGGCAGATGCTTAACGACTGAGCCACCCAGGCGCCCCCCCCAATACATAAAATCTTAAAAAACAAAAACAAAAACAAAACTGGACTCTGCTCCCTTGCCTCCTGATTAAAGTCCTTCACTGGCAGATGCCACTTGCAGGTGAAAGGTGATTTATCGGATGCCTGCGAGGCCTCACCTGCCCCTAGCTACCTCTCTGCTCTCTGTTGTTGCCCCCCCTCACCCCCATCCGCCTGTCATCCACATGGAGGCCCAAGTATCTTGGACTTAACTATATAAAACTAAACTCCCAGTTTTTCAGCCCAAAGCTCTACCTCTCCTGGAGTCCTTCCAGCCAGTGTTGACTTCATCCTGGAACTTTCTCTTTCTTACAGCCCACAAAATCTTGCCAATTCTATCTTCAAAACACATCCCAGATCCAACTGTCTAACGAGTCCGGATGGCATTGCTACCCCACACCACCTTCTCTGTGCTCTGGCCATCTCCAGAGCGACCCGTGAACGGTAGGTCAGGTCATGCGTGGTTCATCTCCCTGCAACCGTACAGTGGCTGACCTTTGCACTCAGGGTGAAATCCCAACTCCAAGTCAGGACCCTTGCCCCGCCACCTCCTTCATCTTGTTTGCTTGGACTTTGCTCTCTGCTTGTGGGGCTCCTTCCCACCCCATCTGGGGTGCTCTTCCCCAAATCGTGGCTTGCTTCTCTACTCTGGTTCTCCTCAAAGGTCATCATATCTGAGTTCTTCACCAATTAACTTATATAAAAGCACCACTCCTCTGCCCCCATCACCCCGTATTTAATACAGGACAGCGCTGAAAACACAGTGGGCACTTAAAAAGCCTTAAATATGTGTTGAATGCTGCTCTTTGAGCCACCATACCTCCCTCTGCCTTAAGGACACCAGTTAGGTTGCCCCTTTGCCCAGGGCTGTCGAACAGAAACTGCAAGCAGTCAGGGTGTCCTTTAAAATTTCCTAGTAGCGGGGCGCCTGGGTGGCTCTGTCGGTTAAGGGTCTGCCTTCAGCTCGGGTCATGATCTCAGGGTCCTGGGATGGAGTCCCGCGCGGGCTTCCTGCTTCCTGCTCAGCCGGGAGCCTGCTTCTCCCTCTCCCACTGCCCTCCCCACTCGTGCTCTCTCCCTCTCAAGTAAGTGAATAACATCTGAAAAAAATTTCCTACCAGCAGTAATCAGAAAATGAGATAAAATTAGTTCCCACGGTATATTTTATTTAATGCCATTAAACCCAAATACGACCCATGTGTAATAAATACAAAAAAATGTACTTATATTTTACATTCTTTTCTTCTTCATGCTAAGTCTTTGAAATCTGGTATTTTATATGCACAACACGTATCATTTTGGACTCGCCACACTCCAGTGCTTACCAGCCGTAGGTGGCTAGAAGCTATCTTATTGGAGAGCAAACCTAGAATATTCTCCCCACATCTTATTCAGCTGTTCCTTAACCTTCTGACAGCAGCTCAAGTGTAATACCTTACGGAAATCTTCTGCAAGCCGCTCTCCAGACCGGACCTGGTTTTTACTCAATGTTCTTTCCTAACTCCTTACTCCTCTCTTTCAAAGTGCTTATCAACAGTTTGTAATCAGGGCCTCGTGCGGCTATTTGATAAACATGCGTGTTCCTGATGCTGAATCCCATGCTGGCCGAGCAGACCTGCTCTGTTCCCACTGAATTCCCGGTGCCTGACCCTAGGGTTTGGCTCATAGCAATAAACATCTTCATGGATGCGTCAAAGGGCTTAATTCTTCCCTCCACTCTGCATTTCTTTTCTCTACTGTAGTTTTTACTTGCAGGTTCCGTTTTTGTTAAGCATCTTTGCTTTTACCTCGTCAGACTGTTTCCAAGGCAATTCCCTGCCAGGAGTACTGGATTGGCTAAGGCCGGTGTTTTCAAGTTTTCCCAAGGAGGAGTACTGCCAGGGACCCAAACGGGAAATGCTGATTCCTCGTTCCCGGCCATGTAGATTTACGCCGGCGAGCGTGGGGTCTGGAGCCTGCATTTTATCCACTTTACAGGCAGCCCCGTGAGGTGGACCCGGGGGCCCTCGGGTCTTCACTCCACGGGCGGGCTGCACCATCCGGTGCCCCGCTCACCCAGGGAGGTGAGTGGCAAGCCTGGCCGCCCGGGCGAGGCCGGAAGGCCGCCTGCAACGGTGCGGGCCCCGCTGACACGGGCTGCGCGCGCTGCCCGCGCTCCCCGCAACGAACGGAGGGTGCGCGAGCGCCAAGACGCTCCGCCCGCGGCGCCCCGGCCGCGGTCCGCCCGCACGAGGGCCGGCTCTAGGCGGGCGCGGGCGGCGGCCGAGCTCTGGGGACCGGGCTCCGGGACCCCGGCGTGGGCGACGCGGCCGTAGGGCCGACACCTCGCCTTCCAGCTCAGGGGACGCCAGACCCTGGCTTTCGATCGCCTCCCTCGTCGCTTCCGGCATTTGGAACGACCAATCGGCACGTCTGAGAGCAAAAGGCCCGCCCCGCCGCGACGCAAGCAGCCAATCCGGCTGCTCGTTGCCCTAGCATGCCGTGCGCCCGGACGCACGGCCTAGACCAATCCGTTCCGGGGCGTCCTTCCAGTCCCGCCCCAGGCCTGTCACCGCAGCTGTCCCTCTCGCCGCCGCCCCTTCAGCCCCGCCGGCGCACTTCCTCCCCGACGCCGTGACGTGCGCAGCCCTGTGCCCGGCCGCAGCGGGCCAATGGCGGAGGCGGATACGGCGGGCCAATGGGCGGCGGCGTCTCATGCGGCCGGCGCCCGCCGCAGCCGCCGCCGGGTCCCGGAGCCAGAGGCCGCCGAGCCGGAGCGCGATGGAGCGAGGGCCCGAGGCGGGGAGGCGCCGCCGCCGAGCGCGCGGCCCGACGTCCCCTCAGTGAGCGCCCGCGCCGCCGCGGCGCCGCCCGAGCCTGGCCGCGCCCGAGGGGCGGGCTCGCCTCCCGCCGGCCTCGCCGCTTCGCCGGCGCCCG
>NW_023270469.1:475274-565246 GCF_011800145.1 Mirounga leonina
GCCGCCGCCTTCCCGCTCGGGCCGGGAGACGGGCCGGGGCTGCATGGCCTCGCCCGCGCGCCGCCGCTGAGCCCGCGGAGCCGTGCAGCCGGGAGCCGGTGAGAGCCGCCGCGGGCCGGGGCGGGGGGCCGGGGCGGGGGGCCGCCTCGCGGCCTGCAGGCCTCCCCTCCGGGCGGAGCAGCGCGACGGGCGCCGGTGGGCCGACATGGGGCTCCGGCGGGCCCGGGCGGCTGTGAGGGGCTGACGCGGGCTCCTGGGGGGCCTGGGGGGCCCGGGGCAGCCGCGAGGGCCCGACGGGGGGCTCCGGGTCGGCCTGGAAGGCGCGGGCAGCCTTGAGGGGGCTCCGGGGGCGCCTGGGGCGCCTGGGGGGTCGGGGCGGCCGCCAGGGGCCTCGGGTGGGGCTCCGGCTGGGCCTGCGGGGCCAGGGGCAGCCGCGAAGGGGCTGACCGGGGGCTCCGGTGGGCCTGGGGGCCCGGGCCGCCGTGAGGGGCTCCGGGGCTCTGGGGGGCCTGCGTGGCCTCGCGGCAGCCGTGAGGGGCCGACAGGGGCTCCAGGTGCGCCCGGAGCGGTGAGGGTGGGCTTGGAGTGGGGCGCTCCGGGCAGCGGGGGAGCGGGTGCGCCGACCTCTGACCCGAGGGAGGGGTGCCTTCGCCGTGTCGGTTGTAGTTGTTGTTCCCGGCGTCCCTATTATTATCGCTGTTTTGAAACGGGAGCAGGCGGCTCTCGGGCTCCGAGCCGGAGGGGGCGGGCGAACCGGAGCGGCGAAGGGAGAGCGGGGGCGCCGGGGGTGCAGGAGGCGCGCGTAGGCCCGCGGAGGGGCGGGAATGCGGGGCAGCGGCGCGGGGGTGTCGTCCCGGGGGGAGGGGAGGCGGGCCTGGGGGGCGGTGGGGGGAAGCGGCGGCGGCGGCGGCTGCAGCAGCAGCCCTCGGCCTCAAGGAACAATGTGAGACGTTGCCTGAAATGTTAATTTCCGTTCCTCATTTCATCATCCCCTGGCAGGGCGGTAGCTGCGAGTGTGAGAGAGAGAGAGAGAGTGTGTAGGGTTGGCCTTGCCACATGGATTCAGTACCCTCTCAAAGAGGGATTGTGCTCTTAGATCTTGTGTCTGTGCTGTTTGGGGGTGGAGGAGTCTTAGGTTTTCTTGAGGTCTGCTTTGCTGGTGCCCCATCCAGGTTTTCTGCTTCTCTCACTCTTGTGGAAAGCTGGTCTCGTATCTCCGCTGCCAAGCTTTTTGGAAGAGGAAGCCGGCCTAAGAGGGCCCTGTGCTTCCAAAACCATTTTCTCTCCGGCAGTTAAGACGCATCCTGCCTGGGTTTCGTGATTTCTACAGGTTATAGGAAGTCTTATGTTCCTTTGCAAGAACAGGATGGTTTTGCAGATTTCCCGGTAGTAAATTAAATTTCAGGCTTTCTTGTGAGAGTTTATAAAGAGATCCAAGCAGTATACTTAACATCCCATTTCAACTGAGGGGTGAAAGTGTGCACAGTTGTTGAAAAACTTAGACTATTCCGGTATGTATGGGGGATTGATGAGACGCATTCAGCAAAAACGATGTAACATGATATTGCTGGTGGAAAAAGTGCCATTGACACAGTTGCTATTTTTGGTTTGTGCAAACCCAGTCAATGGCATAACTTGAATAGTTCTAAATCAGAGACCCTGAGACTGTTTATTTGATGCCTTCGGGACCTTGATTTCTCTAACTGAATGTTGCTGTCCTGGAAGACTTGTTCTGTTTTGTGTCTTTTGAGACCGATTGCACAAGTACTGTGACACTACTTTGAAACTGTAGTTAAAAAAAGAAAAAGGAAAAACATCTTGCTCAACTTTGATGGTGACCCTTGAATTGGATCCCTATCTTGGTGTTTCCTCCCCCACCCTCCATTCAGCTGTTGTTCTCTCTTTCTGTAGTTTTGTGCTGAGGAGCAGGATCTCATTTGATAGGCTGGCCCTCCTGAATGGGATGGGAGGAAACAAAGACCAAGTAACTATGACATTTTTCTGTGTTCTTTGTGCATGCCTCTTGAGTTAGTTAAAAAGCTGCCCCAAAATATTGCTGAGTTTGATCCAGATTTGAAACTTTCAGAGGTTTTTAAATTCTGAATATTTTTGATTGTGGCAAAATATAGATAAAATTTACCAGAAGTTTGTGTTTAAAGGTGTCCCATAGTCTTGAGTTCCTCATTTTCAGTCCTGACTTTGTGTCTGCTTCCTTACTTGCATCGCGCTGTGGGATGTTCTTCTCTAGACCCGCTGTGGACCAGCCATGCTAATCACATCGCACTGGCAGCGCCTTTCATCTCTCGAAACCAGATGGGCTGCTTATGACTAGTGGCTGTCATGTTAGCTGTAATTACGGTGTTGATATAGTGACAGTAGAACTTTCAACAGAGAGTTAAAGAAACCATGCTATTTGTATTTGAGAATATTTTTCAAGAAGCTTTGTGTGCCTTGGGTTTTTAAGTATATTTAACATAGTAAGATTATGTTTTATCCAATATGTGGCTATTTTGCATATGGGCAGTGAGCCCGTTATCAATTAAATAACATAATTAGATAGTGTCAGTAAATGCTGGTTCAGAGCATAATCTGCATTTGTTGCCAAAGTAAGTGTTTTGATCTGTCCATTACCCTGTGTAAGTCCCTTCATCCCTCACGTGGTAAGTGTAATGGATGAACTTTCTTTAATAGCAAGATATTTGCTAGTTAATAGGTGAAAATGAGGATCCATTGCTTGTCTGACTGCAAGCTGTGTCAGTTTATGACTGCTCTTTAGTCACTGCCTTGAGGGTTTGAGCTTGGCCTGTTCCATAAACTTCCTAAAAAAAATTGGATGAACTCAAGTAACTAAAAGTTATTGTCTTGAAATTTTTCAGTATGTGTTCTCTTAATTGTATTTCAAATAAAACTTCTGTGCAAGTCAACTTTTCTAGTTTTACCTTAAAGCTATATGAAAGAGGGTGTCAATCCTCAGCTCCTGGAACTCAGGCAGTTAGAGCTAATCAGCATAGAAAGCCTAAAAGGCTTAGGAAATGATCCACGTTAACGACTACTTTGTTAATTCTGATGAAGACATTTCTATTAAGAAGTGACTCTTTTTCTGTTTGATGGATCTTAATCATGGTATCTTTTAAGCTGAGTCAGACTGATTTATGTGTTTCTGTGTCTTTTTTTGTTATTCTTCTGTGCTTAATTCTGCTCCTCCTTCCCATTTAATACTCTCTTTAAATAGTGTTTTATATATATAGTAGAGCTGCAGATGTTCTTTATATGGTAAGGTCTCAAGTGATTATTAACAACCTAACCCTGAGCTGATTGTATGATATCCCCCCCCCCCCCCCCCCCCGCCCCAAGCCCGCTCTGTGATCCCCTGTTGCTCTTGCCTTAACTCCTGATGCTCTGGCTACCTTGGCCTTCCATTTCCTAGATTGGGACATGTGCTTTATTCTGTCGTGGCCTCGACACATGCTGATACTCTGGGCCAGGGTCCTGCTGCATGTCCATCACTGCCTCCCCTGCAAATCCTCCCCCCTCCACATCTACAAGGTAACTCCCACTCAGCCTTTGTGTCTTAGTTAAATAATGCTTCCTTTTAGCCTTCTTAATCATCATTCCCAAGGAATATATGCCACCCCACCTTGTTAGGGCCACCGGAACTTAACACATCTGATCAAGTGTCTAACAGATGGTTTTGGTCTGTCCTTGTGAAAGAAGGGCTGGATGCTTAATGACAATAAGGATGGTCTCCGATCACTCAGGGCCCAGTCTAGGGTATGACATTAGTCATGGAATTGGCTCAATAAATAGTTGTTGAATTGTTTAAAGACTGTATACAGAAGTATTTGAATAATTTTGTTAGGAGAAACTTGGGATCATGAACTTTGATTTATTTGATTGACTAGGAATAATGCTATGTGATTTCAGCCACTTTCCCATTTGTTCTCATTATAAGTTTTCCTTTACAATTGAGGTAAAGGTGGGGGACATGGCTTTTACAATTGGCACAGGACAACAGATAAAGGAAAATAATTAACGGGAAAGGTGTCTTTGTGGGAAGGAGAAAGAGAGCCTTCTGGAAGCAATTTTAGTAGGGCCGCTGCTTTTGGGGGCCAGGATGAAGGCTTACTGAGTGTAGTTTGCTGCTGCGGTATTTCGTTTAGAACTTTGAGCACCTTCTGGCCCCTTGTAACGTAAGCAGTGGTTTAGTGTGATAGTGGTGTACTTGGAAAGTTTGAGCATTTTATCTTACCTTTTTTTTTTTTTTTAAAAACCTCCCAAGCTATTGTAATAAAAAAGTACTGGAGCTTTAAGACCATAGCTTCTGTTCAAATATAAATTCTCCATAATGGAGGTGGCCCCTTAATATCCCTCTGACCTCAGTTTTAAAGCATTTTTTTAAAAAGATTTTATTTTGAGAGAGAGAGAGACCGACGGCAAGTGCGAGGAGGGGGCAGAGGGAGAGGGAAAGAATCTCAAGCAGACTCCCTGCTGAACATGGAGCTCGAAGAGGGGCTGGATCTCATCACCCCGAGATCACGACCTGAGCTGAAATCAAGAGTCAGCTGCTTAACCGACTGAGCCACCCAGGTGCCCCCAGTTTTAGCATTTTAATGAAGAAAAAAGTGATCTCTCTGGAGGGAAATACACCAAAATGGAGTTGTGTGTTATTCCCCCCCCTTATGTTTTGTGATGTTATGTAATTGGCAAAAAGGTTGCTTTTGAAAAGACTGTGGGTATAATTTGGGTGATAGAGAGTTGAGTTTTTGGTTTGGATAACAGGGTTGAATTTATGGTTTTAATGTTTTAGGTAGTAAGGGCTGGGTGAGGGGAATTGATTGTGGTTGAAAATATTTAGAGGCACCATTCTAAAACTTAAGAAATCCCACAGTTTTGAAGCTGGTTCAGTGACTGAAGAGTTAAGTGGGGTTTCAGTGTGAAAATAAAAGAAGTCTTTCCCATTAATACAGCTGAGGTTTTCAAGGGCTGAAAGGACTGGAAATTCTGTCGCTGGGCCGAGGCTCGTTGAGCACTCCCACCCCCAGCCTAGGTTGAGGTGGTTGTGGGAGTTAGTGTCCTTACCGGCTGGCTGAGGGCAAGACCCAGGTTGCCCGCTCTGTCCTTGGCATCTGTGCAGTGAATTATTTATTGTCCTGAAAATCGGTAGGTTCTCTTTTTTCCACTTGTAGAGACCAGTGTGCATCGGTTCACTATATAAAAATGTTGGCCTTTTCTCAACATAAAACATTTTTTGATCACTTAGATCAGAATTTTTTGTCAAAGTTAAATAAAATTCATGAAGACCCTCTGTCTTCCAGTTACTTGTTTAACTCTGTAAAATGGGACCTTTTATTTTTTTAAAGACTTTATTTATTTGACAGAGACAGCGAGAGAGGGAACACAAGCAGGGGGAATGGTAGAGGGGGAAGCAGGCTTCCCGCTGAGCAGGGAGCCCGATGCGGGACTCGATCCCAGGAACCTGGGATCATGACCTGAGCCGAAGGCAGACACTCAACGACTGAGCCACCCAGGTGCGCTAGAATGGGCCCTTTTAGAATGGCTGGAATTGAAATTATCTTGTAAATGCTTAATAACTTTGTGATGTCGGAGGTTAGTTTTCGTCTAAGGTGTAGCCACTAGAGTTCTTTCCTCAGGGCGTTAATAGAAAGTGCCCCTCCCTCCCCTTCTCCTGATGGCAGGCGCCAGAGCCAGAGTGCAAATGTCCTGGAATGGACATTTCTGAGTAATGAGAGGTTGCATAGGGTGCTTGGTTCTTAAGGTTTTGGCCAGAGTTGTGATTGTTTTATTTTCCACTGCATTCATACCTAGCAAAGTAAGAAGACTTTCACTTAATTCTGGGTGATGATGTCAGCTTGAAATCATGGCTATACTGTGTAAACTTATCCAAAATAGAGAAGGTGAGAGAAGCAGTGAAGAACCTTAATACTCGAGCGGTGAGCCTTGCTGGCATGTACCACGTTTCTAAATGTGGTTTTACATCCTGTAAAACAGGAAGTAAAAATTAAAAACAACAAAAAAACAAAAACCCAAAGCAACACTCTTGAAGGAATTTTTTTTTTTTTAAAGATTTTATTTATTTGACAGAGACACAGCGAGAGAGGGAACACAAGCAGGGGGAGTGGGAGAGGGAGAAGCGGGCTTCCCGCCGAGCAGGGAGCCCGATGCGGGACTCGATCCCAGGACCCTGGGATCATGACCTGAGCTAAAGGCAGATGCTTAACGACTGAGCCACCCAGGCACCCGAAGGAATTTTTTTTTTTAATTACAAAAACGCCTGGCTAGTTAAAGATTGTGCAGAACACTTAAAAACAAACAAACAAACAGACTCATCTTTTGGATTATAAAAAAGCAAGCCCAGCCTTATGGGGTCTGGAACTGCCGAGAACCTGCAGTGTCCTAAGTGCTCCCCAGCCCCTCAGGTGGTTCGGATTTCAAGGACTGTTTAGAGCTTGTGAATTCTTTGCTAGAGGTAGAGGATTTGGATTACCTTCATAGGTATTTCCATTACTTTGAGAGTAATTCATCTGAGATTTGAAGTTTTTTAGTTTAGAGATTAGTATATTAAATATGCTAACACTCAAAACTTTTTCTTGTAGGAACATTTTTCTCCAACACTTGAGAAAGGTAATCTTTGAATTGTGTCCTTTGTCTTTTAATATGAAGCTTAGAAAAGTGATATGTGCTTTTACTCAGTTTGATTTTCGGCAGATGCAACCTTAATGGGATTTATGTGGGAACTTTGTTTCTCCTCAGTGAAGTGGTTAGATCGGATTCTGCTAAACTTGGCTTCTCATCGGATGACTGACTTGTCGAAGATGACTGTGATGGAGCAATTTTGATGTTTTGAAAAAGGACCTTGAAGTAAAGACTAATGGTACAGTGAAGTGTTAGGAGGTTGGGGAGAACATCTTTGTTCTAGAATTTAACCCGTAGCATCCCCTTTTCCTTTCCGTGGTAGTTTCCGCTGAAGCCCCCAAGTGTGTTGGCTCAAGGGGGCTGGGGGGCAGAAGGCGATAGAGGGGTGTGCTCTGTTGGAGAGGTGACCCAGGAGGCCGTGAGGGCTGAAGGAAGACGCGTGCACTCAGAATTTGGAGACACGCTCGTGTGTATTTCACTGGTGCCACTGCTCACTTTCTGTAGCTGTTGTAACAAATGACCACAGACTTAGTGGTCTCAAACAATACAGCTGATTATCTTACAGTTCTGTCGATTAGAAGCCTGACGTGAATCTCCCTGGGCTACAATCAGGGTGTCGGCAGGGCTGGTTCCTCCTCCGGGCTCCAGGGGGGAGACCGTTTCCTTGCCTCTTTCCTCTTTTAGGGGCTGTTCACATTCTTGGGCCTGTGATCCCGCTCTCCATCCTTAAAGCCAGCCGTGTTGCCTCTCTCTGACCTTCCAATGTGACTTCTCCATTCTACTCTCTCTTCTGCCTCCCTCTTCCACTTTTGAGGACCCATGTGATTACATTGGGCCCACCTGGATAATCCAGGCTGTGCTCCCTGTCTGCTGATTAGACCTTAATTCCATCTGCAACCTTAATTCCCTTTTGCCGTGTGACCTAAAATACCCACAAGTTCCAGGGATTAGAATAGGGACACTTTGGGAGCACTGTTCGGCGGCCACACTAGGTTCCCCATGGATGCCGTCATAACAGACGAGCCTGGATCCGGCTCTTGTGCAGCCGCTCTGGTGCTTTGTTCGGCTCGCCAGGACCATGCTGGCTTTAGAGACACTCTGCCATCAGCCCCAGCCAGTGTAGTCTGGCGTCGATGGGGATTTAGTGAGTGAGGTGGGAATACATGTCCTGCACGAGGTTTTGCTTTTTTTTTTAAAATTTTTATTTTGGAATAATTTTACATGTACAAAAGTAGTGCACATGGTAGTAGAATTGGGAGTGGGAGGAGTTCCATTCTACCTTTTATCCAGGCTCTTGAATGCTGACATCTCACATAACACCGCTGAGGTTGTCAAAGCCAAGAAGTCAACATTGGTACATTACTATTTTTGTTTTGAAGATTTTATTTATTTATTAGAGAGAGAGCGAGCGAGCACGAGTGGGGCCGCAGAGGGAAAGGGAGATGCAGACTCCCCACTGAGCATGAGCTCGAAGACTCAGGGCTCCATCCCAGGATCCTGAGACCATGACTTGAGCCGAAGGCAGATGCCCAACCGACTCAGCCATCCAGATGCCCCTGTACATTACTATTAATTAAACCCCAGACTTGGGGCACCTGGGTGGCTCAGTCGTTAAGCATCTGCCTTCAGCTCAGGTCATCACCCCGGGGTCCTGGGATCGAGGCCCGCATCGGACTCCCTGCTCCCCGGGAAGCCTGCTTCTCCCTCTCCCATTCCTCCTGCTTCTGTTCCCTCTCTCGTTGAGTCTCTGTCAAATAAAATCTTTAAAACCAACCAACCAGCCAACCCCAGACTTCATTTGGATTTCACCCATTCTTCCTCTGAGGCCCAGGATCCCACATTACATTTAGTTACGTCTCTTTAGTCTCTTCCTGTCTTCCTTGTGTCGTGACTTCCCTGGGCTGTAATAGTTTCTCAGGTCTTGCCTTGTTTTTCATGACCTTAGCAGTTCTGAAAAGTACAGTCTTTGTTTTTATGTCTTTGTAACCATTCACCTATTTGGCACGGTTACAAAGCGCTCTGTACGGCTGACTTTGGTTTATCAGACTACTTTCCCAAATGTGGGCTGCTGTATAGTAGGAGAACGGTCTTGTATCTCTTCTGCAACTGGAGTGAATTACCTGGTTTATGGAGGGGACTCCCAAGACCAGGTGAACCTAGCCTTTCCCACGTTACGCTCATTTAGTTGCTGTTATTCATTGCTGCCAGGCTGTGTGGTGCGATGTTCAGGGAGGACTGAGACATGGCCCTGCCCAAGGTTGGGGAGGAAGAGAGGCACTGGGCGGGGGGGGTGTGACACGAGGTAGGAGTACAGGGGAGAGAAAGCATGTCTGGCTCTGAAGTCTGGCAGATGTCATGAAGGAAGTGTTATTTAAGAATCGGTGAGATATCAGTGTGCAGGAAGCAGGGTGAGGCCGTCAGAGACTGTGGGAAGCACTGGGAGATAGGCTGTAATGTGGGAGTGTCAGTAGACCTGTTTGAACATGTAACCCTTGAAAAAAATAGTAGCAGATAAAGCTGGGAAAACGGACTGGACTCCAGTTGTGTAAGACTGGGCCTGCTGAGGAGGAGGCGTTCCATGACCTGTGGCAGGAGGTGGTGTGTCTGAGTTGGAAGGTGGTGGACCAGCCTGATGGAGGTCAGAGTGGCTCTGGGAGGGGGCTTTGCCGTGCTCCTTCTCTGTTGGGAAGTCGCGACACAAGGAAGGGTGGTGTCTAGGAGTGAGCTGCCGCTCTTGGAGGCGGGTGAATGCCAGGTCACCCTTGTGTCTTGTTTGCCCTTCACCCCGCTGCCCCCCACTTCACTTTTAAAAGAATTCTCACCACAGACACTGTTGTAGAAAGTAGGAACACCATTTTCCAGGGAAGAATGTAGAACAGCTAGTTAGAAATGGATGATGGGGGCGCTTGGGTGGCTCAGATGGTTGGGCGTCTGCCTTCGGCTCGGGTCGTGGTCTCAGGGTCCTGGGATCGAGTCCCGCATCGGGTTCCCTGCTCGGTGCAGAGCCTGCTTCTCCCTCTCCCTCTGCCGCTCCCTCTGCTTGTGCTCTTCTATCTCTCTGTCAAATAAATAAATAAAATCTTTAAAAAAAAAAAAAAAAGGACGATGGGGTTTAAAATTTGTTGTAGTAATAAAACTTGAATTCAAATAAGTAGTAGAAATGCCTGTCTCAGAAAAGTCACAGGGGAGTGAAGTGCAGGGAACAGAGCTTGGGCGAAGGCCTGTCGGTGAAGGGCAGCCTCCTAGGCGAGAGGAGGAGGCTCTGGCATCAGAGAGGGCTGGTATGGTCCAAGACACTCCTAAGAGGATCTGGAGAGCCTTGAAATGGGGAGGGGGCTCTTCCAGTGGGCTGTGCAAGCACCGTGTGAAGACTTAGCAGTGGTGTTTGTATAGAAATGTTGGGAGATGAGAGGTGAGTTGATTCAGAGTGGATGGAATGGGGCAAACAAGTGATGGGCAGTCTTGTGAAGGGACAGCAGCGGTGATGGAAGAGAGGCAGGAGGGGGGGTTGGGCGTGGTCTCGTGCCTGCAGCATGCCCCCCTGGATGCAGCGGGCCCTGTGCACCTGTGACGAACCCACATGCTCCTCTTCTCACGGTGCAGTCTGACGGGGAGGGGCCAGGAGCCCAGGCTTCTCATGTCCAAGACAGAGTCTGGTCAAGACAGTATAAACTGCAGGCCAAGGATAATAGTTTTGGGTTCGTATAGGAGGGGCTGGAGATTTGGGGGCTGGAGAAATAGCCTGCTGAAGCTACTGGTGCAAGCAGCATGGAAGGAAGGTATTTGCTATCTTGTTATTTGCCCAAATACTTTGTTAGACTTTTTTTTTTTTTTTTTAAAGATTTTATTTATTTATTTGACAGAGAGAGACACAGCGAGAGAGGGAACACAAGCAGGGGGAGTGGGAGAGGGAGAAGCAGGCTCCCCGCGGAGCAGGGAGCCCAGTGCGGGGCTCGATCCCAGGACCCTGGGACCATGACCTAAGCTGAAGGCAGATGCTTAATGGCTGAGCCACCCAGGCGCCCCAAAGGTTTTATTATTTGAGAGAAAGAAAGCAGGAGCAGGGGGAGGGGCAGAAGTGGGGAGGGAGAGGCAGAAGCAGTCTCCCTGCTGAGTGCAGAGCCTGATGCTGGGCTCCATCCCAGGACACTGAGATTATGACCTGCGCTGAAGTCAGATGCTTAACCGACTGAGCCTCCCAGGCACCCTGATTTTATTTTATTTTATTTTATTTTTTTTAAGGTTTTTTTTTTTTTTTTTATTCATTTGAGACACAGAGATACAGAGAGAGAGCGAGCATGAGGAGGGGGAGAGGCAGAGGGAGAGGGAGAAGGAGGCTCCCTGCTGAGCCAGGAGCCTGATGTGGGGCTAGATTCCAGGACCCCGGGATCCTGACCTGAGCCGGAGGCAGGCGCTTAACCATCTGGGCCACCCAGGCGCCCCTATTTTATTTTTTAGGTAATCTTTACACCCAAAATGGTGTACAGGGGTTACGACCCTGTACCATAACATTAACGGGGTTACAACTCCAAGATCAGGAATCACACGTCCACTGACTGAGTCAGCCAGGCGCCCCTGTACTTTGTTAGACTTATGTTGGACTTGTGTTTGTTTTGTATCTTACATATATCAACACATGTATCAATAGCTACCTGATCAATATTTGCATGACAGATCAGTATTTCAAGTTAGGGACTTAAAAAACAGGCTTAATGGCCTGCAAAAAGGAATAATACTTGTGAGGAGATCTATTCCATGTAAGAAGCGTGTACTATGTTAAACCTGTGCCAAGCACATTTACTGGTGTGAGAGTTTTCCTGAGTTGAAGTTAGCAGAACGTAGCCTTCATCCTGCTCGATCACAGCACTATTTACCATGTGCTGGGCTAGAAGAGCTTTGTCCTAGTGTCTGTCTGCGGTTGGGGCAGTAGTGAAACTCCGGGCATCTGGCTTAGGCAGCCTTCTGTTGGGAGGCTGTCTCTCTTGGCTGCCCTGTTTCTGTCAGGACTCTAAATTGAATGTAGTTCAGTTGCAGACGCAGAAATAAATGGAGAGCAAAAGTCAGTGTTTCAGACAGCCTGACCCTTGCAGGTGCCCAGGACCAGGTGCTCTTAAAGGGAGTTGCCTCAGGGCCAAGGATGGCCTGCCTGTGTGTGGTGTACTAACTTTTTTCTGTTGAGTTTTACTTAAACTCTCCACAGTGCTAAATCCCCTTGTTACCAGCCCCTCCGAAACACTACTGCATTTTACTGTTTCTCTGGTTGGCAGCTGCTGCTTTGATGGAGAGACATTATTTCTATAGTTGTTTACACTGTCACAGAGCTAATCCGGCCACTGCTTCTTTTTCCTCTTTTTTTCTCTTCCCTCTTCTCTTCTGTCTGTCTTTCTGTCTTTGCATTTAGAAGCTACAGAACAGTGCAGTCTGGATTTATAGATGACTGGTGTCCCAATCGCCAGTGTTTGATGACTGGGCCAGTCACAGCGGGGATGGGGGATGGGACTGGAAAGTCAGTGGTCAAGGCTGTTGCTCACCCTAGCTGAGGCTGGCTTGTTACTGTTTGTCCATGGATACTTTTGAGGGCTGTGATTTCAGGTGCATGGTGTAACTGAGTGATTTTAAGTTTTCATGCCTGTATGGGGCTATTTCTCAAATGTTACAGTATAATTAAGCAATAAAAATTACTCTTTGGACTGTAAAATGTGAGAATCAAGTTTGTTCCAGATGTTAGTGAGTTTATGTTAATGTTTTATTGTTAGCATCATGTTATCACTGTGTTCTTTCTTCTTGTCTCATGGAGCTTTCTTTTTCTTTTTCTTTTTTTTTTTTTTTTTAAGATTTTATTTATTTGACAGAGACAGCGAGAGAGGGAACACAAGCAGGGGGAGTGGGAGAGGGAGAAGAACACTTCCCGCTGATCAGGGAGCCCAATGCCGGGCTCGATCCCAGGACCCTGGGATCATGACCTGAGACGAAGGCAGACGCTTAACGACTGAGCCACCCAGGCGCCCCTCATGGAGCTTTCTTTCTTTCTTTTTTTTTTTTTTAAGATTTTATTTATTTATTCATGAGAGAGAGAGAGGCAGAGGGAGAAGCAGGTTCCCTGCTGAGCAGGGAGCCCGATACGGAACTCGATCCCAGGACCCTGGGATCATGACCTGAGCCGAAGGCAGACGCTTAACCATCTGAGCCACACAGGCGCCCATGGAGCTTTCTTTAATAAAGAAGTTCATGCACAGCAAAGGAAACCATCAACTCAATGAAAGGACACCTTATGGAGAGAGAAAATATTTGCAAACCATGTATTTGATGAGGGGTTAATATCCAAAAAAATATAAAAAATTCATACAACTGAATAGTGAAAGAAAAGCAAACAAAGCAACCCCAAATAATGCAATTTAAAAATGGACAAAGAATCTGAATAGACATTTCTCCAAAGAAGATCAATGAAAGGCCACAGATACATGAAAAGATGCTCAGCATCGCTAGACAACAGGGAAATGCAAATCAAAACAATGAGATACCACGTCACACCTGTTAAAATGGCCATAATGAAAAACATAGAGATAAACATATTGGCATGGATGGGGGAAAAGGGAACCCTTGTGCACTGCTGGTGGGAATGTAAATTGGTACAGCCATTATGGAAAATAGTATGGAGGATCCTCAAAAAATAAAAATAGAATTACCATATGATCCAACAATTCCACTTCTAGGAATATATCCAAAGGAAATGAAAATACTAACTCAAAAAGATATCTGCACCCTACATGCACTGCAGCATTATTTAAATAGCCAAGATGGGCAGACGATGTAAGTGTCCCCTCCGCAAGTGAATGGATAAAGAAGTTGTGTATATTGTATATATACAATGAAATATTATTCAGCCATAAAACAGATGAAGAAATCTTCCATTTGTGGCAACATGGATGGACCTTGAAGACATTGTGCTCAGTGAAATGCCAGTCAGAGTAAGATAAATACTGTTTAGTCTCATTTAAATGTGCAGTCTAAAAAAACAAAAACCAAACCCATAGAAAAAGAGATCAGGTTTATGGTTACCAGAAGCAAAAAGTAGGGGAGAGGGACTGGAAGAAGGTGGTCAAAGGCACAGGCTTCCAGTCAGAAGATAAAAAAGATTAGGGGTGTGATGTCCGACAGGGTGACCAGAGTAAACACTGCTGTATAATGTATAGGACAGTTGTTAAGAGTAAGTCCTAAGAGTTCTCATCACAAGGAGAAAAGCTTTTTTCTTTCTCTCTTTTTTAAAAGATTTTATTTATTTGAAAGAGAGAAAGCATGAGCAGGGGGAGCGGCAGGCAGAGGGAGATGCAGGCCCCCAGCTGAGCAGGGAGCCCAATGTGGAAACCGATTCCAGGACGCTGGGATCATGACCTGAGCTGAAGGCAAACGCTTCACCAACTGAGCCACCCCCATGCCCCGACTTTTTGTTTTGTTTCTTTTTTAAACAAGATGGCCCCCCCCTTTTTTAAGATTTTATTTATTTGAGAGAGAAAGAGTGAGCATGAGTAGGGGAGGGGGCAGAGGGAGAAGCAGGCTCCTTGCTGCAGGGAGCCTGACGCGGGACTTGGTCCCAGCACCCTGGGATCATGACCTGGGCCAAAGGCACACGCTTACCTGACTGAGCCACGCAGGTGCCCCGTGAGATATTTTTTCTATTAAGTCACATTTTTTTTTTTAATTTTTTTTTTTTAATTTTTTTATTTGCGAGAGAGAGAATGAGGGACAGAGAGCATGAGAGGGAGGAGGGTCAGAGGGAGAAGCAGACTCCCTGCCGAGCAGGGAGCCCGATGCGGGACTCGATCCCGGGACTCCAGGATCATGACCTGAGCCGAAGGCAGTTGCTTAACCAACTGAGCCACCCAGGCGCCCAAGTCACATTTGTTTTATTCAGGAGGCAGACTTCCTTGGTAATACGTGTTCTGATGACTCTACTCTGTCCTGAGGTCAGTTACCTGATACCCAGAAGTCATAAGGACTGTGGGAGCCGGGCGATACATTGTCCATACAGTTGTCAAAGGTGGGATGTTTACCTGGTTTGGGTCATTTCACTTGAGGGCCGTGTATGTTTATGTAGGATGGCTTAGTTCTTGCACGTTTAGTTTTCCGTACTACCTCATTGCAGAAAACTTGGGAATGATCAAGGTTTCCTTTCGTTGAGGTGTGGCTCTTTGATGTGAGAGTTATGGGAATAAGGGTTTCATTAAGCATGGAGACTTGTTTATGAGAAGTCCTGATGTGAAATTTCCTAGGAAGAAGCTGCTGGTTGTTGTTGATGGTGCCAGGTATGTGCTAAGAACTGTTCTCCAGCAGCCATCAGGTGTGAGGAGAGAGTGTAAGCCCTAGGGAGGAGCCTCCAGCAAGGATGCAAGGATACGAGGACACTGCTTATGTGAGAAAGACCTCCAGGTTGCTTCTTGGGGACGGTCCATGAGACCTGAGAGCTGGCCTCTTTGGGACACTGTGTGCTGACTTGGTGGGCCCGGGGAGAATGTTTTCAGGTGGGGTGGAGACGTCAGGTTGGTTAATGGTGTGAGGGTCTTTCTTCTCTACTAACATGTTTGGAATAGGTTGTCTTATTTTTATATAGATTTGAAAGATTTCAAAAGAAAAATACACCCCAGGGGCGCCTGGGTGGCTCAGTCGGTTAAGCATCTGCCTTCGGCTCGGGTCATGATCCCAGGGTCCTGGGATCAAGCCCCGCATCGGGCTCCCTGCTCAGTGGGGAGCCTGCTTCTCCCTCTCATTGTGCCTCCCTGCCCCCGCTCGTGCTCTCTCAAATAAATAAATAAATAATCTTAAAAAGAAAAAAAAAAGAAAAATACACCCCAACAACTTGGCTTTACTTATGCTCTACTTTTTGTCTCTCCCTGTTGGGGTGATGGTTCATAGGTGCACTCCTGTTTGTTGGACCCTGGTTATAGACACACAGCTTGACTCATGGGGGTGTTTCTTGGCTGCTGCCTGCCAGCCCTGAGGGCCTGCGTGTGTGCTGTTCCCCACAGTCCCAAGTCCAGGCTGGCTGAGCAGGTCACTGAGCTGCGCCCACTGGTCCTTCGTGTCCTGGCAAAGACTAGTTAGGAACTGTTCCTGAGAAAGTAAAACTTGGAGCGCTTGAGTGGCTCAGTCAGTTGAGCATCATCCGACTCCTGGTTTCGGCTCAGGTCATGATATAATGGGTTGTGGGATCCAGCCCCGTGTCAGGCTCTGGCACTCAGCGGGGAGTCTACTTGAAGATTCTCTCCCTCTGTCCCTACCCCCCTCCAAGGAAATAAATAAATCTTAAAAAAAAAAAAAAGTAAAACTCAAAACCAACTTACTATGCACTCCCCATGTTAAATCATTAAAAAAATTTTTTGTTTTTCTTTGGAAGCCATAATAAATTGGATATATAGAAGAATACATACCAAGAAACAAATGTGAGGTCTAATTTTTAACATTTAAAATGTATGTATCATATTTAATAATTATAAAACTATTTTACTGTGTGCTCTTTTCCATGAAGCATAGTTAACCATGTCCCTCTCCCTCTGCCTGCAGTTCCCCCTGCTTGTGCTTGCTCTCTGTCAAATAAATAAAATCTTAAAAAAAAAAAAAATTTGGTATTTCTTCCTCATAGCTAAGTACTTGATATCAGGTGAGTCAATTTAATGAAAGAGGTGTCTTCAGATGTGGTAGAAATAAACTAGTTATGAGAAGGGTGATCCTCATATATATTTTTTTTAAGATTATTTGAGAGCAAGCAGAAGCAGGGGGAGGGGCAGAGGGAGAGGGAGAAGCAGGCTCCCTGCTGATCAGGGAGCCTGATGTGGGACTTGCTCCCGGGACCCCGGGATCATGACCTGAGCCAAAGGCAGATGCTTAGCCTCCTGAGCCACCCAGGTGCCCCAAAGGTGGTCCTCATTTTAAATACTGTAATACTTAGCCAGGTTTTTGGGGAATATTTTGGAAAGTTCTTACATGATGGTGTTGATTTTTGCCTTCTACAAGTCTCCCCTCCTGTCCCAAAGCAGAGCACTCCTATGAAGCTTTTCCTAAGGAGAAATGCTGTAAAGCGAGGAAGTAGTTACCATCAATTTGTATGGAAAAAAATTTGAGCATTCCCAGACCCAAAAAAACCTCTGTAGGCTTTTCTCGTATCTCAGGATGCCTCTTGCTAATGGATACAAAAAATAAATGGAGATAAAGCACAAATGTGCAAAGATGCAGTTCAAAGCTCTGGAGGCATGCTGAGATTCTGAGTGTAGTTCCTGGGGAAGGAGTTGGCTGGGGCCCCTCTGGCATCTAGGGGTCTGCCTCTATCATGGCTCGCTGCAAAACCAACGCTGAATTCTATTGTTTTTTGCCCTCTTTTGTAAAAGTGAAAATCCTCTTTGGATTTCTTTTGGTTAGTGAAAACTGGTACTGAAGTAGGTCTTTAGTAACAGCTGAGTGGCCAAGGATAGCTACACCTGGTCGTTTTTGGCTGGAGCTTTCTCCAGGTACTGTTTGGTGTAGGGTTGGGGGTTGTGACCTTGATCTGTGTATTCATAAACTTTTCCCATCTTTTTTTTGTATTTTTTTTTTTTACTGTGATAGAATATGAATAACATAAAATTTACCCTTTTAACTACGTTTCAGTGTCTAATTCACTGGCATGTTAAGTACATTCACATTGTTGTGTAATAATCACCCCTATGTCCAGAACCATTTATCACTCCAAACGGAAACTCTGTCCCCATTAAATAATAACTCCCCATACCTCTTCCCCCAGTTCTTGGTAACCACCATTCTACTCTGTGTGAATTTGATGACTCTAGGTACTTGATGTAAATGGAATCATCAGTATTTGTCCATTTGTGTCTGGCTTATTTCACTCAGCATCATGTTGTCAAGGTTCATCCATGTCGTAGCAGAACTTTCTTCCTTTTTAAGGCTGAAGCGTATTCCATTGGGTGTATGGACCACTTTTGTGTGTCTGTTGATGAACGCTTGGGTTGTTTCCATGTCTTAAACGTGAATAATGCTGCCGTGGACTTGGGTGTACAAATATCTGTTCAAGTTCCTGCTTTCAGTTCTTTTGGGGATATACCCAGAAGTGGAATTGCTGGATCATATGGTAATTCTATGTTTAACTTTTTGAGGAACTGCCAAAGTGTTTTCCACAGCAGCTGCACCAGTAACACATTTTTTTAAAGGAGCATTCGTTTTGACTTTTTATTATAAAATACAGAAAAGTAGACAGAATGGTAAAATGAACATTATCATTTAGACTTAACCATTAGTATTTTGCTGTATTTGCTTTATTATTATTTTGTTATTTTTAAAAATATTTTTAAATTTATTTATTAGAGAAGGGGGGACACCATAGTGGGGGGATAGAGGGAGGGAGAAGCAGGCTTGCCACTGAGCAGGGAGCCTGATGTGGGGCTTGATCCCAGGACCATGACCTGAGCCGAAGGCAGATGCTTTTCCGACTGAGCCACCCAGGCACCCCATTATTTTGTTGAAGTATTTTATTATTTAAAGATTTATTTATTTGACAGAGAGCGAGAGACAGCGAGAGAGGGAACACAAGCAGGGGGAGTGGGAGAGGGAGAAGCAGGCTTCCCGCCGGGCAGGGAGCCCAATGTGGGGCTCGATCCCGGGACCCTGGGATCATGACCTGAGCCAAAGGCAGACACTCAACGATTGAGCCACCCAGGCGCCTCTGAGGTTATGATTTGAATTGAAACCAAGAGTGGGACACTTAACCGACTGAGCCACCCAAGCGCCCCTTTTGTTGAAGTATTTTAATTTTTTAAAAGATTTTACTTATTTATTCCAGAGAGAGATGGTGAGAAAGAGCATGAGCAGGGGGCGGGTGGAGGGAGAAACAGGTTCCTCACTGAACAGGGAGCCTGATGCAGGGCTCAAACCCAGGACCCTGGAATCATGACCTGAGTGGAAGGCAGACGCTTAACCAACAGAGCCACCCAGGTGCCCCTTTGAAGTATTTTAAAGCAAACTATAGATCAGCAAAAAGTTCATTTAGGCCAGTTTCTTTCTTTCTTTCTTTTTTTTTTTTTTTAAAGATTTTATTTATTTATTTGACAGAGAAGGAGAGAGTGAGCACACAAGCAGAGGCCGAGGGAGAGGGAGAAGCAGACTCCGCACCGAGCGGGGAGCCCGATGGGGGCTCGATCCCAGGACCCTGGGATCATGACCTGAGCCGAAGGCAGACGCTTAACGACTGAGCCACCCAGGCGCCCCTTTAGGCCAGTTTCTTACACAATCACATTACCTTTGTCACACTTAACAGAATAAACAATAATTTTCTATCATCTAATACCTAGTTTATAGAGTACTTTTATTAATCAATTTTGTAAGCACTTACTAGTTCAGTAAACTTGAGCAACAGATCAGTGTTTTCTCCCCTGTCCCCAGCCTTTTAGCATGAAACATTTCAGAAATACGGAGAAGCAGTGAGAGTACAGTGATCACCTGTGAACTACCATCTCGATTCAGGCTTTGTTAACATTTGCTATGTTTGCTTTACATACCCATGTGTCATGTTGTCTGACAATTGAAAGTAAGACGTCGACCTCAGGACACGTCGCCCTCTCTGTACAATGCCCACCTCCTTCATACTGCAGCACCACGTCACACCCAAGAAGTCATTTGATACAGTATAATCCACTAGGTCCCTAATCCTAGCTAACCTACACGTGTGTTCTTGCCATTCATACGCTTGTCTTTCATGTTTTTAATGTCAAGTAACCCTCCTTGCTTTGTTTTTCTTCATGAGTCCAGACCAGTCATCTGTAGACAGGAGGGCATTCTTGAGTTGTCTGGCTTTTTCCTGCTTGTGTGGTTTCACTTGTTTCTTGTCCTGTGTTTCTTGTAAACTGGAAGTATGGTTGAAAGCCTTGATTAAAGTTAGATTAAACATTTTTACCTACATAGGTAAAATTTTTGGTTCAGAGTATTCATATAGTGACAAAGGATCACCCTATAGATTACTTCTTGGTTGCAGAGGTCATGTGTTTCTTTATAAGTGGGAAGACCTGGTGGTCCCTACCTTATTAACCAGGTGATCCAACTCGTCATCACTAATACTGATAGCATCATCTATGAGATATTCTTACCAAATGTTTAACCTGTGTCTCTATTAATGACCATATGCAATGAGGAAACCTTGCTTGGATCCTGGTTTGGACGGAAGGAACAAAATGGCTTTTAAAAAATGTTTCGGGGGGCGCCTGGGTGGCTCAGCCATTAAGCGTCTGCCTTCGGCTCAGGTCACGATCCCAGGGTCCTGGGATCGAGCCCCGCATCGGGCTCCCTGCTTGGCGGGAGGCCTGCTTCTCCCTCTCCCACTCCCCCTGCTTGTGTTCCTGCTCTTACTGTCTCTCTCTCTCAATAAAATCTTTTTTTTTTTTAAAGACTTTATTTATTTGTGAGAGAGAATGAGAGAGACCACGAGAGGGAGGAGGGTCAGAGGGAGAAGCAGACTCCCCGCCGAGCAGGGAGCCCGATGCGGGACTCGATCCAGGGACTCCAGGATCATGACCTGAGCCGAAGGCAGTCGCCCAACCAACTGAGCCACCCAGGCGCCCTTTATTTATTTATTTGAGAGAGAGAGAATGAGAGAGAGCACATGAGAGGGAGGAGGGTCAGAGGGAGAAGCAGACTCCCCGCTGAGCAGGGAGCCCGATGCGGGACTCGATCCCGGGACTCCAGGATCATGACCTGAGCCGAAGGCAGTCGCTTAACCGACTGAGCCACCCAGGTGCCCTCTCTCTCAATAAAATCTTAAAAAGAAAAATGTTTCGGGTTATATGTCAGTCATACCTCAATTAAAAAATGGGGATACTTGTACATTTAAATATGAACTAGGTATGAGATGATGCTAGTAATTGTTAGTTTGCTTACCTGTGATGGTTCTGTGGTTTTGTTGGAGTAACTGTTCCACTGATACGTAGATGGGGAGGAGAGGGGGTGCGAGCCCTTGAGTCCGTGTGGGGGCTAGCACACATGCACTCTGCTAGTTTCCCACCTTGTCCATGTTTCACATGTTCATATAAACACTATGGGAGAAATACTTTGCAGGTGATGCTTATGTGCTTCATATTGCATCCATTTGCTCAGGTATGTTTAGCATCCTAAAGCTGCATCCTTCTAATGATAGATGAGACCAAGCAAGACTAAAGAACTTTTTTCTCACTTTGTTTCTTAAGCTACTTATTTTCATTAATAGATGCTCGTGAAGTAGATTTCCACCCGTTTTTCCTGTTTACCCTTAACTGGCTCCAGGCTTAACGAACTCCATGCCTTACGGATTGCCAGCCAGATCTTGCGTGCTCGTCTGTGCACAGACGTAAGATGGGTCTGCAAAGAGGTCTGAAGTCAGGGCCATGTCTGGCCTGTACCCCAGGTCTTGTGATGTCCCGAGAGTGGCGTATTCCTAGGGAAGTACAGGGAGGGCGTGGTGTGGGGGTCGGGGGAGGGTGTGCTCTGGTGTCCGCTTTCCAGTGACTGCAGCGGACACTGGGACTGGAGCTCCAAGTGAGGACTTAAGGACACTTAGAGAGGTCTCTGTTGGGTGACTTGGGTCTGGCCCGCTTTTGTTGTAGAGAATATGTGAGTAACTCGGATAGTAAAAATCCTAAGTCAGTAGAGGTTGGCCGGAATTGTCAGGTCAAATAGGGGAAAACAGAAGTCTCTGTACTTGGAGCTTTTAAGACTACATGGTGATGTATGGATTGATTCTGTTGTGAGAACTAAAACTGTACCTTTTCTTGTCTTCACACAATTTTGTTTTGCTGTCCTCTTTATGTTTGCCTTTTCCATGGAAAATAGTGATTGTCTTTGTGTTGGCTGACCGGGGGGCTTTCGGCTCCAGGTCCCCAGCCTTCCAGCGCTACCCTGGAGGCAGCTGCTTCTGCACACCTTGGGTGTCCTTGCAGGTGCAGGCCTGTGAGTGTGTGTAAAGCGGTTTGCGCAGGGCTGTGGGTGTGCTCTTGCGGACTTAACTCTTGGAGTCTGTTTTGTATGAATACGCATGTCGTTCATCGTGGTGATACGAATGTGCCATAGCTTACTTCACTTGCGGTTCTGGTGGCATGTCCTTGTTTCCCAGTGCCTCACTGTGACAGGATAATGCCCTTGTGCACATGTGCAAGTATCGTCTAGTGGTCACATTCCTAGAATTGCTAGGTCAGGGGTTATGGGTCTTTAAAATTCTGATTTTGCCAGATGGCTTTCAGTTGAGATTGTGCCGGCTCATGCTCACCGATGATGTATGAGTGCTTTCAATTTATTTTTAAAGACCATTTAACTACTCTGTGTTCTACCTGTTTCAAAGTGACCTTGGCTCAAAAGCAGTACAATTTTGACCTTTGAGAGAATTGTCAAACTGGTCATCCTTTCCGAATAGGTTGAAAGGTTTCATACACTGAGCGACTGGTTGTTCGGTGGGTATTGTATTTTTTTTTTTTTTTTAAGATTTTATTTATTCATCCGAGAGAGAGAATGGGAGACAGAGAGCATGAGAGGGGGAGGATCAGAGGGAGAGAAGCAGACTCCCCGCTGAGCAGGGAGCCTGATGTGGGACTCGATCCCGGGACTCCAGGATCATGACCTGAGCCGAAGGCAGTCGCCCAACCAACTGAGCCACCCAGGCGCCCTTTATTTATTTATTTGAGAGAGAGAGAATGAGAGAGAGCACATGAGAGGAAGGAGGGTCAGAGGGAGAAGCAGACTCCCCGCTGAGCAGGGAGCCCGATGCGGGACTCGATCCCGGGACTCCAGGATCATGACCTGAGCCGAAGGCAGTCGCCCAACCAACTGAGCCACCCAGGCGCCCCTGGGTATTGTATTTTACGGAGATTTCTCTATTTCTGTCTAGGAAAGGCTGAAAAGATAAATGGTTAAACAGTTAATGTTATTGGGCGACTGGGTGCCTTAGTCGGTTAAGGGTCTGCCTTTGGCTCAGGTCATGATCCCAGGGTCCTGGGATCGAGTCCTGCATCTTGCTCCCTGCTCTGCAGGGAGCTTGCTTCTCCCTCTGCCTCTGTCCTCCCCCCCCCCGTCTCATGAATAAATAAATAAAATCTTAAAAAAAAAAACAGTTAATGTTATTAATGTTATTAAAATTTGTCATGATTGTAGCATTTGCATGTCTATATGATGGTGGAAGCCATTTTGGCCCACAAGGAACATGTAATGATGTGAGTGCTGTGAGGTCAGTCATCTGCAAAGCTGGTGGATAGTTGGATAGTTCTCAGCTGAAGGTTATTTTTGAGTTTGGACGAAGGGGAAGGTATCTCTTGGACTGTCATGTCTGAAGGCAGAGGAGTTTCCGGAAGCACAAGTGGGTTTGGGGAAGGGAGGGGCTGATGGCGACTTCGGTCCCCTCTCCTGCCTGTGCGTGGAGTGGCCATGTTCATAGTGGCATTGGCAGGAAGAAGGTGCTATAGCCTCTTTCTGGAAGAACCAGTTACCCCTGGTTGGGCGTGAGAACAGGGAGAAGAGTCTTTCTGGCGGCCCGGTCCCTGCAGCTGGAGGTCTCAGCGTCTGTGGCTGTTTGGAGAGCCACGCCCTGCTGAGTCAGGATCTGCCTGCTTGCCTGGTCTGGTCAGAGGCAGGTGTGGGCCATCAGGGTCCAGACACCTCTCCCTGTTTGGCCAGGTTTGGTCTGTATTTCTTCCTCGTGTTGACATGTAAATAGTCATTTTATCATTACAAAGCAAATGACTTTAAATGTTCTATAAACAAGAAACTGAGAATAACATGAGATATTAACAGTCTTCCAGTTAAGAGTTCTGATTCTACCTCCTGCTTGTGGCTGGGTTGTTAAGAGTTGTGACAAGCAAGAATTAGTTCTAGGGATGTTGAAGACAAGGTGTTTTTAATTTTCTTTTGAGATTTTATTTATTTATTTATTTAAAGATTTTATTTATTTATTTGACAGAGAGAGACACTGTGAGAGAGGGAACACAAGCAGGGGGAGTGGGAGAGGGAGAAGCAGGCTCCCCACTGAGCAGGGAGCCCGATGCGGGGCTCGATCCCAGAACCCTGGGATCATGACCTGAGCTGAAGGCAGACGCTTAACAACTGAGCCGCCCAGGCGCCCCGAGATTTTTTTTTTTTAGGAATTTTTATTTATTTGAGAGAGAGTGTGAGTGCGCAGGGGTGGGCGGCAGAGACAGAGAATCTCTAGCAGACGCTGCACCGAGTGTGAGGCCCAGCGTGGGGCTCGATCTCACGACCCCAACATCATGACCTGAGCTGAAACCAAGAGGTGGAGCTACCCAGGTGCCCCTAAGATTTTATTTTTTTAGAGTCATCACTACACCCAGTGTTGGGCTCGAACTCTGACTCCGAGATTGAGTCCTACTGTTCCACCAACTGAGCCAGCCAGGTGTCCCAAGGTCTTTTGAATTTGATTGCATTTTTTGACAGATGATAGGTTGACAGGACCTGAGTTGGGTTTGTGATTGCATGTTTTGCTGTGACAAGGGATTGGCTAAAACTGTTTTGTTCTCAGAATTTGTGTATTTCTATCTTTTCATCATTTTGCTCAGCTGTCTTTATGTTCCTTATCTCTTTTCAGACTTCAGAGGGCATTGCTTGCTTGATGTAGATATTAGAGCAAAGATCAGAACGTTGATTTGGTTGTACTTTTGATTTTGGTTGTAATTGTTTTTGTGATAGCTTTTGCCCCGTTCCCTGATTTAAAAGTGGAGGACCTGACGCACTTTATTGGTAGTAATTTTAGTACTCATGAAACAGCTTTCAGACTTCTGGTGTGAACAATATAAAATTATTTTAGAATAGAAGGAAAATGGTTGTGTGGATGGTGACTAAATAATTAGCATTATTGTCAATGTCTTTCTAGTTCTTTCTCAAAATGCTTTTCCTGACTGTAACATTTCATTGTGATGAGAATGATTTTTATGTAAAGCTGGTTGCTTTATAGTTTCTTTCTGGTTGCTATGGGAACAGTCCAGTGTGGTAGCGAGTGCTAATCAAGTGCTGGGTTAGCCTTTCTGTTCACCGGCTGCAGCCCTTTGCGGAGAACTGCTGGACTTGGGGGAGGGCCCGCATTGTCCTCTTCGCTCATCCTGTTTGGTCACAGGAGTATCAGGGTCTGGATGATTAGAATGGTGTGATTTTCTTTCCTTGAGATTAAGTGCTGGGGGCTTTTGTTCTTTGGCTGAGTGGTCATGGATTTTCTTCCTACCTGTGCGTCTTGTCTGTACTGCCCCACTGGCTCTTGAAGACCCCTCGAGCCTCTCTGCTTGTCCTGTAAGAGCTTGTCCTCTCCCAGGGAGCAGTCAGGAGGGCTTGTTGAAAATCACTGTCTAAATGAGACATACTAGAATTTGTCCTGAATTGTGAACGTCCCCACGGCCAGCCCCTTAATTGAGATCCTCATCTCCCTGCACCACTTCCAGCAGGGTGGGAAGGGGGGGTGGGGATGCCCTGCACACTGCTGAGGGAGGGGGAAGGCATTGGCTGCCAGATAAAACCCAGCCCCTTCCTGCTGGACCATCAGAATCTTTGGGTTTGAAGATTTAAGTCAGATTTTATTTATTTATTTGACAGAGAGAGACAGTGAGAGCAGGAACACAGCAGGGGGAGTGGGAGAGGGAGAAGCAGGCTTCCCGCAGAGCAGGGAGCCCGACGTGGGGCTCGATCCCAGGACCGTGGGACCATGACCTGAGCCGAAGGCAGACGCCTAACGACTGAGCCACCCCGGCGCCCCTTGAGTCAGATTTTAGATTAGATTTTTCTGTGAACCATACGTCAGTGGATTTTAGTCTGTTTCGTGTTGTTCTTGGGTTAGAGTCAGTGGCAGACTTCACCCTGGAGAGCAGCGTTCTGTTGAATTATTGAGAAAACCTTGCAGGGTAGCAGTTGTCGGAAGCTACAAGGTCAGTTAGCTTGGTTGGCATAATCTGAGTCCTAGGTGGTAAAGAACACTTGGAGTTCTGATGTTCTTCTCTTGAGCTTCGTGTCTGAGAGGCCTGTGCCCAGTTACTACCTGTGCCTGGAGGGAGGTGGCGTGGGGTCGCGCACGTGGGCTGTGTGTGCATGACAGGTGACCACAGATGGGGCAGCTTCAGGCAGCACACGTTTATTATGTCGCCGTCTCTGTGGGTGAAGAGTCTGGGCACGCCCTAGCTGGGGCCTCTGCTCATGGTGTCACTTGGTTGCAGCCCCGCTGTCCCGTGGACCTGCGGTCTCCGTGGAGGCCAGTGTGGGGAGTGGTCTGCCTCCATGCTCTCTCAGGTTGCTGGAAGAATTACTGCCTTGTAAAGCCCCTGTGTTTGTGCTGTCACCTGGAGACTGCTCTTGGCCCCGGGAGGCCCCTATAAAACCCTCTCTGCAGCCTGCAGTGAGAGTCTTGTGCCCCAGTCTGCTAAGACTGGGTCTCATGTAACAGATGTCCTCACGGGAGTGCCCACACGCTAGCTCTGCCACCCATGCCACCGAATCGGGGAGGAGACATTGCATCCCCTTTGTCACGGGTCCCGCCTACTCTCCACTCCAGTGAAGGAGGTTACGGGAAGGTATGGACCCTCAGAGGTGGGGTCACTGGGATCACCTGAGGGTCTGTCTGCCATGCGGGGTGTCAGTGGAATGGGGTGCTTCTTAGAACTCCCCCTAGATGACGGTGTGCCAGTCTGGGGGTGGCATCCTCTCCCCACCCTCTCCCCCACTGCCTGTCCCGTGTGCTGTGCTGTTGGGCTGCTTGTGTGGCTGAGAGCAGAAGCGAGACTGAGGACCGCAGCTTGGGTGGGAGAGCGCTTGGGCCGGATTGAATGCTTGCCCTGCTGCCTGATGATGTTTCCTTCGTGCCTCCTGTTCTCAGCTGTCCTGCCTGTCTCTCAGGTTTGTGGTAAAGGTGAGACAGTGGGTGTGGTCAGTGAGCCAGCTGGGCAGGGCTTGTGGAATGCTGGTCTCTGAGCCCCGTGAACTGAATTGCTGCTTCTCCGTTCTCCAGGCGGTGGACTGGTTCTGTTCAGGAGTACGTCGTCAGGGTTGTCCGTTTGCTGTAGCCTCTCCCATGTCCTGACCCTCCAGCCTGGGCTCTGTGGAGTGGAGGGGACCTTTGGTGGGGAGCATTGTCTGAGGCCTTTTGGACAGCATTGGCCACTTGTCACTCTAATGCCTTCCAGTGTGTGCACTTAGGTCTGTCCCCATTGTCACTGCCTTACTGCTGGTCCTGCTGCTTTTCTTTTTGTAACTGCAGCAGTCCTAACTGGTCCCTGTCACTTCCACACAATTACCAAAGCAATTAAAAAAAATTTTTTTATTTATTTGACAGAGAGAGAGAGAGAGAGAGAAATACCGAGAGAGGGAACACAAGCAGGGGGAGTGGGGGAGGGGGAAGCAGGCCTCCCACGGAGCAGGGAGCCCGATGCGGGGCTCGATCCCAGGACCCCGGGACCATGACCTCAGCCGAAGGCAGACGCTTAATGACTGAGCCACCCAGGTGCCCCACCAAAGTGATTTTTAAAAATGAGGTTCTGCTTCTGTTAACTCTCTTCCTTGGAGAGAGAGAACCACCATCTTCCAGGTTTTAAATGGTGTGGTTTCTGCCTGGAACTCCCTTGTACCCACTTTTCCCCGGTGATGCACACTCACCCTTCAGGCCTTGGCTTCTCAGTCAGCCTTCGCTATCTCCTTAGGTGTCTTCCCACTAAATGCAGCTTGTAATCGCAAGCACCAGACACAGGGCTTGGCACACTGCTGGTGGGATGCCTAAGGAAACAGCGTCACTGCCTAGCGAAGTCTTCAAAATGGAACTGAGAGGGAAGGGGTCTGTTTGTGATACCTGGGTCTCTGGCCATCTTGACCCACCTTGTTTTTCATTTACTTTGAGTGTCAGTAAGTCTGCTTACTCTCACTGCTGGGTTTGTTGTGTGAGTCTGAGATTCTTTCTTGTAGTAATTGTCCAGATCTCCCAAAGATTGCACCTAACTAAAAGGTGTTGGTACCCTCTCCCATTTTTGTGCAAAAATAAAAGCGTAGGTGGTACCCGTGTTTGGAATGTGGAGAGTCAAGCTCACGCCCTCACTCGGCTCCTGTCACTGGCTCCTGTCGCTGCTGCTCCGTGCCCCGGGACTGTCGCGTGGCACTTGGCGGTCACGGCTGCAGCTGCTTCAGCCTCAGGAAAAGGATGGTCACGGTCCTCTCGGATTTAGAACCCTGAAACATAGTGCCATTTTATGTTTCTGTCCCTGATCTTGATGCGCTCTTGCTCCGTTGGGAGCACCTTTACAAGAAGTCGCCTGGATGTCAGAGCTGGAGGAGGCCTTACGTGGGGCACTGGGGCCTCTCCTTTACAGAGATTTGTGTGTTTGCTAGCTTGAGTGAGGATTTATGCTTACTAAGTGGAAGCAGTGCTAATTATATTAACTTTATTACTCAGGTACCCTTTGGCAGAAAGTGAATATAGTTTTTAAAAAATCAGGATAGGGACGCTTGGGTGGCTCAGTAGGCTGAGTGACTTTGGCTTAGGTCATGATCTCGGGGTCCAGGATCGAGCCCCAGTGGCCTCGTTCATGGCCTGAACCTTTTGCACAGTGCAGCCTCTGATAGAGAACGCCCTTCCTGTTGGGCTCCTCAGGGCTGCTGGGCAGTGTGGTGAGCTCTGTGGAGCCGAACTCACGGTTTTCCTCAACCTGCTTTAATCCCCTGCTTCACATTTGTGTTCCTGGGGCACGAGGTGATGATGCAGGGGTTCAGGTGCATAACGCTTTCAGTGTTGTGTTCAGCTGCTCTAAAGCTGTGAGGAAGTGGTCAGAATTTCCAAACAGTATCTGTTTGGGGTTGAGTAGTGCTTCTTAAATTTAGAATACAGAAGGAAAGGAACTGGTTCCTACGCTTTCCTGAGATTTCTTGGAGGGGGATATTCCCTTTTTCTTCTTAGTTCTTCGGATTAACCAGTTCCCCCACGGGGTTCAGTCTGGCGTACGACATCCATGGCTGTGTATGCTCAGGCTGGCCCCTCAACGAACCCTCTCCTCAGACTCACATGCCATCGGCTTGGCTTGAATTGACGTTCACTCTTCCACCTTGCTGTGTGCATGCCACGTGGCGCATCCCACCTCCGCCCCTTTCCTATAGGGCAGGAAGTGTGGGCAGGGTAATAAACCATGACCCATGACTGTGGGCAAATTACTTAACTGTCTTCTTTTCTTTCATCTCTGTACTCATCGTGGGGCTCAAACTCAGCAGCCCAAGGTCAAGAGTCCAGTGCTCCACTGACTGAGCCAGTCAGGTGCCCCTCTTTGCTTTTATTATAAGAACTGGGATTATATCTGCCTCTCCAGGTCCCCTCCCCCTCCGCCGCCTTGATTAAATGTGCTAATAACTATTAAAGCAGTTAGCACAGTGACTAGCACGTAAGCCCTAAATAACAATTTTTTTTTTTTTAAAGATTTTTATTTATTTATTTGACAGAGAGAGACACAACGAGAGAGGGAACACAAGCAGGGGGAGTGGGAGAGGGAGAAGCAGGCTCCCCGCAGAGCAGGGAGCCCGATGCGGGACTCGATCCCAGGACCCTGGGATCATGACCTGAGCCGAAGGCAGTCGCTTAACCAACTGAGCCACCCAGGCGCCCCCTAAATGACAATTTTAATAATTTTATTATTTTCCTCCTGTTTTGCTTTGCCAAGGGTGACATTTGATGCTTCCTAACTGCTTTTTTTTTTTTTTAACTAACTTTATACAGGTATTTTCATATAATAAACTACTTATTAAAGTGTACAACTTGGTAAATTTTGGCATATGTCTATACTGCAGTCGAGATAATGAATAATGTATCTATCACCCTAGAGAGTTTCCTGGGACCCCTTCATGAACCTTCCCTCTGACCCTGCCTTACCTCACCCCAGATCTACTTTCTGTAACTAGAATACCTTGTACTTTCTAGAATTTCTTTATAAAAATTTTTATAAAGAACCCATATAAACGGGGGCGCCTAGGTGGGGCTCATTCAATTGGTTAAGCATCTGCCTTCAGCTCAGGTCATGATCTCGGGGTCCTGGGATTGAGCCCCGCATCGGGCTCCCTGCTTAGTGGGGAGCCTGCTTCTCCAACTCTGTCTGCTGCTCCCCCAGCTCGTGTTTTCTCTCTCTCAAATAAATAAATAAAATCTTAAAAAAATAAAAGAATTCGTATAAATGGAATCCTTTCTTTCCCCATTGCCTTTGTGTCTTTGTCAAAAATCAGTTGTCCTTGGGGCGCCTGGGTGGCTTAGTTGGTTGGGCATCTGCCTTTGGCTCAGGTCATGATCCCAGGGTCCTAGGATTGAGTCCTACCTTGGGCTCCCTGCTCGGCAGGGAGCCTGCTTCTTCCTCTGCCTGCCATCCCCCCCTGCTTATGCTCGCTGTCTCTCTCTCTCTGACAAGTAAAATAAAATCTTTTTAAAAAAATCAGTGTGCGTATGTGGGTGCGTCTGTTTCTGGACACTCTGTTATGTCCCATTGATCTCTGTGTGTCTTTGCTCCTAGCACACTGTAACCATGATTGTAGCTTTATATAAGCCTTGAAGGCTGGGGGTGTTGGTTCTTCAAGCTTGTTTTTTCTTTTTTTCAAAGTTGTTTTGGTTATTTTAGGTCTTCCAGATTTCCATATGAATATTAGAATCAATATGCCATAATGCACAAAAAGGCCTGCTGGGATTTTTCTTTTTTCAATTATAGTTGACACGTAGTGTTACGTTGGTGTCAGGTATACAGTCTAGTGATTGGACAGCTGTGTAGGTACGCCTGCTGGGAGTTTCATGGGGATGGATTGTAGAGAGCTGACCTGGTAAGATTGCTGAGCCTTCGCCCATGAACACAACACATCTTCCCCTTGATGTAGGGGGACTGCGGTCTCCCTGAACTGTGCTTCAGCTTTTAGTGTTGCGATCTTGCATATCTTTTGTCACAATGTGGGGCTTGAACTCGCAACCCTGAGGTCGAGACCTGAGCTGAGATCAAGAGTCGCATGTTCAACTGACTGAGCCACCCAGGCATCCCTGGTCACATTTATCCCTAAAGCATTTCATATTCTGATGCTGTTATAAATGGTATTTAAGGGGCACCTGGGTGGCTGAGTTGGTTGAGTGGCTGCCTTCGGCTCAGGTCACGGTCCCAGGGTCCTGGGATCGAGCCCCACATCGGGCTCTCTCCTCGGCGGGAAGCCTGCTTCTCCCTCTCCCACTCCCCTGCTTGTGTTCCCTCTCTCGCTGTGTCTCTCTGTCACATAAATAAAATCTTAAAAAAAAAAGGTATTTAAACTCTTTCTGATTACTTTTGTACTATTATTTTTTTTAAAGATTATTTATTTGACAGAGCACAAGCAGTTGGAGTAGCAGGCAGAGGCAGAGGGAGAAGCAGGCTCCCCAGGAGCAAGGAGCCCAATTCGGTGCTCTGTCCCAGGACCCTGAGATCGTGACCTGAGCCGAAAGCAGTTGCCTAACCAACTGAGCCACCCAGGTGCCCTGTACGATTTTGTGCTAGTATGTAGGTGCCCATTAAAAAATTTTATTTATTTATTTATTTTAGCGAGAGGGAGAGTGTGTGTGCAGAGCAAGTGAGTAGGGGGAGGGGCATAGGAAGAGGGAGAATCTCAAGCAGGCTCCCTGATGACTGCAGCCCGCCCTGAGATCATGACTTGAGCTCAAGTCAAGAGTCCCATGTTCAACCCTAATGAGCTACCCAGGCGCCCCTAGGTGTCCATTTTTTAAAATTGGTCTTCTATCCAACAACCACACTAAACTCAGTTACTAGTTCTAGTGGCTTTTTTTTTTTTTTTTAAGATTTTATTTATTTATTTGACAGAGAGACACAGCGAGAGAGGGAACACAAGCAGGGGGACAGGGAGAGGGAGAAGCAGGTTTCCTGCCGAGCAGGGAGCCCGATGTGGGACTCGATCCCAGGACCCCGGGATCATGACCTGAGCCGAAGGCAAACGCTTAACGACTGAGCCACCCAGGCGCCCCTCTAGTGGCTTTTTAATAGATTGTTGGTTTTTCTATATAGATGATATTATGGTCCACAAATGAAGTCTGTTTTTCTTCTTCCTTTCTAATCTGATACCTTTTATTCTCTTCTGATCTGATTGCCCTGACTAAAATCTCCAGCACAGTGTTGAAGGAAGTGAGAGGAGACATGTGTCTGAGGTGTATTTCTGACTGTTTTTCTTCACTTCTCACCATTACCTGTAATGTCCGTCGTAGAGTTTTCATAGGTGCACATATCAGGTTGAGGAAGTTAGTTCCCTTTTAACCCAGGTTTGCTGAGTTTTTCTCAGGAATGGATGTTGGATTTTATCCAAAACTTTGCATCTACTGAGTTGATGGTATGGTTTTGCTTTTTTGGTTTGTAAATACTGTGAAGAACATTGATTGTTTTTCGAATGTTAAACCAATCTTGTATGCCAGAGTTAAAACCCACTTTGTTGCCTTGACGGCTGGCTGGTTGACGGGTGACTGGGCCGTGTGCCTGCCGTCATGTGCAGAGGGGCCTGAGTTCCCCACGCAGCGGTGGCTGCTGTGTTCCTCTGAACAGTGGGAGAGCAAGAGCAGGGGCCCCAGAGGACCTCCCGAGCTTCGCTTCTGCCTTATTGGGCTGGGCCAGCCCAGATGGAGGGATGAGGACTGGATCCCACCGCTCACCCGCAGGTGGGAAGGGCCTAGAGAGTCCCACTGCAGGTGTGGACAAACAAGGGCAAGAAATTGTGCCTTGTGTACAGTCTCCTGTTGTTCAGGGCTACCTTAGTAGTTTACACGCAGATCCTCTCATTTTCGCTGTAACTGTCCTAACAAATGTTTAGTTCTCTGCTTTGGTTTTCCTTTTCAGGTTAACACTCACTGAATTAGCAGATCCTCCTTGCTAGGCTTCCTGGTAGCAGTGTTGTAAAGCGTTAGAGAACATGGATGGCAGGTAACGCGGTTGTTTTGTCTGATGTTCACAAAGGCGCTGTTATCCTTGACACTGGGACTGCGTGTCTGTGTGTGCACGCGTCTGTGTATGCGTGCTGCGCTGCACGCATCAGGTGGGTGCGAACAGGCACCGTGCATGGCATTGTGGAAGCGTGGGCACCGTGGCCTGCCACCTGCCCTCTGCCTTCTGGTGCCGAATCGATCAGTGCGAGAATGTTAACTGAGGACTTGTTCTGGCTTTGCTAAGCCCAGAGAGCAGGTAACTCCCCCCTGCCCCCCACTGCCTTTCCATGTCAGTGTGATTTCCTTCCAAAATTTATTTAGTATGTTTGCCAAGTGCTCTGCATCCTCCTGATGATCTTGTGTGGTCAGCAGGATGATGGCTCTTTTACTGGTGACCAAAGTGAAGCTTAGCGGGGAGGATAAGGAGTAAGGTTTTCAGGTTTTAGATAAACGAGAGAATAATTTCTTCTTCGGAGAACTGAACTGTCAGCAGCATTGTACTCATTAGCGAAAGGAGTGTGAATATGTTCTTCATATGTGAGCCTGATGGAACTGCCTTCTGGCCAGTGGAGCAGGTTTTGCAAGCATCTTTCTGTGGACCCGGTGTTGAGTTGATGCTGATTAAAACCTGATTCTTCTGGTCCTTTTGTTGTCAGCATCTTGACATATTTCAGAGTGTGACTGGTGACTCTGAAGCTGAGTAGGCTTCTTCTCTGTAGATGTGAAATCTTGGGAGTAAACAAGAATCATGTGGTTATTGCCGGATTTCCCTTTGTCTTGGTGGTGGAGGAGGAGTCAGGATCACCCACCTGCTGGAGCAGCTGTTCTCCGTGCAAGCTTTCCACTGAGGTGTGTGGGCAGGGAGTGGGACTCAGCAAAGGGACACAGCCACTCTCTTGCCCTTTACATTAAAATTTTGCCGATCCCTGTTCTGTGACACATGGCATCTGCGATGTTGAGAGAAGTCTGAGGCCATTCTGATTCATAATCCTTTGTAGGTAATCTTTTAGGATTTTATGGAAACTTATAGGATTTTCTATGTATCTGAGGGAGTCTGAAATTTCACAACTATTTGTTAGGGTTTGCATTGGACATTTTCATACTGCTCGGTATTTAGTAGTTCTTTCAAGATGCAGACTTGTTTTTTTAAATTCATCTTTCAGGGGCACCTGGGTGGCTCAGATGGTTAAGCGTCTGCCTTCGGCTCAGGTCATGATCCCAGGGTTCTGGGATCGAGCCCCACATCGGGCTCCTGGCTCAGCGAGGAGCCTGCTTCTCACTCTCCCTCTCCCTCTGCCTCTCTCCCTGCTCATGCTTTCTCTCGCTCGCTCTCTCTGTATCTCTGTGTCTCAAATGAATAAATAAAATCTTAAAAAAAAATTTTTTTTAATTCATCTTTCAAAAGTTTTCTGTAAGGGGTCAGACAGTAAATACTTTAGACTTTGTGGACCGCCTCCTCAACTCACGAAAGGACCATAGACCATACATAAACAAATGAGCCTGGCTGTGTTACAATAAAATTTTATTTATGGACACTGAAATTTGAATTTCAAGTCATTTTCATTTGCCATAAAATATTCCTTTTCTTTTTTATTTTTTAAAGATTTTATTTATTTGACAGAGAGAGACACAGCGAGAGAGGGAACACAAGCGGAGGGAGTGGGAGAGGGAGAAGCAGACTTCCCGCTGAGCAGGGAGCCCGATGCGGGGCTCGATCCCAGGACCCTGGGATCATGACCTGAGCTGAAGGCAGATGCTTAACGACTGAGCCACCCAGGCGCCCCAAAATATTCCTTTCAGTGAGATACAAAACGATTTGTAGATTGTGGACTGTATAAAAAATGGCATTGGGCAAGATTTGGTTTTCTGGCCCCAGTTTGCTGACCCCTGTCATATGACATGAATTTGGAACTGCTTGAATTCATTGATTTTGCTCCTTGAGGCTTTCTTCTAGCTTTGCAGCAGTTTGGACTTTGCTCCTTCCTTCTGTATAGTTTGCTTTGTGGTTTCTGTAGGCTTGGGTTATTTGTCCATCTGATTTGATATACCATTCTGTTTTCCAATGCTGTTATGGCTGTATTCTTTCCAAAATATTTCTCTAAGAACTTTTAGATGAAAAGGATATAGTCCAGCACTGTGATCTGATAGCATTGATCTTGTATGAGCATAATTGCATTCTGGACAGGAAGCACCTTCCCCCACACGTGCATGGACTTGGACAGAAGGGATGAATGATTTCCTTAGGTAGAAAGCTGTTATTCCTTAATAACAATCATAATGCACTCATGCTAGCTTCAGGAATTAGTTTTGACTTAAATGTGAACTTAAACACTTTGCTCTGGAATAACAGTGAGACTAAGTATTTGTGATGCTGGAGCTGGAGCTAACGAGGTGCTTGTAAAGTGAAGCTTGTGACAGATGTGAGTGTACCATCCGCTAAAAATACCCTGAGATGGAGACGGTGTGTGGCGTGCTGTGTGCAGTACCTCACACGTGGGTGGATGAGGAGGGAGAGCACAGTGATCGAGCCCAACAAATATTTCAAGGGCCGAGTTAATAGTAAAACTATTTTTTAGAGAGAACCTTAGTTTTTAAAATGTAATATTGTAATGGAAATGACCATAATAATTAGTGTTTGAGGAGGCAGTGTATCCTTATTTTCCTGGATGAGGAGAAAAAGTTTGGAGAATTTAGGCAACCGAAATAGAATGGTAAAGTAATGGTTCTGCGAATTTTTCCCTGTTTAGTAAAACTGCATTAAAACTGGATTATTGCAAACTTGAGTTTTCTTTTTATTGTGGTAAAATATACATAACATAAAACATAGCATCTTACCATTTTACGTATACAATTCTGTGGTATTATAGTTACATTATTGTGCAGCCATCACGTACGTCCATCTCCAGGGCTTTTTCATCTCCCCATCCCTGAAACTGTCCCCATTAGGCACTAACTCTGCATGTCCCTCCCCTCTGCTTCTGGCATCTGACTACTCCAGTACCTCATGTAAGTGGAATCATACAGTACTTTGTCCTTTTCTGTCTGGCCTTTCTCACCCAGCACAGCGTCTTTAAGGTGCATCCATGTTGTAGCGGGTGTCAGGACGTCCTTCCTCTTCAAGGCTGAGTAAAGTTGCATGGTCTGTATAGACCGCATTTTGTTTATTCACTGATCAGTTGGACACATGATCCTGTGGACACTTAAGTTGTTTCCACTTTTTGGTTATTGTGAGGAGTGCTGCTAGGAACGTGGGTGTGCTAATACATGTTCAGGTCCCTCCTTTAACTACTTCTGGGTGTACAGAGAAGTAGGATTGCTGGACCAAGTGGTGAAATTCTGCGTTTAGTTTTCTGCGGAACTGCCATACTGTTTCCCACAACGATTACACCATTTTGCATTCCTGCCAGCAATGCATAAAGGTCCAGTTTCTCCACATCCCGGCAGCACTTGTTACCGATGGATTTGATTGATTGATTGGTAGTGGCCATCCTAGTGCACGTGAAGTGGTTTGCATTTTCCTGATGACTGTTGATGTCAAGCATCTTTCATGTGTTTATATTTCATTTGTGTATTTTCTTTGGAGAAATGTCTATTCAAGTCCTCTGACCATTTTAAAATCAGGCTGTTTGGGTTTTTTCCTTCGGTCTTCCTTGGGAGTCCATTGTTTTGGGTATCAGTACTTTATCAGAAAAATGACTGGCAAATATTTTCTCCCTTTCTGCGGGTTGCCTTTTCATTTTGCTGATTAGCGTGCTTTGATGCACCAAAGTTACTAACTTTGGTGAAGTCCAGATTCGCTCTTGTATCTTTTGTGTTTGTGCTTTTCATGTCAGAATCCAAGAAAGTGTTGTAAAGGGTGCCACCATGTTTCTTCTAAGAGTTCCTTTTGGGGGCGCCTGGGTGGCTCAGTCGTTGGGCGTCTGCCTTCGGCTCAGGTCATGGTCCCGGGGTCCTGGGATCGAGCCCCACATCGGGCTCCCTGCTCGGCGGGGAGTCTGCTTCTCCATCTCCCTCTGCTCCTGCTTGTGTTCCCTCCCTTGCTGTGTCTCACTCTGCGAAATATATAAATAAAATCTTAAAAAAAGAGTTTCTTTTTAAGAGTTTGATGGTTTTAGCTCTTAGGTTTAGGTCTTTAATCCATTTTAGGGTAATTTGTGTGTATGGTGTGAGGTAAGGCTCCAGTTTCATTCTTTGGCACGTGGACATTGGGCTTTCCCAGCACCATGTTGAAGAGACTGTCCTTTCCCTGTTGAGTGGTCTTGGCACTCCGGCCAAGTTTGTGCAAAAGTTCATATATGGTCTCTCTGTTTTGTCCCATTGGTCTGTATGTCTTTGTATGGCTGACTCAGCTTTTATTTATTTTTAAAAGATTTTTATTTATTTTTCTGTCAGAGAGAGAGGGAGGGAGAGAGGCAGGCAGAGGGAGAAGCAGACTCCCCGCTGAGCAGGGAGCCTGATGCGGGGCTCGATCCCAGGACCCTGAGATCATGACCTGAGCCAAAGGCAGACGCTTAACTGACTGAGCCACCCAGGTGCTCCCTGACTCAACTTTTAAATTGGCTGTAAGTAACCCATGACAGAAGATCCACTTGGTTGTAAAAATGTTTTAATCGCAAGATTAGTACCATCTGGGTGGATAAACATTAGGTTCTTTTTTTTTTTAAAGAGCCACCCAGGCGCCCCTAAACATTAGATTCTTAATTAAAAAGTGGTTTTGGCTGAGGAAGACCCTATACCAAAAATTAAAAGAGACATTTTTAAATTAGTAGTTTTATAAATAGGTTGTAAGTTCCTCTTAAGGTTTTATATCTGTCTATCTATATTTATATCTATAGAGACCCCTGGGTGGCTCAGTCCATTACGCGTCTGCCTTTGGCTCAGGTCATAATCTCAGGGTCCTGGGATCGAGTCCCGTATCGGGCTCCTTGCTCAGTGACGCATCTGTTTCTCTCTCCCTCTGCCCCTGCACCCCCTGCTTGTACTCTCTCTCTCTGACAAATAAATAAAATCTTTAAAAAATATATCTGTATCTATGGAGTGCAGAGCCCAGTGCAGGGCTCAGTCCCACAACCCATGAGATCATGACCTGAGCCTAAACCGAGAGTTGGACACTCAACCGACTGCACCACCTAGGGGCTTCTTTATTCATTTTTCCAGTGTTTGGGGTTTGCTGAGCTTCATGGATCTGTGGGGTTTATAGTTTTCATCACATTTGGAATGTTTTTGGCCATTATTTCTTCAAAAATAATTTTTCTTTCTCTCCCTTTTCTCTTTTGGAGAGTCCACTTAAATTTATATGAGATTGTTTAAAGTTGTCACACAGTGCAATGATGATCTGTTCATTTTTTCTTTTCTCTCTCTCTTTTTTTAAGATTTTATTTATTTATTTGAGGTGGAGAGAGCACGAGCAGGGGGGCAGAGGGAGAGGGAGAAGCAGGTTCCCCGCAGAGCAGGGAGCCCCGATGCGGGACTCGATCCCAGGACCCTGGGATAAAGACCTGAGCCGAAGGCAGGCGCTTAACCGACTGAGCCACCCAGGCAGGCACCCCTTGTTCATTTTTTCTGTCTTTTTTCCTCTTATTTTGGACAATTTCTGTTGCCACGTCTCAAAGCTGACTGCTCTTTTTTCTGTAATGTCTAATATGTCAGCCATTTTTGTCTCAAAAGTTTTTACCTCATACACTGTAGTTTTAATTTGAAGAAGTGTGACCTGGGTCCTTTTTAGATCTTCATGTGTCTAATCAGCAGGCTCAGTCTTTAGTTTCTTGAATATGTAGAGTGCTCTCATGTCCTTGTCTGTTAATTGTTTTATCTCTGTCATTCTGGTCTGTGGATTTGTCTTTCTCCTTACTGTTGCTCACATTTTCCTGCTTCTTTGCATGTTGGATAATTTTTGATGGCATGCCAGACATTGTTAATTTTACCTTGTTGTCGTTGGATACTTTTGTATTACTATAAATATCCTTGGGCTTTGTTTTTGTATGTAGTTAAGCCACTTTGAATCAGTTTGGTTCTTTTAGTTTTTATTTCATGCTTTGTTAGACAGGTCCAGAGCAGCATTTAGTCCCGGGCTAGTTGTACAGATATTTGTGTAGGTCTCTCCTTCTGTGCTCTCCCTGCAGCGTCGAGCTGGTCTGGCATGCCTGGAATCACAGCATCACCCTCTCAGGTCTGGGAGGCATTGCCCTCTTGGGTCTCCTCTACCCGTGCAGTGAGCTGGGGCAGGTGTTTCATCTCAGGGGTCACTTTCCTTATCGCTTGATGGCAGTAGAATGGTGGAAAACCATTGTTTCCTAATTTTTGTCCAGGTTTAAGGGGAATAGTGGATCAAGTCCCTTTTACTCCACCTTGGTCAAACTGGAAGCTGGGATAGAAACTTTCCAAAACTTTAATATTTTTGCTTGAAAGCTCAGATTTTTATAATTGACAACAAATACTGACAGTTGTTTACTTGAATAACTGTGGTTTGTCATTTGTTCAAGTAAAATTGGGTTTTCCATAATAAATCGCAGTTCAAACACAAGTGCTTTGTTCCTGAGAACTGATGTACTTTGCCCTTCAGCAGATGTGCTTTATGCCCTCTTTGGTTTTGTCACAGAGTATTAAAAGGATTTGTACTCCTATGTCGAAATTTAATAAAATTAGTTTTTGCTGATTAATCCAGAGCAGTTTTCAGTGACACTGGCATTTTATTTGTTGTTGTTGTTTTTTTTTGGTGGGGGGGGTGGATGGCAGGCTTTTATTTGTTTTTTATTTTTTAAAGATTTTATTTATTTATTAGAGAGAGCACAGGAGAGGGGGGAGGGTCAGAGGGAGAAGCAGACTCCCTGCCGAGCAGGGAGCCCGATGCGGGACTCGATCCCGGGACTCATGACCTGAGCCGAAGGCAGTCGCTCAACCAACTGAGCCACCCAGGCGCCCTGTTTTTTTATTTTTTAATTAAAAAAAAAATTGTTTAGATTGACAGAGCAAGCACAAGCAGGGGGAGAGGCAGGGGGCAGGCAGAGGCAGAGGGAGAAGCAGGCTCCCCACTGAGCAGGGAGCCCGATACGGGGCTCGATCCCAGGACCCCGGGATCATGACCTGAGCTGAAGGCAGACGTTTAGCCGACCGAGCCACCCAGGCACCCATTCTTCACTTAAAAAAAAAGAAAAGATGTTTGTTTCTTTTTAGAGAGAACAAGAGAGCATGAGTGAGAGGGAGGAGCAAAGAGAGAGGGAGAGAGAGAACCCCAAGCAGGTGCCACAGTGCGGAGCCCAAAGTGGGGCTTGATCCCCCAACCCCAAGATCATGACCTGAGCTGAAACTGAGGGTCAGGCACTCAACCGACTGAGCCATCCAGGCACCTTGGCTTTTATTTATCTATTTATTTTTCAGAGGGAGAGAGATTGGGAGAAGGGTGGCGGAAGGGCAGATGGAGAAAGAATCTTAAGCAGGGCGTGGAGTTGGATGCGGGGCTTGATCCCAGAATCCTGAGATCATGACCTGAGCCAAAATTAAGAGTTGTATGCTTAACTGACTGAGTCACCCAGTTGCCCCCGACACTGACATTGTAAAATTACGGCTGGATGGTGATGAAGAGTGTGGGGCCTGCTGTTCTGGATTGGAGCTTCTGCCCTTATTTGTCAGGGTGCCCGTTTTACCCTCCTCGCAAATAAATGGTGACTCCAAGAAGGAAGAGGACAGTTTCTCTTAAACCATTACGATGATGGTTTTGGTCTTAAAGACCCTACTTTTGTTCACTGTTGGTTAGAGAAAGTCTAGAGACAGCGATTGGTGCAAATGGGTCAGGGCTGGGCTGCAGCCATGATAATGGGCAGATTGGAAGCATTTTTAGGATATAAAAGATACTTACTTAAATAAGAAGTAAGATAGACTTATTTCACTTTTGGGGAATTTAAATCAAGTTTTGTTACCTAAGGTAGGACAAATTTGGATTTTGTTTAAAGAAATGCTGTTGAATGAAGCAGTTTCTTTGTAGCCAGCAGCCTTGGAGATGATTAATGGGAGATGTTTGAACATGCCAGGGTAATGTTTAGCCTTCCAGTGGAACTGTAAAGTATATGAAAGCACTGCAAAAAGTATTTCGGGATGCCTGGGTGGCTCAGTCGTTAAGCGTCTGCCTTCGGCTCAGGTCATGGTCCCAGGATCCTGGGATCAAGCTCCACGTCGGGCTCCCTGCTCAGCAGGAAACCTGCTTCTCTCTCTCCCTGTCCCCCTGCTTGTGTTCCCTCTCTAGCTGTCTCTCTTTCTGTCAAATAAATAAATAAAATCTTAAAAAAAGTTTTTTTTTTTTCAAGTACAATGTGTGCTTCTGTGAAATGACACCCACGTCTCTAAATTACATAAAATGTGTGCTAAAGTAATACAGGAAGAAAGACGACTTTTGAAGAAGATAATGGATTAAATCTTACTTTGATTAATCTTTGAAAATTAAATAGTTTCAGAAAACATACTTCTTACAGCGTCAGTGTCTTTCTTTGGCCCCTTCTCAGCAGGGGTGTCCCTCTGAGGGCCCCAGGCTGACGCATCCCCCAGCTTGTACACACAGGCTCCTGGCAGCACTGTTGATGATAGTTCATGATAGCCGGCGGGCTCTTGTGCCAGGAGGCTCATGGCCTCTGTCCTTCGACCTGATCCCACATTAACCTTTGTGTGTCATTTCTCACGGTCCCCCCCCCCCAGCTCCCTGTGTGTTTCTTATGATAATCACTAATGTACTTGTGTGTTGGTAAAGTTTCTTGAGACGATAACAGTGCCCATTCTAAAACCTGCAGGTAAATGAATTTGACAGCTGTATTAGTCCATGTAACTGACAGCGAGTTTTGACACAGAACATTCCTTTTACCCCAGAAAGCCCCTTTGTAGCACTTAATCCCCCACCCCCAGCTCCAGTCTCACCCTAAGCAGCCACTGATTTTCTTTTGTTATGCGTTAGTTTTGCTTGTTTTAGAATTTTGCATAAATGGAATCATGCAGGATGTACTCTTTTGAGTCTCATATCATTCCCACAGCATGATTTTTTTTTTTAATTGCGGTAAATTTAGCACAAGAAATTTACCATTCTAAAGTCTACAGTTCTGTGGCCTTTAATGCATTCCTACTATTGTGCAACCATCACTGCCATCTAGTTCGAGAAGATTTTCACTCCCTAAAGGAGACCCTGTACCCATGAAACAGCTGCTTCTTATCCACCCCCCTGCCCCGGCACTAACTCTGCTTTGGTTCTGTGTGAATTTGCCTGTTCTGGACATTTCATATAAACGGAATCATATGAGATTGGTCTTTCTTTTTTCTAAGGATTTATTTTAGAGAGAGAGAGCGAGCGTGCGTGAGGCAGAGCAGGCAGGGGGGAGGGGCAGAGGGAGACAGAATCCTCAAGCAGACTCCCCGCTGAGCGCAGAGCCCAGTGCAGATCTGGATCCCAGGACCGTGAAATCATGATGTGAGCTGAAATCAAGAGTCAGATGTCTAACTGACTGAGCTGCCCAGGTGTGCCCCCCTCCCCCATTAAAAAAAAAAAAGAGCTCTACCGGGGCACGTGGGTGGCTCATTCAGTTAAGTGGCCATCTTTGGCTCAGGTCATGATTCCAGGGTCCTGGGATTGAGCCCCAGGTCAGGCTCCCTGTTCAGCAGGGAGTCTGCTTCTCCCTCTGCCCTACTCTCTCTCTCTCTCTCAAATAAATAAAATCTTAAAAAAAAAAAAAATAATAAAGTGAGTTCTACACCCAGCATGGGGCTTGAACTCAACAGCCCTGAGATCCGGAGTTGCGTACTCAACTGATTGAGCACCCCACAAGATTGGTCTTTTGCATCTGACATCTTTAACTTAGCAGGATGTTTTCAGGGCTCATCCATATCGTAGCATGTGTTGGAACTTTTCATGTTTGAGAAATGCTCCACTGTATGGATGCATACATTTTGTTTATCTGTTCACCTGTTGATGGGCATGTGGGCTGCGTCCACCTTTTGGCTGTCATGAATAATGCTGCTGTGAGCATGTGTGTGCAGAGTTCTGTTTGAACACTTTTTGGGCATATATCTAGCAGTGTAATTGCTGGGGCATATGACAGTTCTGTGTTTAACTTTTTGGGGAATAACCAAACTCTTCCACAGGAGTTGGATCATTTTACTCTCCTAGCATACAGGTCAAAAGCACAACTATAGTTCTTTGAGAATAGTGCTCTTTCTGGTACCAGCAACTTGTGTGAGGAATGTGGGCTGCCCTCTTCAAGGGCGTGGGGGGGGGTGGTAGGCAGGTCACTTGAACCACCGCGGTGCTCTGCTGTGGAGATCAGTAGCTTCTTCATGAAGTGTTCCCTTAGACGTAAGCTCTTGATGACATTCTCTAGTTAAATTGTGCTGGAGAAGCTGATTCTTCAATTGTTAGGATTTACTCGTTGCCATTTTTGGAGGGTAGAGTTTTGGAGTTCCTTGTTCTGTTACTCTTGGCAATGTCTTCCCCTGGGTGTCATGGCCTGTGAAGTACTTGATGACTTTCTCTGGCTGAGTAGGCGCGCCCAGCGATGGCGGCCTTGGGCCATGCTGTGGCACTTCATGTGGAGCTGACTTCAGAGCGTGGAGCCTTTCTCTATAGAGGCTGGGTTTCAGAAGCTCAGAGTTATAGTTCATGAATAAGAAAATTGACAACTAATTTAAGAGGAGTACTTATGAAAGAATTAGTTCCTTAACTGGGTTTAGTATGCTTGTTCTAAGAACTTGTTTTTGTCTTATGGTTCCCTCATCCATTGGGTCAGGGTGTTAATATTTGCGAACTGTGAGTCAGGTTCTTACACCTGTAGATGGGAGCCTTGATGCTGGACTAAAGGTTGGCCTCACGGCTCTTCTCTTTATCTGCTCTCGTCCTTATCTGTTGACCGGCAGGCCTGCAGAGGTCATGACCTCTGGCTGCTGGAGGGCAGGACTTTTCACACTGGGTGACTGCAAGCAGCTTTTGATGTCTGATGCCCAGAGCAGACTCTCTCTTTTCATCTGCTGTGGTGGTCTCCCTCCAGGCCCTTTGTAAGGCACCTTTCCCATGTGAGTTTAGTGATATTTAGTGATAAATATCATTTATATCTACTGTTGCCGACCCAGTTATCAAACATGTACTTCTTGCCAGGTACTGTTCTAAGTGCTTCACCAGATTAACTCATTTGATCTTGGTAACCCTCAGGCCCAGGTGCTGCTCTTCTCCCTGTTGTAGAGGTGAGTACATTGAGGCTCAGAGAGGCTGGGCCACAAGCCCAGAGTCAGGAGTGGCAATGCTGGCTGCAGAGCCCCACTCTGGTCACTCAGATGTGTTGTCCCCAGTCACATGCTCCCCCCCCCCCCCCCCCGTGCCCTTGTCTCTCAGGTAAATAACGGTATGGTCACGGAACACGTCCCTTCTGCTGTCGGCTGTATCTCCTGTGGATACCGTAGTGCTCGTCTCTCTACATCGTGCTGTCCTCATGTCTTCCCATTTACGTCCGTGCTCATGAAAGGGCTCTTTGTAGTTTTACTTAAAAAAACATCTCTATTGCCTCCTTTCTGTTAGCCATACTTTTTGAAGTACCCAGTACCAGTGTTAGTAAGCTGGTTAGTAACATTTTGTCCTACGTGGTACCTTAGTCATGGGCAGTTCCTGGTCACAGGAAAGGCATTTTGGCTTGTGAGAGCGTCCGTCCGTTAAAGGGAGAGAATTTATTCTAATTAGTGCTTTAACTTAGCTGTAAATTCCTTTTAGAATTTTTGAGGAAATTCTAATAGGGAAAGAGCTGCTCTGTGGATTCCTGCTTCAGTCTTTTTTTTTTTTTTTTTAAGATTTTATTAAGTAATCTCTACACCCAATGTGGGGCTCGAACTCACAACCCTGAGATCAAGTTGCATGCTCTACTGACTGAGGCAGCCAGGTGGCCCCCTGCTTCAGTCCCCCTCCCCCTTTTTAAAGATTTTATTTATTTGAGAGAGAGTGCACGAGCAGGGGGAGAGGCAGAGGCAGAGGAAGAAGCAGGGTCCCCGCTGAGCAGGGAGCCTGATGTGGGACTCAGTCCCAGGACATCGAGATCACTGACTGAGCCACCCAGCTGCCCTTGTAGAGAATATTTAAAATGTGCTTGAAGTGTGATGTGTTTCTCCTCCTGTTGAGGACCCATGACTGCACACAAAAAAAGGCTGCCTGGAAATGGGGACTGAAAAGTCGTGGGGGTGAAGGGCTCCTTCATTAACTGTCCCCATATTCTTGACTCAGAAGAGAGCAACGGCTTTGTCCTCACCTGTGACTGTAAATACCTCTATGGGTATGAAGGGAAAGGCATTACTTGGTTAAACCAGGCCCAGAATGGGGACATCTGGCCATTGAGTACTTACTTTGTGGGTGGGGAGCAGAGAATTTGGGGTTTCATGGTGGCTCTCCAGATGTGGGTGGGTGGGTGTGCTGTGCTGAACCCGCCCTGCCCTCAGAGTTTACAGACCATGGGTGAGGGCAGCAGGTAAGCCTGTCCCTCTAGCCACAGATGAGCTGTTTGCGGCCACAGGTGAAAGTTTTAAAGCTTTGGACACATGTTTGAGAGGAAGTTTTAGGGTTCTATTGCAAATGTGCCCTAAGCTTTAGGTCTTAGGTGACAAAAGCACAGTTATACGGATAGTTAACTGCTTTGTTTAATTTTTAAAATTTATCAAGGTACGATTTTCGTAGCATAAATGGACTAATTTTAAGTGTATAATTAGTGATTTTTATTAAAGTTTACTGAATTGTGAAACCAGCACCCTAATCCAGTTTTAGAACATTTTGTAACCCCAATAATATCCCTCACACTTGTTAACAGTTAATTCCTGTTTCTTCCCCCAGCCCCAGACATTCACTAGTCTACTTTCTGTCTCTATAGGTTTGTTATTTTTAAAAAAGATTTAAATATTTATTTATTTTAGATGGGGGAAGGGGCAGAGGGAGAGAGAGTTTGAAGCTGACTCCGCACTGAGCTCAGAGCCCTACGCGGGGCTTGATCCTGAGATCACAGCCTGAGCCGAAACCAAGTGTTGGATGCTTAACTGATTGTGCCACCCAGGAGCCCCTGTAGGTTTGTTTTTTATAATTAACTTTTTTTTTTTTAAGATTTTATTTATTTATTTGACAGAAAGAGACACAGCGAGAGAGGGAACACAAGCAGGGGGAGTGGGAGAGGGAGAAGCAGGCTTCCTGTGGAGCAGGGAGCCCGATGCGGGGCTCGATCCCAGGACCCTGAGATCATGACCCGAGCTGAAGGCGGACACTCAACGACTGAGCCACCCAGGCACCCCTATAATTAACTTTAAAAATCCTTAAGCACATTTAAAGCAGCAGCATGGTAACTGCTTATCCAGTGTATGAACACCTTATTTCTGGTTGAGTAAAACCTTGGGCTTCGACGTGGGCCAGGGGCTGGCAGACTTTCTCTGTAAAGGGCCAGGTGGTAAATATTTTGGACATAATGGGTCATATATAAGTTTCTGTGGCAAGTACCCAACTTGCCATTAAACCCTGAAAATAGGGACGCCTGGATGGCTCGGTTGGTTGAGCGTCTGCCTTCGGCTCAGGTCATGATCCCAGGGTCCTGGGATTGAGTCCCACATCATGCTCCCTGCTTGGTGGGGAGCCTGCTTCTCCCTCTCACTCTGCCTTCTGCTCCCCGTCCTTGTGCTTGCTCACTCTCTGTCAAATAAATAAATAAAAGCTTTAAAAAAAAATAAAAGTAAACCCTGAAAATATCCGTGGGTAGTTGGTGCAGGGGTGAATGGGAGCCAGTGGGACTTTGTACAGAAACCAGGACTAGAGATCAAGGCAGTTGATGTTTTCATCAGTCGTGTTGATGGCTGATGTTAAGCCTACTTACTTAATTTTTGGGTCATATTTAGTTAAGTAACGTGTAATGGTATCTGGGAAGATACTCAAGAATTTAGGTTATCCTGACAATTCAGAGAAATTAGGAGTTTAGGTTTTAGAGAGTCTGGGAATAGTAACCACGCAACAGGATTTGAGTTTTGTAGGGTCCTAAGTAAGCACTCATCAGCAATAAATACAAAAATGAGGGAGGGGGTTTGGTACCTAAAATAAAACTTAAAAATTTTAAATGTAGATCAGTTAGATTTAACTGGAAGAACTAAGCACTTCTAGACCAGTAGGTGTGGGTTGGTCCTGGTGGGTTTGGTTGTTACTATAAAAGTTGTCCTTCTAGCCAGCTATACTCAGTCTGATTCTTTCGTTATGTCTCTGAGTCTCAAGTTTTTGTTTACTTCTTTACAAAATGGAAAAATTCCCTTCTCCAGTTATGAAAGTGCTGCGTTCTGAGCAACATTGAGGTGTTCACAGCAGAAACTGGCAATCCTGTGTTCACCCACCCTGGAGAATGCCACGGGGGTGGGCTGTTCTGTCTTCTTACACAACCCGCAGTGCCTGTCCTAGGTGTACGAAGATAGGCATGCGTATATGGTAAGATGAGCATGGAAACAGTCTACACTGTTGAGTTGTCTGCTGTTCCCCATCAGCACTGTGCAGGCTTTTGTTTTCCTCCTGTTCTCTTGTGCCCGTCTTACCACCTCATGAATTGCTAGGCATTCAGCTGGGATCTGAGGAAGGAACACAGGAGTTTCCCAGCATACCATTAAGAACAAGATTCCTGTTTTTTAAGCTCAGGGATGGCAGCATGCACCTATCTGTGCCCAAACCGCACCATGCTGCCTCTGCTCAGGGTTACTCCGTCCCCACTACAGATGTGCTCTCCACTGCTGTCACTCTTGCCTAGATAGAGTCCCAGTGCTAGATCCTGCGGGGCTGCGTCTGGGAGAAAGTGGGGGAAACAGCGTGTTAATGGCTGCTGGAGGGACCCTTGCTTGGAGGCAGGGCTTATTGACTGGGACTTGGGCACTTGAGGTAGTCCCCTAGCCCTTTCTTCTCCTACCCCCAATTGATGTCTCCTGAGGGACACCCACCATGGAAGATGACAGTGCTCATGTTTTCCCCAGTTATGGGTGCTCTTTGCATTTGCTGACATAAGTTTGCAAGGAAGCTTCAGATGAAAGGTTAAAGAGGAGTGAGGTCTAGCCTGGACTCACCCTGAACCTCTGGGGTTCATCAGTCTTCAGGTCATTGTGCTTCTGGCCCACAGGTTTATTTTCCCCTCATCTGGCATCTGGATCTCAAGGGGACACTCAGAGTATTATTAATAGCAGGGACCTCGTGCAAGTCAACTTCCACTTTGTGACTAGCACTCTGTTTTACTTTCTGATTTATTTTTATTTATTTCTGCTATGTAGTGCAGTTTGGCCCTTTTGCATTAATGCACTGTTGGGTTGGTCTTAGGGCAATTGGTTGTATGCTGTAGAATTGAGACATGCTTTGGAATTTTCTTGGGCTTCTTTGGGCGCAGAATTTCATTCTGGGGTAATTCAGAAGTTTTATCTTTTCCCTTCTGATGACTTTTGTCTCTGAGATATAAAGGAACTTTAAGAGGAAGATTAAGTGATTAAATTGGTTGCCTTCTATCTATACCAAATTAATTTTTTTTTAATTTCAAATTTAGTGTACATATATATATACACATACACGTACACACATATATACGTGTATATATATGTATATGGCGGGGGAAGAGAGAGAGGCAGAGGGTATACATATGTATGGGTACACACACACACACACACACACACGGTGAGGAGAGGGAGAGAGAATCTCCAGCAGACTCCGTGCCCAGCGCGGAGCCTGACACGGGGCTTGATCTCACAACCCTGAGATCATGACCTGAGCTGATACCAAGAATCAGAGGCTCAACCGATTGAGCCACCCAGGTGCCCCAGTCTATACCAGATTTCTGTAAAAATGCCTAAGTTGCCATTCTGGGTGACTTGACTGATTCTTCTTGCCCCCAAAGTAGAGTTCTTTGACATGTGTGTACCACCTGTAGGTCCTTTAGCATTGACTGGCAGCCTTTCCTAGAACCCCTGCTGTGTTTCCTTGGAGGAAAGATGGAGCACAAGTTAGGATGGTGTGTGACTCAGCACAAGAACATGGTACTCTCTTCCTGGTCAGCAGTGACTTAGAGGTAAATTATGTAGAACCAGTAATGTAGAACCAAAAAGAAAAAGAAAGGGCTTGATGGAGCTAAAGATGGGTTTGACAAACTGCGACCTGCTCCTGGCCCCACTGGGTTTATATTTAAGTGTGACAAAGGGATATGGAACAATGTGGTTTTGGGGAATTTCTTAGGTATTTGAATTTTAATGGATAAAAATAATTTATGGCATGTCCTTTAAGTAGAAGCTGGCTTCCAGAATTTTTGGGACATCTGAGCTGGGCTGGGCTGGCTCAGTGCTCGGTCAGGCTCTCAGTAAGGGATCTGAACTAATCACATGATAGATGCTCTGGGTGGGGGGTAAAGAGGAAACCAGGGATGGAGCCAGATTTGCTCCATTGTACTTCCAGTGATTTGCTCTCTCTGTAACATGGAGGGAAGTATGACACATTGGACAAATGCAGAAATGTTGACAAATCTTAAAGTCAGATGCTCCACACAGAAACCATTAGACCTCCATGAGAAATTCAAGGGAAAATAATGCCCTTTACTAATCATGCAGTGAAGACATGCTCCTGTGTCAACGTTGGGGAGTGCACCTGTGGTGGAAGGTGGTCCAGCTGGGAGCCAGGAGGACTGCGATCCTCAGTTTGGCTCTGCCCTTTCTGTGTCACTTGGAACATGTCATCTGTCCCTCGGTTTCAGTTTGTGACTAACCTTGCTCGGGAGACATGCAGTGCTTAAAAAGGTATATATGCCCTTTACAAGATGGAAGAATACAAGGTGTGTGGGTGTGTATAATTGTTTTTAATTCACCAACCTTGTTTACACTGGCCCTATTATATCTGCCTTCTCTCCATTACTGTGTTTCTATTTTTGGATTTTCTCTTTCGTTTGCTGATTTGGAATAGCAAAGAATGTAGCAAGCTAGCTTATGACAGTTGATAGCTGCTAAAAAGAACTGAAAAAAAAAAAGGTGGTGTGGGCAAGTGAAGCATGAGTGGATGGCACACTAGGGCATTAGGTTGGGGAGTGCAGTGTTGCTCGTACTCAGAGCGTGCCAGAGATGGTGGGTGACCAGGCCACTGAGCCGGCTGCTGGTGTGCATTTCACTACGACTGCTAGGCCAGCGCTGCCTGGCCTTTATCTTTGCTTGTAAATGTTAATTAAGTTCATTGAACGTGTATGGGTAAATACCTGCTTCTAATAAAGCATACCATGAGTGTTACTTGAAAGATATTTTTGTATTTATGTATAAGGCTTATATTTTAAATTTTGATTTGTGGTTTCAGAGTTTTAGTAATATGATAGTAAGATTTTTTTTCTTTTCTTTTCTTTTTTTTTTTTTTTAAAGATTTTATTTATTTATTTGAGAGAGAGAGAACACCTGAGAGGGGATAGGGTCAGAGGACGAAGCAGACTCCCTGCCGAGCAGGAAGCCCGATGCGGGACTCGATCCAGGGACTCCAGGATCACGACCCGAGCCGAAGGCAGATGCTTAACCGACTGAGCCACCCAGGCGCCCAAGAGTGTCTTTTTTTTTTTTTTTAAGATTTTATTTATTTATGTGACAGAGATCACAAGCAGGGGGAGCAGCAGAGGGAGAGGGAGAAGCAGGCTCCCCACTGAGCAGGGGAGCCCGATGCGGGACTCGATCCAGGGACTCCAGGATCATGACCTGAGCCGAAGGCAGTGGCCCAACCAACTGAGCCACCCAGGCGCCCTCTTTTTTTTTTTTTTTAAATAATGGAAATTTGTGTTCAGATGTCACAATAGGTTTGTTTAGGCCAAGACTTTGAATGCCTTGACAGGATTTGAAACCCATAGTGTGAATTCTGACAGATCATGGAGAGTGTTTTCTAGAATACTAGCATTCGTATTAATTTAACTTGTCCTTTCTATTCAGATTGTAAAGGAAGTATTTGAATTTATTGTTGGACCGTGTATGTTAGTTTTGTTGAGAATTTCTTTTCTTTTTTGTTGTTTTCAGAGCGAGCCCGCACACACAGAGTGGGGGAGGGGCAGAGGGAGAGAGAGAATCTCCAGCAGACTCCACACCTCCTACACAGGGCTCAATCCCACCACCCTGAGATCATGACCTGAAACAAAATCTAGAGTCGGATACTTAACCGCCTGAGCTACCCAGGCACCCCTCTGGTTGAGAATTTCTTTCCTTTTTTTAAAAGATGTTATTTATTTATTTGAGAGCAAGAGCATGAGCGGTGGGGAGGGGCAGAGGAAGAGAGAGAGAGAGAGAGAAGCAGACTCCCTGCTGAACAGGAAGCCTGATGCAGGGCTTGATCTCAGGACCCTGGAATCGTGACCTGAGCTGAATGCAGACACTCCACTGACTGAGCCACCCACATGTCCCAAGGAGACTTTCTTCTTTGTATATTCTACCGAAATGTAACCTTTTCAGCTTAGTTCCTGTGCCTCCTGCTTGCCAGGGTGAATGTGACAGTCATTCCCTCTGTCAGGCAGTGTCTGGTACCGTTCAGGGAGTGGGCCTGGGCCACCAACTTGTCTTGGACCCCCTCGGAAGGGTGTCATGCCCCCTGTGTGTCCGACCCTGTGCTTCGTTGTCAGGGCCACCATGAGGAAAGGCATCGTTCCTGACCTGGAGGAGCTGGGCTCCTGTCTGTGGAGACAGACTTGACACCAACCAGCCAGAAGCACACTGGAAGGATTAGAAAGAGGTGTGCAGGGTGTAATAGGACTCCCACACTGGGGTTGAGCTGAGTCTTGTGCACATGTGTGGTGATGGTGATTTGAATGGGTTGGGCACAGAGGCTTGTTGTTCTCCTAGTGCAGAGGTAGCTAATGAGAGAATGTTCAACCTCCATTCCTCTCTACAGGTCTTAGACTTGCTGTGAGCTCTGCCAAGGTTGGGAGGTGGGCGGGGCCCAGGGATTCACCTGGAGGAAATGTAGGGGCTCACAGGGTTTGTTTCCAAGTAGGGGCTGAAGGACAGGGCTTTGAGGGTGGGGCAAATGGTGCGTTTCAGGGTCCTGTCTATGTATGGAAAGTTCTCATTTTCATCATAGTGCTGTTAGGAAAAGGGAACTTTTATTTTCATTTAAACTTATACATAAAGAATATTATTCTAGGGATGCCTGGGTGGCTCAATCGGTTAAGCATCTGCCTTCGGCTCAGGTCATGATCTCAGGGTCCTGGGATCAAGTACCATGTCGGGCTCCCTGCTCAGCTGGTAGCCTGCTTCTCCCTCTGCCTGCTGCTCCCCCTGCTTGTGTTCCCTCTGTGAAATAAATAAATAAAAATCTTCAAAAAAAAAAAAAGAATGTCACTCTATTTAAAGAAAATACTAGCTAAATGATGGTTTGGGTAGTGACTGCGTGGTTATGACAAAAACTTAGGAATATGGTACCTAGATGGGTGAATTGGGCAGTCATTGGCGGGGTGGGCTAGTGGGGAGCACAGAAGAGTGGGTCTTGCCAGTTCTTTTAATTTAAGGAAATAGAAAACACTGGTGTGTCACACAGACTGTATGGAAATACCATCTCTGAATATTTTTGATTCGCTTGGGTGTAGTATACCCTAGTCTGGGTGTAAATTGTGTTTCTCACCATGGATTGTGTTTAGAAAAGTATGAGAACTGCTGGCCTGAATGACCTTGAAGGGACTTTTCACCTCTTAAGATTCTATTTTGCTTTATTTTTTCAGCAAATATTTATTGATGCCTGATTTGTGCCAGGGCCTGGGCTAGGATGCTGGCTCTAGAAGTAAACAAGACACTCAAGCTCTGCCCCCTTAAGGAACCTTTTGCCTTATATGAGAAGATGATTTTTATAAACCAGTTATTGCTGTCTTTTCCATTGATTCCAAGGGTTATGATAGTTACATCTCTGAAATGGAAAATCTGATGGACATAGGCTGCAGTCTTAATCAGTTAGAGCTCCTGGCCCTTGGGTGGACCTGGTCATTGCTGTTCACACTGTTGTCAGTTTAGGTGAGTTGTGTATATTGGTACTAAAAATCATAAGTGCAATTGATGCTAGAATGTCTTTTGAAAAATGACACCAGGATTCAACCTTGAAATGGAAAGCTCTTGTGCGCACAGTGCCTGATTCCTGTCAGTGAGATACATGGTTGGCACTGGTTGAATAAAGGCAATTGTGCATTTCTTGCAAAGCCACAACTGGGTGCTCCACGGAGCCTAAGGAAAGATGACCACCGTTAACAAGTGAAGCTTTGCTGTGCGTTATAACTGAGGAGTGCCTGCCACAGCCAGGACTGCCACTGAAGGCAAGAGGAAGCAGCCGCTTCCTTCGGAAGAGATGAGGGAAGCAGAGGCTCATGTGACCAGCTTTCATATGACACGGGACCATCATGGGGGAATGGTAACATTTGATTGGCAGCCACCTCCTTGATGGAATTGTAGATAGATGAAGTGTGTTATGTGATGTTAGGAATGTCACAGAAGTGAGCATAAGGCCGAGTGGTGGCCTAAAGAGAGTGATCGCCTCAGCCCAGGGGCAATCCTCATGTGTTCTGAGGAACGGGACTCCTGGCTTGGCTTCTGTGGGGTGCGTTAGAGGAGTTGACCACATGGACAGACTCCGTGGACAGAAGGGTACCTAAGTGTGCAAGGGGGCACGGGTTGAGCAGTGTGGGGAAGAGGACAGTGTGAGGGACTGACTGTTCAGGAGGTGTGGTGGGTGCTGGAGAGAGGGTGAGGCTGGGTGCCTCATTGGGCACTGCGGATGGTAGAGAGGACTGAGAGGTAATTGCAGGATAATTCTCGTAGTATGTGTTGGTTGGCATGTAACAGGTGAAAATGTACAACTTGTTTGGCGGTACACGGTGTAGAAAGGAGAGCCTGGCAGAGACGGCTGGTGAGGCTCCCACAGTAGATGGGAGGTGACGGGCTTGGTTGGGAGGGTTGGCCCCGGGCAGGAAGAACGCAGTCCACACAGTCCCGGGAAGGTGTGGGCCAAGCCGTGGAGGATGGCTGAGGGCCTGCATGCCGCTTGTTTAGGGGAGGGGGAGGAGAAGAGGCGGCCCCTGGGACCCAGTGTGTAGTGCGAGCTCTGAGAACTCTTGAGTTTCCGGAGAGAGAGGAGCTACACGAAGCTCCTGGGATTTGGGGCCCCCGCTTTGCCCGCGCCGTGGTCTGCAACTCAGTGTGAGGTTTCTCAGGCCCTGTTGGTGGCCTTAAGAAATGCTCGCTCAGCTGGCGACATGCGGGGGATCGCACGGGAGTCCAGACCAGGGAGTTGGTGGGCTTGCTGGTGAGAGCCGCCCTTAGGCGGGGCTGTCTTACTGAAGTGCAGTGAGGGGGCGTGTCAGAAGGACGTGAGCTGTCTGTTGGCAGTGGGTGGAGACGGGGGCTGAAGGCGGGGAGGTCACAGGAGTTGGGCACGGAGGTTTGTGTCTGGACAGCTGGACGTGCCCTTCATGTGGAGATAGCACAGCCGAGCTGGGGGAGAAGGAGGGTGACTCTTGCGGTGTCCTCGTCGGTGGGGCCTGGCCTGTGGGCCGGGCCTCGTATTGGGTACTCCCATGCTTTGCTCCCCTGAAGCCTTAACTAGGACCCAATCCGGGAGGGAGAGGCTGCCTCCTCCCTTCACGCCTTCCCCAGGTGCGGAGAGGCAGCTGAGCAAGAACCCCGAGGCTGGCGGGCTGGCTGGGACCGCTGAGGGCGGGGGGCGCCTGGCAGGCGAGTGCACAGTGGAGCTGGGCAGAGGAAAGCAGTGTGCGTGGGCAACGGCCCCTGGACCCTGGAGTGGAGGGAGAAGCTGGCCGCGTGGAGGTGGGTGGGTGCTCAGTGGGTGCCGTTGGGCCAGGGAACTGAGTGCTGCGAGTGGTTTTACCGGTGCCACGTTTTGAGGCTTCTCCTGGTATACATACAGGGCTTCTGTCAGAAGAATTTCAAGATTTCACCTCAAAGCCCTCACGGGCCTGGCAGCCAGAGCCTCACCTCTGTTCACATTGTAAGCTTTTTCCTTATTCTCAGCACTCATGGTTTTGTCCCAAGCTTTAGGAGTCTGTTCAGAGCTTGTGTTAGCTGTTCCCTAGATCATAATATGTGCTGTACTAGCCTCCATTGGAGACCCCCAGTCTGAGAGCCACACAGATTCGGTCTGGGCAGGAATCAGCCCAGAACAGTTGCCTGCACGGAGCTGGCCTGCTGTGGGGAGGTGCAGGGGTTCTGTAAGTGCACGCCTGTGCACCCTGGCCTGCGCTTGGTGTCGGAGGCCAGTGGGACTAGTGCTTGTTGCGTGGTAGGTGGATGGTGTGTGGGCTGAGTGGCTCAGGGTCCCGCGGGGTTGTGGTGCTCTGTGTGCGCCTCTGTCAGCCTCGCCCGCTGCGGGCTTCTTTCCTTCTGAAGATTCTGCCAGGCTCCCTGCAGGCCAGGCCCTGAGGCACTTCGTGGAGGTGCTAGCACAGAATCGAGTCTGTTGGTTGGGTCTTCATAATTGATTTCAATTTGCAAGAGTTTTAAAAGTAACCTTACGTACTAATCAGTCCCGAAGTGGCCCATAATAGTTTCATATCCACTGGCCTCATTTTATTTTTCCTGCTTTCGGGAGAAGACACAGTGGCTAAAATGTGTGGATAAAAAAAATAAAATGTGTGGATAACCAGTTGGCTCTTCTGTTGTTCTTGGTAGAATCGGAATTTAACTGCAGTGCAGGGATGGACAGGCAGAGGGAGAAGGAGCCCGATGTGGGGCTCCGTCCAGGGCCCTGGGATCATGACCTGAGCCGAAGGCAGATGTTTGACCGATTTAGCCACCCAGGCGCCCCACCATTTGTGTATCTTTACATGTAAAAAGGGGTGTTCCTCGTAAGTACTCTCCCTGATAAATCTGTTTGTCTTGCTTGCAAAACCTCGTTGAAAGGACTTAACAGGCTTGGTTAGCCTCTGGGTGGAGAGGGTATTGCTCAAAGAATTTTCCATGAGTGGTAGGCAGGTAGGGCCTGCGGCTGGCACCCTTCCACACGTGCGTGTGCGTGTGCGTGTGTTGATGCTCATAGTGCAGGGTGGTGTTGGGAGAGGGATGCTTGTGTTGGGAGTCAGAGTACTCTGTTTTTCTCACCACCTCACCGGATGCCCTGGATAACAGGTACCTGTCTGTCTTTGCTGACTAAGGAAAGTCTAATTCCAAATACTTCGTGTTTGACATGAAATTTCCTGGCTTTTTTTTTTTCTCAAGTATTGTGTGATCTTTATTCCATGAAAATCTTGAACTCAGCACAGATTTCATCTTTACATAGGATGGTAATTGTACCAAGAATTAAAACTTTTTTTGTAAAATCTGATGAAGACACTGATTCCTCCCGCCCGCCACCCCCCTCGAGGGAGGGAGACAGGATTGAGGGTAAGGGCAGGGCACACAAACTCATTCACTGACAAATTCACGTTTGTCTTTCTAATGAGAGGCCGAGAGGCTGGCTGTTGTGGTGAAGCACCCCACAGCGGTAGCAGCATCAGCAGCCGTTGGAAGGGTGCTGGTCACACTGGAGGCTGGCCAGGAGCGCGGGGCTGTGGTGGGAGCCGGAGGTGGGAGCCAGGGCGCGGGGCCTTCGGACCCTGCTGGAAGCAGCTCAGGGAGGTCTCGCTGGGAGCATTCCTGGTGTGTGTTAACAGGGGACCAACCTGGATGTGCCCTTTGTGCACATCTCCTCCATGAGCCACTTGAACCCTCGCTTGAAAGTGAGTCTTAGACGTGTAAAACCATTCCTGAATGACACAAGCCAGCTAGCTGAAAAATTGATTTGTTTTGGCTTAGAATCCAGAGGAATTGAGAGAGAGACAGATGCAGACAGACAAAAACAGTGTGTCTGGAGAAGCTGTTTCTACGGAGAAGGTTGACAGAATTTTCTTTACTTGGGATCACTTTCGAGCAAAACTCTGTGGAACGGAAGAACCTTAATCTTTTGTTAATAGGCAGCTTTCTGAGACAGAGCTTCCCAAGTGTGACCTAAATATGTACTACTACATCACGTCCCAAAACATAGTTTTTAATGATGCTTTGAACACTTCAGAAGACAGTGTAGAACACAGAGCGAAGTCCTCGGTGAGGAGAGTGTAGACGTCGCCTGGTGTGTTTTCCAAGGCGCCAGTGCCTGTGGGTGTCACCGCCTGCCCTTTGCTGGGCTTTCTCCCTGCCTGTGTCTGTTAATGCTGATTTGGCTCCTGTCCTCGGTGATTCCTGCACTCCCATGTCCTAGGTCCTCATGGTGCACACCAGGGACACTTCAGAGCTGTTTGACTCTCCTCATGTTGGTGAGTTAATGCTTATTACTTTTAGAAAGTATATTTCTAGGATCTTGGTCACAGTTGATCTTGATTTTGCTTCCAATGCAAGGATTCTTATACCTTTCAGACTTTTAATTTGTAGTCGTTTAACTAGAATAGATTGTTTTGAAATCTGCCAACAAATACACTGTCAGGCTCAGATCTTGGATGACTTGAAAGCTTTTTACAAAGAAAACCCGGGAAGGCAGCTTTCCGTGAGTGGCTGTAATTGGCTGGCTCCGTGGGGTCACTATGGCAACACTAGGTTGCGAAGATTGCTGCATGAGGCCTGTGTTTAATTATGCAGGGTAGGTTTAATTTTTTCAATTCAGGTTTGTACATCTTTGAAACAATTTTTTTTTTGAAGTTGATTTTTTTATGATTGCATTTGTAATTGGATGGCAGAATATATTCTGACCTTGGATTTGCAAGGTCTTAAAAAAAAGTCTGTGTAATTATAGTCCGTTTCGAGAATTTTTTTAGTCTCCTCAGAATGAAAGTTCATTTAAATATTTTAGGACCTCCCCCCCCCCCCCCCCGCCCCGAGAGCTTTAGCACATGCACAGTGTAGGAAACTTATTTTTTAAAAAACTATGATCTAAAATAAACTCTTCTCCTTTTGCTTCAGCATACACAGGCACACCAGGAGTCCTGTATTAGACACATTGCACCACAGTCACAAATACGCCTCTTACTGGGCCGTGTGGATTCCTTCTCTGCTCTGGCAAGACTGGCTGGGTGCAACTCTCAGCTCTCGGAGGGGGTGTCCCCTTGTCCTGGCCCCTGCTGGATGGGGCCAGGACAGCTTCTGTAGCCCTCTTGGGGGCTTTGCCCACATGGCCGGGTTGGACTTTTTTTTGGCCCTTAGTTTGTGCTTGGCATTGTCTGGTGGTTCTCTTGTCCTGGTTCTACTGTTATATTTACTCCACCCCTGGGAACGTTGACATTTTATACGAATGTATTTGTAAGATGTTCATTGTTCAATAACAGCACACTGAATTCTTCGGAGGAAGCCTGTTGGTGTGAATCATTCCATTGTCCCCTTGAAGAACAGAGAGTAGAAAGAGGCAGGGAGGGTGGTGTGGGACCGAGTGCTAGAAGCGAGGGTGACTGTGTTTTAGACCTTGGTTGTGGCATGCGAGTCCTTACCTCTGCACTTCCTACTCTGTCAGTCTCCTCAGGAGAGTCAAGTCATGGGTCACGGAGTTAAAATGGTGCACTGTGGCTCAGCTCCCAGACCGAGGAGAAACAGAATGCCATCTGACGTGGTAGTATGTTCAGAAAGCTGTGTATGGAGTGGCGTGGAGTCTTCGCTTCTGGAGGCTGGCCATCCAGTCTAGACCGTAAAAGCGTTCTGTTTGTTAGCATTTAGCTTATAGCCAGGTCCATATGTGATCATTTGGAATGGAAACATTTTACAGGGGTCTAAGGTTTACAGAGATTTGTTTAGAACACCTTTGGTCTTGCGTGTGAACTGTGTAGGTACAGAATAGAACAGGCTTTTCTTTGTTGATTGTGTGGTTATATTCACAGTCCTGGTTGCCGAGGCTCTTTCCTGTATTTTTCACTTTCATCTTAAATATCACATTGCATTTTAGATGGATTTTCTCACGCACGTGTCTAAATCCCTGTTTTACATGGAGAACTTTGTCAACTTGTTTTTTTCCTTTGGTGCAGTTTTTTAGGGTATATTTGATTTTATCCCCTTTGAAGTAAAGCTATTAACTTAGTGTTGGTGGCTTTTAAATTTATACACACACATATACAGGCATACTTTGTTTAATTGTGCTTGCAGATACTGTGTTTTATAGAAATGGAAGGTTTTGGCCCCCTGGTATGGAGCAAGTCTACCAGTGCCATTTCTCTAACAGCATTTGCCCACTTGGGTCCCTGTGTCAAGTTTTGGTAATCCTCGTGATATTTCAGACTTTTTTATGTTTTTTTTCTTGTGGTGATCTGTGATCAGTGGTCTTTGATGTTGCTGTTGCGATTGTTTTGGGGTGCCAGAAACCGTGCCGATAGAAGACAGTGGACTTAATTGATAAATGTGTATGTTCTGACTGCCCCACCAACAGCCTCTCTCTCCCTCTTCTCAGGCCTCCCTATTTCCTGAGACACAACGATTATTGAAATTAGTCCAATTAACACCTACAGTGGCCCCTAAGTGTTCAAGTAAAAGGAAGAGCCTCCCATCTCTCACTTTAAATAAAAAGCTAGAAATGACTAAGCCTAGTGAGAAAGGCATGTCAAAAGACATGATAGGCCAAAAATAAGGCCTTCTGCACCAGTGAGTCAAGTGGTGAATGCCAGGCAGAAGTTCCTGAAGGAAATTACAAGTGCCACTCCAGTGAACACACAAATGATAGGAAAGCAGAACCGCCTTACTGCTGATACGGAGAAAGTGTGAGTGGTCTGGATAGAAGCTCGAACCGACCACCACGTTCCCATAAGCCAGAGCCTAATCCACAGCAAGGCCCTGACTCTTCAGTGCCACGAAGGCTGAGGGAGGTGAGGAGGCTGCAGAAGGAGGGTTTCAAGCTAGCAGAGGCTGGTTCGAGAGGGTAAGGAAAGAAGCCGCCTCCGTGACATAAAAGCGCACGGTGATGTGGAAAGAAGTGCACGTGCTGTTGGAGAAGCTGCAGCAAGTGATCCAGAAGATCCAGGGGAGATCATGGCTGAAGGTGGCTGCACTGAACAGATTTTCAATGTAGACGAGACAGACTTCTTTGGAAGAAGATGCCATCTAAGGCCGTCACAACTAGAGCGGGGAGGTCAGTGCCTGGCTGACCTCCAGCTTCAAAGGACAGGCTGGCTCTCCTGTGAGGGGCTAACGCAGCTGGTGACTTGAAGTAGAAGCCAGTGCTCATGGACTGTTCCCCAGATCTAGGGCCTTTAGGAACTGTGCTCTGTAAAAGGAACAGTGAAGCCTGGATGACAGCACATCTGTTTACAACATGGTTTACTGAATAGTTTAAGCCCACTGTTGAGACCTACCGCTCAGGAAAAAAGGTTCCTTTCAAAAATATTACTGTTCGTTGACAACGTACCTGGTCATCCAAGAGCCCTGATGGAGACGGGCGGCAAGGTAAATGTTTTCATGGATGGCTTTGAGAGGTTGAGGACTTGAGTGGAGGAAGTAGCTGCAGATGTGGTGGAAACAGGAGAACTGAAGCAGAGCCTGAAGATGGGACTGGATTTCTGCAATCTGGTGATAAAGCTTGAATGGGTGAGCAGTTGCTTCTAATAGATGAGCAAAGAAAGTGATTTCTTGAGATGGAGACTAGCTGGTGGAGTCGCCGTGAAGACTGTTGAAATGACAACAAAGGATTTGGAATATTAAATAAACTGAGTTGATAAAGCAGCAGGGTTTGAGAAGATTGACTCCATTTTTAAAAGTTCTGCAGTGGGTAAAAAATGTTATCAAACAGGATTGCCTGCTACAGAGAAATTGTCCGTGAAAGGAAGAGTCCGTCGACGGGTTACGATAAAACTCTGTTGTGAGGGGTGCTTGGCTGGCTCACTCGGAAGAGAGTTCAACTTTTGATCTGGCGGCCGTGAGTTTAAGCCCCACATTGTGTGTAGAGTTTACTTGAATAAATAAATATTTAAAAAATATAATCTGTTGTGATACTTACCATTGAGATGACTAGAAAAACACAGTTATTCTCGATGAGTGAAACATGAATCCTTTTGAAGAGATTGTGCCAACTTCTTTAGGACTGTGTCTTCCAAACTGTGCATCGTGACCCATTACGTCTTGGTTAGGCAATTTTTCCCTATCCCAAGGACGGAAAGATAGCTTCCTGTGCCTTCTGAAAATTGTGTACCTTTAAGCTATCCCAAATGGGTTTTTGTGTACGGTCTGAGATAAGGAGCTGAGTGTTCATAGTTTTCCATGTGGATAACAGTCGGCCAGCCCTCATCTACTGAGTCGACTGTTCTTTGCTAGCTGACCTGCAGTGCTCCCTGTCCTGAACTAGGTCTCCTGGTGTGTCTGCACTGTGTCGGAACTCTTGAGCACGACCATCCTGTGACGCTGTCTTCATTATAGGTTGTAACGGATTGTTACTGGTACCTAGAAATGCAGTTGACTTGTGTATGTTCATTTTATGTTTTGTATCCAGGAACTTCTCTTTCTACAGATGAGAAAACTAAGAATGTATGCAGGTCATTGCCAGTGAATTCAGTGGCAGCGTTAGAATTTTGGCCACGGCCATCACACTCTGTGGTCTCTCTGGTCTTTGCTTGCCTCACGGTTGACCTTCAGGAAAATAGACGGGCCACAGCATCACGATACACTGCCGTGGCAGATTGCGGGAGGTTACAGAGGGCACAGCGGGGAAGTGAACATCCTGGAGGTGTGGCCAGGACAGGGAGTTGGGGGCCTGGTCTGAGTGCGTGAGTTTGACAGGCCAGCTGGATATGCTCCCTTGAAGTGTGTCGCAGGAGTGGGGATCTCATGAGAGATGCCAGATTTGAGGTACGAGATTTGGGGGGCTGTTTGCTCAGAAGTGACAGTGGTGGCTGGAGGTTAGCGGGCCACCAGGTGAGGGATGGGGAGGAGTGAAGAGCGGGAGGAGAAGGAGGAGGTGCAGGCGGAGTGCCCAGCCTAGAGCAGGGGCACTGCAGGAGGTGCATGGCGGCCTCTGTGGCCCTGCTGGTTATCGCAGACGTCACAGGGAAGGAATTGGGTGTTCAAAGCAAACTGTGTTCCATTTTTTGCTGTATAATTGAAAGATTTTTTGCAGCCTTTAGCTTTTGTCCTCTGTGGTGGGTTACATAAGCACCTTCTTCAGCTCATGGAATAAGAGTTGTGTCCTGTCCCCATGCAGTTTATAAATGGGCAGTTCTTTAGAAAAAAGATTGGTTCTCTGTTTTTATTTTATTTTATTTTTTTTAAAGATTTTATTTATTTATTTGACACAGAGAGATAGCGAGAGAGAGAGAGAGAGAGAGAAAGAGCACAAGCAGGGGGAGCGGCAGGCAGAGGGAGAAGCAGGCTTCCTGCATGAGCAGGGAGCCCGACACGGGGCTCGATCTCAGGACTCTGGAATCATGACCTGAGCCGAAGGCAGTCGCTTAACCAGCTGAGCCACCCAGGCGCCCCTGTCCTCTGTTTTTAATTATGGGCCTCTCCTTAAGGAATCTCAGATAGTTCATATCACTGTTTTGAAATTGGTAGCATACAGATTGAGTTAGATTTGGGTAGGTGTTCGTTTGTTTACACTGCTCCTTTCTTGCATGTCACCTTATAGGAGATTGGGGACAAGTGCTCAGTTTACCCAGCATTACCAGCTTTCGTTTAAATGAAACTACTTTGAGCTTCCCCACTTTCCATCCCTCTCCCCTGCATCTCTTTTAAGATACGGTTGAATAAATGTACATTAAATTCAGAATTTTGTTCATTTAGAATTAGCAAGTCAGTCCACCTAAGAGCAAAACATAACTTTTTTTTTTTTTTTTAAAGGAGTACCATTGTTTGACCCTTATTTCAGGATGTCTCAATTGACAATTTGCTAATTACTTAAGATAATATAATCATTGTATTGAAACAAATATGTGGTTGAAGTTTTCTGGTTTGCAAGGACCCTACACTTAGTTATCAGTGTTGAGAATAATTTTTTATTTTGATTCTGAAGGAAGTCTGCTTCCAGGAATGCTCTGATGGTAAACCCAGAAAGAGGGCTGTGGTTACCCCAGTGGTCATGCACGCGGATCTAAAGTTTAGTCCCTCCCTCTTGCTGAGTGACCTTCCTGCTTTGTTCTCTCAACACCCAAGGCAGCCGTTGTTTGATACTTGCTGTTAGAAAGCTGTCTTTTCTATTGGAATTTCTCTTGTTAGTGAGGGTTATCTACCAAGGAAGAAACTTGAATTTTCATGTTTTAATAGAAGAAAATTTTACTCCACTTTTCAAAATGGAGAATCTCCTCCTCTGCTTGGGGTGTCCCCTGTCAGTTTGGTGGGAGAATACGTGTGGATGTGCCAGTCTCTCTGCTTGGCAGCAAAACACCTCGTCTTAGCGCTTCAGCTGTGCTAGAACACACTTGTCCTCCTGGAACTTTGAGGAGATCTGTACATGAGGAGCGTTGCTAGTGTCCTGAATCAAGCAGAGAGATTGCAGGGAGGCAGACTCGTTGCTCCTTGAACTGACGAGACTGAAAGCATGCTGGTTTGTGAAGGGACGGTGAGCTGTGAGTTGGTAGGTGGACGCTGGGCTCCCAGCAGATGTCCTGTCTTGAGCCCGTGCCTCCCCTGCAGCTCCTTAGCTCTTGCACATTGGTGCAGTGTTCAGGGTGGGTGGGAGCATCCCCCCCGAACCCAGGACCCTAGCAGTAGATGACTCATCACACATTAGATCGCCAGAATCCAGAAGGTTATTGATTCTGTACCTCAGACATCATGTGTGTGGTGCGGCTGCATGAGTCTGATTTTGCCTGTTCACATTCTGCCCTTTAATAGGGAGGGGCTTGATCCTGTCCTTCAGAGCAGATCTGGGCTCAGGAGACCTCTGTCGTGGGATGTGAGGGGCAGCCCGGTTCATAGACCAGCGGCCTATGCCCTCAGTGTGGTCCCGCTAACCCGTGGGCAGGCAGCCTGCTGCAGGGGGCATGGCTGGCCTCCGCACGGGGTGTGGATCCTGCTGCGGCCCTGCTACTCCTGGCTACAGGACTTCTGAGGGATCTTGTCATCTCTGTGGCCTCTTCCTCAAACGAGGCCTCTTTAACTTATGTCAGAGGGAAGGGTAGCAAGAATTCTCAAGTTTGAGGAACACTACTTTCTGGTGATTGTTTCCACAATTGCATAATTGGGCGTTTGGGTGGGAGAGTGAGACTGGATCAGTGATTATTTATTAGATTTGCTGGGGAAGCATTTCACAAAAATAACAGTTTTATTGTCCTCACCCCCAGAGACATAGACTGAAGCGTCTCTGGGGGTGGAGACACGTAGGAGACAAGTCACGGGTGATTGAAATCTTTGAGGCTCCGCAGATGTCTCCTGTGGAGCCCCATTCTGCCTTGGGTGCCTGTTTGCCTGTTTGCAGTTTGGGCCATTTGTTTCCATCTAGTGGGTTGGAAGGGACAGCGGGGGGTCTTAAAATTCCGGGAAGCTTCTGCGTTTGGAGGCCAGCTCCCGTGTGGGTCTCGCCCCGCTGGCTCTGTGGTTTGAGAAAAGAACCGGGGAGCGTCACTGCCCCGTACTCATCCTGTACGTTTATGTGGCTCTTTCCCAAGTTTGGCTGTTCCTGTGCAGTCCTTGTGGGCTGAGCACCTGCCCTCCCCGTTCGTCCCTGTCTCTCTCCCTCATTGCTCCTTGAGGGGGCTCTGAACTTGAGAGCTTAATCTTGCTTGAATTGGGACTAGTGAGCTATGTTTCTTTTCCATTTGGTAATAATATATTTTGAAAGCTTTGTAGGTGCTAGTAAGGTGGAGGAAAAAAGTAGTTTGTAACTTGGCACACACAGGTGTTTCTGCGCTGTCGGGAATTGGTAACTCTGCAAAGGAGAAAATGGACACTTATAGACATGAACTAATTTGTAGGTGCTGCAGAATCAGAGAACTCTGAGGGACCAGGTGAGTCAAGATGAAATACCTGGGGGTCAGGAGATGGCCTGGCATGGGAGCTCAGGGGGAGCTTATAGTGAAATGTTCTTGGTCGGGAAGCCGTCTTCCTTTCTGTCTTCTGATTTCTAATGGGAATTTGTCTGTAAACTACATGTATTGGAGGTGAATTTTCATCTGTGTCAAAGAATGTGTGTGAGCTGGCTGGAAGGGGCACAGATTCTCGGAGGCAAAGGGTGGAGGCTTGTGGTGGCCAGGCTTGCCAGTGCAGCCGCGGGTTACGAGTCCTGATACCTCTGAGTGCAGGGTTTCCTCTGCACTGGGTCTTGGGTTTGGGTGTATGCCGTGTGACCTGGGCTCTGAGGGACTTGAATGGTAGTGCTGCAGCGTGAGTGGGAGGGGCACTTGGGGAAGGTTTCCTGGGGATGGCAGCCTGCTCTGAAAATCTGGACAGTACCTGTCCATTGTAGGAAAGCTGGAGAATCCTGGCAGCGTAAGGAAGTCAGGACTAAGGTGCGATGCTGAAGGAGGAACACGCACTTGCCCAGGCAGGCACAGAGGAGAGGAGGGAGCCTCCCCTGAGTGAAACACCCTGTTTTCCAGAAACTGGAAGAAGTTGGAGATTGCTGAGGAGGCAGCCCAGGACAGGATCATTCAGAGTCTGTGTTCCTGTGGCTCTCCGTTAGGGGTTGCCGTGCTGATGGGTCGTGAGGTCAGCTTGGCAGGAAGCACCCACTTTAAAAACCAGCCAACACCAGCAGCCAGCCTAGGATGTACTGGAAAACACTGCGGTGCTTTGCACAGAGGAAGGGCAGTTTTGTTTTGTGAAGCCTTTCCTTCAGTTGTGTATTTGTATGTGTGTGTGTCTTGCATCATGATGTAAAATGTTTCTTATTCTGGGTTTGAAATTTGAACACTAACATATTCCTTGTTAGCCCAGTGACACCCCCCCCCCACCCCCCGCCCATAGGCGTGAGAGAGGTGAATCAGACATGCCAAGTTCACTTCTCAGCAATGTGGGCAATGAGTTGGTTGTTCGGTTGGAGGTAGAGGTAATGAAGTTGTCATGATAACATAAGTGAAGAAATAATGGAGAGACTGCTCATTTAGGAGTTAGGGCAGTTAGGGAGGAGAGTGTGTTTAGAAGCTGGAATTAACAGAACTTGTCAGGTGGCTTTTGATCACAAGAGAGAGGGGGACAGCAGGTTTCCGGCCTGGAGGATTGTCTAGACACTGGTACTCCAAACCAGGGCATAAAGCACAGTAGTCACAGTCGATTTGGGGGGCCCCTCTGCACGGTGTGTGTGCCTACCTGTGGGCGTGTCCCTGATATGGTTGGACTTGGTGAGTCCACTGGGGAACTCTGAGTTGGAGAAACGGAAGGGATCTAACAGCATGGTTATTAAAGCCATGGAGGCAGATGGGATTGCCCAGAGAGAGCATGAAGGAAATGACATTTAAGGAGCAAGTGGAGGAGGGGGATCTAGCTTGTGGAACAAAGTGGTAGTACAGTTAACAGGAGAAGCCGAGGCCATACGAGGGAGCCCTGGGGAAGGGGGTGAGTGGCAGGGCGAAGCTGCCGAGAGGCCGGGTGGGGTGAGCGTCAGCTACGTTCTGGTGTAGATATGGAGGATGACCGGGGCCTGCCCTGGGCGTTTGACGTATGGGTTACGTCCTCAGAAGCGCCAGCATTATGTCAGTGTTTCAGGTTGTTGGGGGCTCTCTCCAGGAGCTGTGAGTGCACGGGGAGGGTACATGGTGTGGGTGACAGCTCTAGAGCCTGAGTTTGATCCTAATTTTGAGGCATAGGATTCAACCTTTAGAACCTGGTTTCTTACCAGAAGAATGGAGGTGGTGCTGTTACGGGAGGGTTGTCATGAGGGTTAGTGAGGTGCTGGGAGGACACGGCACGGGTCAGCAGTGGGCTTCCATCCTGTGCCAGAACCCTTCCAGACGCGGGGAGGCATCAGAGCGCACACAGACAGAGCGTGCGTGCCACTCTCCTGTCAGGTCACGTGCACTCGGGCCAGCTTGCTTTTCTTCCTCCTCTTCACCTTTGCTACTGGAGAATTGTGTAAACAATTCCTAATGTGGAAGCAGCCTCGGAGTGGGAGTTCCTGGAATTAGAGATTGTGTTGAAGTTAACTCGAGGGAGAGCTGGATGTGAACTCTGCTGTCCAGGAAGGCTTTGCTGAGAGCCTCTGGTGGGGCTTTGGAGGACTGGCTGGCGTGCGGCTTCTCACTCCTCTTCCTCTTTCTCACCTGCTCCAAGCAGGTGCTGGGGCTCCATTTGTGATTGGAGAGAAAGTAGAGGTGGAGGGGTACCACAGACTAACGTTATGACTTCCAGATAGAAGTTGGAAAAGATAACATATAAAGAGTAAACTCCCCTTTGTTTCTCTTAGGAAAGCAGTTTAATTGGTTCTGGTGATGTTCCTTTCATTCCGGGGGCTGGTCAAAATACTGCTTCAGGATGGGGGACACCCTCCGCAGGGCTGGCTGGGGTAGGGCCGCAGTGCCGAGCATCTGTTAGTAAGTCATTCATTACTCAAAACAGGACACACCCAGCCGAACACTGTAACATCCGAGCTGAGAATTGCCTGCTTCTGCTTCACTTTGGTTCTGGTTCTGCCATGCACAAGTCCTTACTCACCGCCCTGCCCCGCCTCTTTACAGTGTTTCTTTGCATTTTAGAGGTTAAACTGTACAAAGTATTGCTATGGGTTCATATTCTCAATGAAAGGAGTACATTTAGGGAAAAGGGTGTATTGTTATTTACTTAAGATTTTATTTTTAAGTAATCTCTATACCCAACGTGGTGCTCGAGCTCAGAACCCCCTAGATCAAGAGTGGCATGCTCCACTGTTTGATCCAGCCAGGCGCCCCAAAAGGGGTGTATTCTTTTTTTTTTTTTTTTAAAAGAATTTATTTATTTGAGAGAGAGAATGGGAGAGAGAGCACATGAGAGAGGGGAGGGCCAGGGAGAAGCAGACTCCCCACTGAGCAGGGCGCTCGACGCGGGGCTCGATCCCGAGACTTCAGGATCGTGACCTGAGCTAAACCAACTGAACCACCCAGGCGGCCGGAAAGGAAACAATTATTATTAAAGGAAACAATGTTATGTTGCACACTGAGGAATCTTAAACTTTTAGAACTAAATTGGTTTAGGGATTCTCAAATCTTAATCTTTGTCAGAGAGAGAGAGGGAGGGAGAGCACAAGCAGGGGGAGCAGCAGAGGGAGAGGGAGAAGCAGGCTCCCCGTGGAGCAGGGAGCCCAATGCGGGGCTCGATCCCAGGACTCTGAGATCATGACCTGAGCCAAAGGCAGACACCCAACCAACTGAGCCACCCAGGTGTGGCAAAAAAATCACCTTTGTAGGAAAAAAAACCTGGAAAACTTTGATAGTTCTGTGAGTTGCAGTAGATGGGATGTTTACAGGAAAGCATTTGTAATTGCGTCAGAATCTGGCGATGTCATTGGGGAGTGCTGCCTCTTAACGATACTAAGGCCTGCAGTCATGAACGTGGGGTTTTCTCCACTAATGCAGGTCTTCTTGAGTCTCTTTCAGCAGTGTGTTGTAGTTTTCAGTGTGCAAGTCTTCCGCCTCTTTGGTTACATGTGTCCCTAAATAACTGAATTCTTTTTCATGCTGTTGTACACGGCGTTGCTTTCTTACTTTCCTTTTCAGATTTTCCATTGCTGGTGCACAGAAGTACAACTGATTTTTGTATATTGATCTTATACCCTGCAGCCTTGCTGTGCAGTGCTCATTTATTTGCTCTAATAGTGTTTTGTGTATTTTTTGGGTTTTATATTCCTTTTTCAAGGTGAGTTTTGTAGCTGGACAGCCCCGTTTAGTTCAAGCTTTTGCTGTGTCGGGTGGAGGGTGGCTTTGGGTTTCCTGTCTGTGTCCCTGGTGTGCTTGGTTCGTTGCTTGTGTTAAGCTCTGTCACTGCCAGTCTTGCTGTCTTATGTGGGTTCCAGGGGTGGGACTAGAGAGCACTTGCCTGGAATGAGGGGAGCTCTATCTGATTCTGAGGTCTTGTTTCACAGAAGGCAGGCTGGTACCCAGTACCCTGTAGTCTGTCCTCAGGTTGTTCATTCTGTAGGAATAGAGCAGGTAAGTGTTGTGAGAGATGCGCTTGTTTTGCTGGAGCCTCACACCAAGGAAGTGAAACAGTCACGCCCTGATTTCTGTTACCTTTGTGTTTCCAGTGCCCGTGATCCCATCATAAAATGGTGAGGTCAGCAGTGAACTCCAGAAGACGGGGCAGATAACAGGCTATTCATGTTTCTTTTGAGTTTTTCCCTTAGGGTATGATGCTGGTTTGGAATTCTATGGGTTTGCTAAGAGCCGGAGATGCTGGTACTACTTCCTGACTTAGACCCTCAGAAAAGTTGTCTTACGTCCTTGTTAATCATGATGTCAGTGTGTGTGCGCGTGTGGTGCACGCATCATCTTGAAGGGTGGGTAGGGAGTCAGGGTGCTGGGGGGCCTGTGGACTTGATCTTGAAAGTCAGTGCTGGGGGCACCTGGGTGGCTCAGTTGGTTAAGTGTCTGCCTTTGGCTCAGGTCATGATCCCAGGGTCCTGGGATCAAGCCCGGTGTCAGGCTCCCTGCTCAGCTGGTGTCTGCTGCTCCCTCCCTCCCTTTCTCTCTCTCTCTCTCCCCGCTCGTTTTCTCTCTCTCTCTCTCTCTCTCACATAAATAAAACCTTAAAAAAAAGAGAGAAGAAAGAAAGCACTGGGTGGTGGTTGGTGGAGTCCGGATTACTCCTCCCGGGCAGAGACAGCAGGTTTGGCCCAGCCCTGTCCACTTCCTGTGGTTGCGAGGGGCCTTTTCTCACACTGTGCTCCTAGTCACTTTCTTGAGTTTGATTTCACACCTTTATCCTCCTGATTTTCGAGAATTTCCCAGTTTCTGTTCTACATAGTTTCCCTTTCCTGATTTTCTTTATGGCCGTGCATCTGTTTATTTAAAAAACCCATTTTCTGTCATTTCCTTGGATTTGGCAGTGTGAGCGTGACACTGTTCTCCCTGGACCTTGGTGAGCTGAGGTGTGCTGTTGATTACTGCTTGCACAGTTGTCCAGAAGGGAGGGTGCGTGTGCCAAACCACCTGTTTTGTTCTCATTCTGCGTTGATTCATTTTGCACTTTCTTCTGGTAAGGGGTGTAAAGGGAATTGTCTTGGAACATTGAGTTTTCTGTTTCTTGCTTGCTTTGTTCTGCAGTGGAAAGGAAGCATCTGACCTGAAGACAGAAGCTGAATGATGGACATTCCTTTTCCTTGTGGCATCTTGGCCAACCTTACCTTGTATCTGCCGTCTGCTCGGTGCCTTCATTCCCTTGAGTTGGCTCTCACTACAAATCCAACAAAGAAAGCAGTAACAAATAGCACCTGTCCTAAAACAGAAAAGCCCAGTAGTCACCCTGCTTGTTCCCTGGCAGGCTGTCAAGGCCAGGCCGATAGCCCCGACCTGAGATGGCAGGTGGCGCCTGGCCCCACAGCAGAGTGAGGCGTGGGACTTTTGCGGCTCTGGCCACCATCAGGGGAGGGGTGTTGGTAGCTTGTGTGTAGGTAGAATTCAGTTTGTTCTATTTGCCATGAAGGAGAACTTTAAAATAGGTGAGGCCAGATCTGAGGGTTCAGTGTCCTACTTAAGTTCTCCAAGGTTACATTTTGAGATTTTTTTTGGTAGACTTTATTTATGTATTAGAGAGAGGGAGAGCGAGTGCGAGCACGGGTGGGGGGAGGGGCAGAGGGATGAGCAGACTTCCTGCTGAGCAGGGAGCCCAATGCGGGTCTCCATCCCAGGACCCCAAGATCGTGACCTGAGCTGAAGTCATACGCTTAACTGACTGAGCCGCCCCGGCACTCCCATTTTAAGATTTTTCAACCCGTAAGGAGAACTCCGTGTGCCTGCAGTTCGTGTGTCCAGCTTTAAGGACAGTGACTGGCTCTGGAGCCAGCCAGCCTGGGTTGGAGTGCCGGCCCCGCCACTTCATGTGGGACCCTCGCAGGGCCTCAGACCTCTCAGCTATAGAATGGGGATAATAAGGGTCCCTGCCTTAGGGAGTTGTTGTGAGAATTGAGTGAGTTAATATCAGGTCAGACCATATGAAATTGCCAATGCTAGACTCTTTAAAAATTGGGATCATTGTAGATTCACATGCTGTGAGAAATAATATAGAGCGTTCCCTTGTACACTTTGCCCCGTTTCTTCACTGGTAACATTTTCAAAACTGGAGTCTAACATCACAGCCAGGATCTTGACAGAGACACAGCCCCCAGGTCTGAGACGCCCCAGTTTTCCTTGTGCAGTGTTCTTGCGTGTCTGGGTGCCTGATGCTCTCCCTTTGTAGCCACACCTGTCTTCTTCTGCCTTGTCTTCTCACCGTTGTCCCCAAGCCTGCCAACCACTGATCTGTCCTTCCCTTGTACAGTTTTGTCACAGGAGAATGTCCCGTAAAGGGAGCCGTGTGAACGTAACCCGTGGCCCATGTCTCTCTGCTCCACGTGGTTCCCAACAGTCCGTCCAGACTGTTACCACGTCAGTAGCTCTTTCCTTCTCATTGCTGCCTGCTTTTCTGTGGTGTACGCGGGCCACGCGTTAGCCCTTCACCCGGTGAAGGACATCTGGGCTGATTCCGGATTTTGGCATTTAGGAATGCTGTGAACACTTGGTGGAGACGTTGTTGGGCTGTGTTTGGCCTGCAGAGACGGCAGTCCCAAGCAGCTCGGTCTGGTCCCTGGAGGGCACTCGCGCTCTGCACTATGAGTGCTGTGGGACACGGCCTGTCCGCCCAGACACACGCCCTTGCCATCTCTGCAGATGCGTTTGAACCTGCCTGGAAGGCCATCGCGCCATGCGGTCCCCGTGGACCCGCCCGTGTGCTCTGCTCACGGCCCTTCACGGGAGGAGCGCCGCCGCTGATCTCTGCAAAGCGGGAAAGGAAGAGACGCAAACCCACCTGGGCCTGCAGCTCGTTGGGGGTGCCCAGCACCCAGGACTCTGGTGTACGTGGAGTGCTTGCTCTGCCCTGGTCTGAAGGTGGCCTCTCCCGTTCAGCCTGATTTCTCCTCCTGAGAACTGCAGGTCTGCACACGGTGGCTGATGCTGTTTAATCCTGCACGCTAAGGCCTGTGTGCAGTAAGACCAGGCTTTTGCTAATTTGGATTCCTAGGCATTTAGGACATTGGAAAGGCGGTAAAGAGAGGGGAATAAAGGAGCCTTGGGCCGTGTGAAAGTAATTTGAAGGAAGGCTGTATGGGGCCAACTGAAGATAGCATGATTAGTTGGTATTGGTTGGATTTTATCAACATAGGTTAAAAAAAATCCATCATCTTATGCTGATCAGAAACTATGGTTAGCAACTGTAGGTCTTTGATTAATAAAAATTGAAGTGAATTAAATACAGTTGTAAAAGTAAAGTCTTCCAAAACTTGGGGTTACCTTGGAAGACAGAAGGATGACTGGTGAAAACATTAGTAATTTTGGACTCTTTTCCCCCCAAATAATAATAAAGTCTGTCCAGGGTCCTTACAAGTTAGGACTCTGTGATATAGTCACTGATTCTTTGTAGAGATCCTGTCTCTTGTCCTGTGGCAGAGAAGGGAAGGCCGGCCAGTGTGATGCAGAAGCAAGAGGAGGTCGGCTTAACGGGAATATCACGGTATTTCTTGGAAGGTTTTTTTTTTTTTTGGCTCTAAAATACTATGTATTTATTTACATTTAAATTTATTTATTTACATTTAAATTCTAGTTAACATACAGTGTACTATTAGTTTCAGGTGTAGAGTCCAGTGATTTATTACTCCATACATCACCCGGTGCTCCTTACAGCCAGGTGCTCTCCTTCATCCCCACTGCGTGTCCCCCATCCCCCCCACCTCCCCTCTGGTGACCATCGGTGCGTTCTTTATAGTTAAGAGTCTGATTCTTGGTTTGCCTCCCTCTCTGTTTCCTCCCCCCCGCCCCCACAATTGTTCTGTTTCTTAAATTCCACATATGAGTGAAATTGCATGGTGTTTGTCTTTCTCTGACATATTTCACTTAGCATAATACCCTCGAGTTCCATCCGTGTCATTGCAAATGGCAAGATTTCTTTCTTTTTTTTTTTTTTGAAGATTTTATTTGAGAGAGAGAGAGACAGCAAGAGATTGCATGAGCGGGGGGAAGGGTCAGAGGGAGACCCCTGCTGAGCAGAGAGCCCGATGCAGGACTTGATCCGAGGACCCTGGGATGATCATGACCTGAGCCGAAGGCAGACGCTTAACTGACTGAGCCACCTAGGCACTCTGTGAGATTTCATTATTTTTTTGGTAGCTTTTTAAAAAGCTTTTTCTGTACCCCTGATGTAGTACCCAGCTCATTATAGGCATTAGTGAGATATGAGAGACTAGAAAGATAAATTTAAAATCTTGCATTGCTCCACTATTCAGAGATAACCACCGTTAATGTTAAAAGTATTTCCTAATTTTTCTCAAAAATCTGTGTCATTTTTCTTACACAGATTGTACGAATCAAACTTCATCAGCACTTGTGATTATCGTCTTGTCCATGTTGCCAGTCCCATTGGTGGGAACATCTTCCCATTGCTTCAGATGGATTCTTGGTGAGGCTGCCTGTGAGGGTGGCCTTGCCCTTAGACGTGGATGGGCAGCTGCCCCATCTGTTGAATGCTTCCTCTGCCTCTCCTGGTAACCCTTCAGCTGTGTTGGACACTGGCTTTTCATGTCTCCATGGTCTTCGTCTGTACTCTGTCTTCACCCATCTCTTTATTTCTGGGCTGGGAACGTGCTCTTTGAACTGCTGTAGCCATAAACCTACAGTAAAAGGTGTGGTCCGACGCGTTTCTGTCTGAAAATGTAGCTTGATGATTGCATTGGCAGTGGTAGTTGCCCATGTGAACGTGTATGCCACATGAAGCTTTTTCATATCTTAGAACATTTCTTCAGTGTGTATGCCCCAGAAATGAGGTTAGTCTGTCAAAAGGCATACATATTTTGGAGGCTCTTAATTTGTATTGTCTTCCAGAAATAACTGGGTTAATTACTAAAGTGTTTTCCCTTAGAATGAAAAGACCTTTAGACCAGGATTTGGGAGACCTGAGTTCTCATTCCAACTTGCCTTTTAATTCCTTGCATGACTGTAAACAACTAAACTTGGTTTCCTTATTTGTCAAATAGCAGTTGGATTTACAGCGCTGGTTCTCTGCCTAGATGATTTTGCCCTTCAGGGGACTGAGGACAGTGTCTGGAGGCGTTCTGGTTGTGCCAGCCTGGGGGGAGGGTGCTGCTGGCATCTGGTGGGCCCAGCGTCTGGGCTGCCACGCAGCATCCTTCTCCGGTGCCCGGGACACAGAGGATGATGTAGCCCTCAGTGTCAGTGCTGCTGAGCTTGAGAAACCTTGGATTAAGAAAACCTCAAGTTTTCTTCAGAGTTGTAATGGTAGATATTATTATTTGCTGTATTCCTAGTGTAGACATTTATCGTGCTTTCTATATTGTTCTGTTACTGTCTTTATAAGAAAGTTGAAAAGCGGGGCGCCTGGGTGGCTCATTCGTTAAGCATCTGCCTTCGGCTCAGGTCATGATCCCAGGGTCCTGGGATTGAGCCCCGCATCGGGCTCCCTGCTCAGCAGGAAGCCTGCTTCTCCCTCTCCCACTCCCCCTGCTTGTGTTCCCTCTCTCGCTGTGTCTCTCTCTGTCAAATAAATAAATAAAATCTTAAAAAAAGAAAAAAGAAAATTGAAAAGCTTAATCACATACTTGTTGCTTTTCAATAAAACCAAATATTGTTTATTGGAAGCTGCTTTTCCATGTTGTGTGGTTTTTTTTGTTTTGTTTTGTTTTTATTTATTTGAGAGAGAGAGAATGAGAGATGGAGAGCATGAGAAGGAGGAAGGTCAGAGGGAGAAGCAGACTCCCCGCCGAGCAGGGAGCCCGATGCGGGACTCGATCCCGGGACTCCAGGATCATGACCTGAGCCGAAGGCAGCCGCTTAACCAACTGAGCCACCCAGGCGCCCTCCATGTTGTGTTTAATAGTCCTTGGGTCCTAGCTTTGGAAAATCCTGTACAGGAATATAGGGACAGAAGAACCTTGCTCCATCTTTGCAAACACCCACCCTCCTGTAAGCACAGGTCAGGAGAGATGGTTGGCAGCCTGAGCGTGGACTGGGGGAATCCTGCTTCCTACGGATACCGTGTTTGAGAGCCTTTCTCCCTGCCTCCTGTCCACGGGTGTGACTGCCTTACACACTCCATACTTGTGATGTGTTTGGAGATGGAAGAGACTCTGATGTTTTAATGGGGTTGTGGGAAAAGGGTCGTGAGCAGATGGTGTTTTTTTCTTGTTGCTGTTCCTGGCTTGTTTTACTCTTGAAGATCTCAGAGCTCTCCTAGGAGGTAATACTGTGTTAGTCCGTTTTCTTCATGACACTGGCAAGGCCACAGTGTTCACTTGATTTATTTGCTCAGGTGGGAGGCTCCAGGAGGAGGCTGAGCACGGGGTTGGGGGGGCTGCACCGAGAGGCCAAGAGAGGCGGGTCCCTGGGGAGAGTTCACGTCTTCTTTTTAGTGTGACAGGACATCCGTAGAGGATGCAAAATGCGTAACTTTGACAAGAGCTTAAGAATTGTGAGATTTCTGTTGAATTCCGTGTGAGAAGAAAAGTCTGTGAAAGAGCCTTCAAGGTCTCAGTCCTGAAGCCTCATCTCCATCCAGGGAGACCGATGGGCCCACCACGTGTTCTTTCCTTAACCTGGCCTTTCTGGGTGCTATTTTCCAGGGAAAATTACTGAGAACAGAAATTCCCATTTGGGTAAGTGCCGTAAAGGAAATCATCAGGTGTGAGCCCCTTTCATGGCCTTTTTCTCCCTTTATAGCCAAACACAGATCTCAACACCTTTTTTGTTGTCTCGAGTTGAGTGAAATGAAGGAAGGTAGTGTAGAAGAAATGGTTGGTCCAAGTGGAGAGACTGAGATTGGACAAAGCACTGGGGTAGAAATACAGGAGCTAATTGTGCTCTCTCGTTTCAGAATGTGCACAGCCGTGCTCTGGGACGCGCCTCAGGGGACGTAACAGACGGTCTTCATCAGCATCAACTTTCAGCTATGGAATCGGTAAATTTTTTATTGCACTGCCGCCGTTCATCACTTTGTTATTTTCACTGCTTTGTGAAAAGGGGTCAGAAGATAATGCTAGACCTCCACGTTGGCTCTCGTGGGCTTGACAGGGCTGGCTGAGTGTCGTGGGTGCCGTCCTGGGCGTCTGTTGGATGTGGGTGTGTCAGAGCAGTGGTGGTGAGCTGTGGGCGGCGTCCCAGGCTGTTCAACCTCTTTGTCTGATTGGCTCATCATCGAGGAGTCTGGAGACCACCAGGACCCAGTACTGACTACTTTGTTCTGTGCTCTGTGCACACAGAGAAGAGCTTTTCTGGTCTGAGAATTGTCCTCCTCTGGGGGAAGCAGCGGAGGCCCGGCTGTGCTCTGGTCCCGTGTCCTGTGTGTCTGGGCAGCTACTCGGGCGATTCCTGGGACTTTGGTTGGTGGGTAAGGAAGGGATCTTTTGCTAGCTTGCCTGATTGTGTGCTTCCTTCTGGGAATTACTGGCAGATTTTGTGAGGAGGGCCAGCTGCTTCCTTGAGGACCCTGGTCTCAGGCCTCAGCAAGCACCTGTTGCCCTAGGACAAAGTCCCCTCCTTGGGGGATGTGTCCGCACTGGCCGGCAGTTTATCTCCTCCGATAAGTACATTGATGACGGTACAAGAGAAAACTCTTGATTCATTTTAGTTTTTCGTACCTTGGCCAGGCATTAGTGTTTCAAAGCAGACAGTCCAGAGATGTATTATCCACTGTGTTGTTATTCCTAGCAAACATGAAAGCAGCCTCTCCTGCTGCTTCCTTGGTTGAGTGTTCTTAATCTGACAGAACCTGTCCTTTATCTCAGCCATCACAGAGTCAGGCCACTTGGAAGTTTCCTGACGGTCTCTTTGGGAGTGACGATAAGGTTTGACGGAACAGGAATCTTAGATGTCTCTGACAGTCGGCCTCCAGTAGTCTTCTCTTAATCTGCGGGATGGTTAGTGGTTAGAAGGATGTTTTGGTGATGAGGTGGGGTAGTGGCAGGCTTTGTAGTGCCCTGGAAGTGCCCTCCAGCGTGGTTGTCCAGGATGTTTGTATGGATTCAGCTTGGTTGTCTCAGGCAGTGGGGCGGCCATGGAGAGACTAGGTCCAGGAGAGAAGGACGCCGTGCGGTCAGAGGGGGAGCCAAACCCACTCCCACCAGGAGGCCGAGCTCTGTGTTTGTTTGGAAACTGTAATATTGGTCTTAGTCTATACTGAGGAAAAAGAAAATGCTGCCTAAAGTAGGTTCTTAGTAAGTATTTGGTGATTCAAAATAATGTTATTTCCTGCTTAAAACAAGTTACTAGTGACTCTTTGCCGGCAGATTCTTGGGTTGGCCCAGTTGGTCTGGTGGATTGAGAGCAATAGGTGCTGCATTAATCTTTAGAAGGTTTTCTAACATAGGAAGCACTTGCTTTTTTGACCATATCACAAAAATATCCCAAGGTATCTCATGCCATTTATCAGTTTTGTGAAACATAAATACTAGTCTTTTTAAAAATTGGGGCGCTTGGGTGGCTGAGTCGGTGAACCGTCTGCCTTCGGCTCAGGTCATGATCCCAGGGCCCTGGGATCGAGCCCCGCATCGGGCTCCCTGCTCTGCAGGAGGCCTGCTTCTCCCTCTCCCACTCCCCCTGCTTGTGTTCCCTCTCTCGCTGTGTCTTTCTGTCAAATAAATAAATAAAATCTTAAAAATAAAAAATAAAAAATAGTGTTTGGATTGACTAAAGATAAAGGTTCTTACTAATGTGAGGTCCCCAGTGGCTCAGGTGTGTTAGTGGGGGGCAGAGGCAGAGGGAGAAGCAGGTTTCCCGCTGAGCAGGGAGCCTGACGCGGGCTCCCTCCCAGGACCCCGAGATAATGACCTGAGCCGAGAGGCAGACGCTTAACCAACTGAGCCACCCAGGCACCCCAAAACGCAGAATTTTAAAAAGAGAATACTTTTATAGACCAATAGTTTTTCATTGTTAGTCACATCATTATTTTTAATTTTATATTTTGACTTCTTAAGGTCGAATATGAGCCACTTAGATAAGATTTGAGCCAGAGATGGGCTTGTTTAAGTCCCGTGAGTATTTAATCCCGTGCACTTGTCTCCGACTGAGCATCACTTAGGGGCCCAGTTTGGATGGATCCTGGGCTGGCCCTGCCCTGAGATGTTCCAGGCGTGGCTGCGGTACAGGGTCCACAACAGGCTGGGTGTGCTGGGCTGGCTGACCTAGCTCTTCTGACCTCGGGCCCCGCCCTGTGAAGGGGTAATGGTGACAACCATCCTGAAGATGGCTTCCGAGATTCAGTGGCCCTGTTAATGGAGATAAGGCTCCAGGAAAATATAAGCTTTAAAATAATTAGGTGAATTTTTAACCTTTCTTTAGCATAAAACTCTAGTTTCAGTAACGGTGTGATTCTTGCTTTGTCAACATCTTGCTTGGTGGAGTGGAGGGTCCTGGCCTCTTGAGAGGAGGGCTGAGATGGACGTGGCTCTTGGCAGGTTAGCGTGTGAACAGGAGAGTCAGAGCTGTCTCTCAGCCCTGACCCCCGGTGGCATGGGCGTGTCACACTCATGATTGCTGGGAGACAGGAAGTTTGAATTATGTTTCTTTTTCTTTTCTTTCTTTTTTTTTTTAAGGTTTTATTTATTCATTTGACAAAGGGGAGGGGAGAGAGAGAGCGAGAGCGAGCACAAGCAGGGGGAGCAGCAGAGGGAGAGGGAGAAGTAGGCTCCTCGCTGAGTAGGGAGCCCGATGCGGGGCTCGATCCTGGGACCCTGGGATCAAGACCTGAGCCGAAAGCAGGCGCTTCACTGACTGAGCCACCCGGGTGCACCCCTGAATTATGTTTCTAAAAACAAAATAGTTTCTGAAAGTAGCATGTTGTAATGATAAAAGTAGTGTTTATATGAGCGGAGGTGTAGATTTTAATGGTTTATACTTTTAGTTGAACACCTCTATTTAAAATAGACAAGTGATTGCCTTTTGACTTGCTAAAACATTGAACTTGCAAGGCATAGTCTCGGGGTCCCTGGATGTGACGCTGAGTGGGGTGCCCTGCGCAGGTGGTGCTTACTGTAGAGAGGGGTGTGTGGCTGGCCCTTGGCCCTGTGTCCCCAAGAGCGCAGGGACTGGAGGTCTTGCTAACAACAGAACCAGCTGTTGATGTGCTGGCAATTCCAGGGGTCCTACCTGAGCAGCAAGGTTGGAGGGTGGCCCTCCGGACCCCCGCGTGTTTTGCCGTCTGGTATTCAAACAGAGAGCGACGCGCTCCCGGGCTCGTCTGGTAGGAGCAGCAGTCCTTCCTGGCCCAGCCGCCAGCCCCGTGCTCATTGGCCGTTAGGAGCAGTCTGAGCACAGCACGCGTGGCTGCCTCTTTACAGTTTATTCTTGTTCGTTTTTTGTTAGTGGGAACCAGAGTTCTGAACATTGCATCCTAATGGCTGACGAGATGCTGCCTTGGAGACAAGTGAGCCCACCAGAATGTCACGTGGCGCTCAGGTGACCCATCTGGTTCCACGGTACGCCTATTTTATGTTAAACTCAGCCCTCTAACAGGATAGCAGAAGATGTTATGAAGTTAGATGGAAGTTGAGATTCAAGCTGAAAGATGCCCATTTAGTTGTGCCCAGATTTGATTAAAGAAACCTTACAAAGCTCTAGGGTATTTTGGCCTGCTAATACCATATTTTAAACCTTAGTGTTATAATTAAAACTTCCATTAACATAAAAACCGATTTTCGTTCTTTTGAAAAGTTTACTGTCTAGCTCACCTCCTCCCACACTGTCCCGCCCCCATGTTTCTTGGTGCCTTTGCGTTTTCGTGGGCATAGTGACTTACAGGGGATCCGTGGGCATGCTGGCCGCAGCTCATGGGGAAGGAATGGAGACACAGTGTGGCCCCACCCAGAGCTTATAGGTGGGTCTCAGAGTGTTTGTGATTGGGTACCCTGCAGCCTGAGCGGCTGGCCTCGGGCTGGTATTGCAGAGCCAGTCTTTGGGCTGGAGTCCCACAGAGACAGCCGGGTGGGGGGACCGGGCAGAGGAAGGTTTGCCCTTGAGCCAGGGTCGGGGGGGCGGTAGCCAGAGAATATTTTGAGTGGTTTTTATAGGAAAAGCTATGATCAGGTGCATAGGCTCACATAACCTCCTTAAACTAAAACCTCACTTAAAAAAAAACAAACAGAAAACAAACAACTATGTTTGGGGCTGGCTCTCTGGCATTCTTCACTTGGGACTGCTGTTCTGGGTTTCTGCTCAGAGTCTTTTCTTGGAACTACCTTACCAGAGGCCGGTTGGGGCATCTGTGTCCCCTACCCGTAGGAAAAATCACATTGAAGAATGCCTGCTGATTTGCATCTTCCAGGAACTCTTGAGGCCTATGAGGGGCACATACCTTCATGTTATGTTCTCTTCCCCCTCTACAAAACCCAAGAAAATAGGTAGCATTTTCCACGTTTTTAGTCTTACGATTCTAGGTCTCCTTTGAGGAGGGCCTCAGGTAGTAGAGTTTTCAAGGTTCCCTAGCTGATCGGTGGCAGAGTGAGTGTTGGAGTCTCAGCGTCCTTACATAAATACAAGAGATAGTCATGTTAGCACTTGACTTCAGGGAGGATGGAAGGAGGGTGGTGGGAAGGGGCAGGGTGGTGGGAAGCCCAGTGAAGGGAGGAGGCTGTGCGGGTTTGCTGTAGCGGCTGGCATTCCCTGGGGCCCTCTCTTAGATTTGTCCTACGATCGTGCCCCAGGCACATCTGCTCCTCTTTAATAGAGGAGTGAGGTCTTCCCCCAGCACCTGTTGCCCCCAAGGCTTTGCTCCTGGGCAGACGTGATGTGCTTAAAATGGGCCAGGGCTAGAGAGAGGCTCTGGGAAAGAATCAGCAAAACCTCTGTCCAGGGTGAGGCCCATTTCTAAAGGCCTTCTGCCTGTCGTCCTTTTCCTTCTGTGTTGTCCAGGGAACTAGCTGCCGGACCTGGCCTTCTCTGCCTAGTCATGGTTGGCACTTCACACACCTTTCCCCCTTGCCTCCATTTATGTGGCAGTCTGGCTGGCTGTCGGCAGTGGCTTGTTTCACTGACATAACGCAGTGGTGTCCTGAGGGCCGTAGCCTCGTCCTGGGAGCCTGCTGCCGTGGAGGACGTGCGTACGGGCCTGTGCCGCTTGGTGCCAGGATGAGGGTTCCTGGCTGCTCAGTCAGGCACAGGTGGTCTGCTGGCTGGCTGTGTGCACCCAGTGCTCTTGCCAGAACCGCGGCCTCGCAGGCGTGCAGCTGTGGCCGGGGGCACTTCCGGGGAGCAGCACCGCCACGCTGCGTCTGTAGCTGCGGAAGGACACCTGTGATTCCCCACACACTGGGAATGAGGTCCTGCTCCTGACCTAGTGCTTGATCCGTCTGGCCTTTTTCTTTTGTTAAAGTTAAGTGGAAGCTGGAGTTTTATCATATGAGCGAAGGAGTTAATTTCTTTGCTCTCTCTCTGCTGTTGGTGGTCCTGGCACTGATGAGGTGGGGTTGGGGCAGGGGGCGGCACGTTGCAGTGGTCGGTCCTGCTGGGCTTACTGAACGTCGTCCCTGCCCATCCTCCCCGTCCACTCTCTGTGCTCCCTTCCCTTCAGTGTCTCTGGGCTGCCGTGGTGGCCTGGCCTGTCTGTAGCCCTCACGTCACGCTCCCTCACCTCTCCTCCTCGTGCTCTCCACTGCTGTCTATGCGTCTTCCTCTGGGCAGTGGCACACTTGGGCAGGGCACAGCCTGGGGAGGGGGCACGGCTTTGCTCGATGTCGTGGGTTGTGCTTGGTGAGCTCAGGGGCGACACTTGGGCCTACCTTCTTGAAGGGCGTCTTTCGCCTGATTGTTTGATGTGGGCACGTGCTGCATCTAGCCAGCTCCATGTCTGCTCCCCTGCCTTGAGCTCTGCTTGTCCTCTCTGTCCCCCGAGGTCCTGAGCACAGGGGTGCGTCTGTCTCTCTCACCACAGCTGTCCTTTTTCCATGGCTCATGTTGGTGTCTTCACCCCTCACGCCCTTCTGTTTCTCCTCCAGGACTGCTTGTAAGTTCTTTGGCTGGTTTGGATGGTTTGTAACTGGGTTCCTTCTCCCCACCTTGGTGAGTGCTGGGGACGTGATCCCTGCCTTTCTGTGAGGCCTGGGGACAGTTCTGTGCTCTGGCCACAGTGTGGGTGTAAAATGTGTTTGCCTGGAGGCCATCCTGCATGTGCTGTCGTCCAGAGTAACTGGGTCTTGAAGGGCCTCCGACTCACAGCACTAACCCCTTGCTGTGTGTTTATAATTAAGAAACAGAAAACAAAGTGCATACCTGGATTTAGGACCCCGGCGATTTTCTGGTTGAAGGTTTGCTGGAGGCCAGTTGAGATTCACTGTAATGCATCTCGTACGTAGGGGAGAGCTGGAGGGACATGGGAGGACTCTGAGCCCTAAAGGCCTGGGGTGTCTGGGAGGGTTCTCAGGACACTTTGGAAATCCAGGAACAAGTTTCCTGATGAGGAACCGAAAGGACACACCTTGCCTTCAACGTAATCACATCTGTCCTCAGGAAGCGTCCTCGGCAAGTCCCTGCTTGAGGTAGGCTTTGTCAGTAGCTGTTTTGCAAATGTGCGCTCTCCTCGTTATTACCCAAGTAGGGCATCTATTATAAGCTAGTGAAAATTATTTGAGGGCACAGATTCTGGGGGGAAATCTGCTCTGAGATTCATTTAGAAATAACCTTGGGGACTGGGTGCCTGGCTGGCTCAGTTGGTAGAACACGCAACTCATCATCTTGGGGTTGTGAGTTGGAGCCCCTTGCCAGGTGTAGAGATTACTTAAAATCTTTTTTTTTAAATTTTTTTAAGATTTTATTTATGTATTTCTCAGAGAGAGACACAGCGGGAGAGGGAACACAAGCAGGGGGAGTGGGAGAGGGAGAAGCAGGCTCTCCGCTAAGCAGGGAGCCCGATGCGGGGCTCGATCCCAGGACCCCGGGACCACAACCTGAGCCGAGGGCAGACGCTCAACCATCTGAGCCACCCAGGCGCCCCCAAATCTTTTTTTTTTTTTAAATAATTTATTAGAGTGAATAGTGTGATTCTTTAAAAAAATTTTTTTGAGAGTGTGCACATGCCGGTGCTAGCGGGGGGAGGGGCAGAGGGTGAGGGAGAGAGTGTCAGGCAGACTCCACGCTGAACGAGGAGCCCAGCGTGTGCGACTCAGTCTTAACGATCCTGAGATCAGGACCTGAGCCGAGAGCAAGAGTCAGACGCTTAACTGATGGCACCACCCAGGCGCCCCTTAAAATCTTGAAAGAGAGAGAGAGATCTTAAAGAAAAGAGAGTGCTGTGAGGACACTGAAGGAGACATGTTTTGCTGTGTCTTCCCTCCTGCTTTGCCCAGGTGTCACCTGGCTGTCAGGTGGGTGATGTGCAGGGAGCCTGCGGTCGTGGCCTTGGGCCTGCTCTTGACCATGACCCAGGTGCCTTGTGGGGAGAAGAAACCATTAGATGCTTCTTTTCAGGAGTCTCATTTCAGTTTTATTTAAAACAACATGTTGCGTTTCTGGTGGTCTGAGCTGAGTCCTCTCCTGCTTGCTGATGAGCTCACGGTGCCCACAATAGAGAAAAGAATGCCGAGCAGAGCTCAGCAGTGTATTTACACGGCGCGAACAGGTTGAAAGCCGGATCTCTGTTGAGACCCGTGGCACTGTGGGCTCTCCGAGCAGCCCTGTGGGGTTGGGGGTAGGGGAGCACAGCCTCAGCCTCTGTGCTCCTGGAGCAGGTGACGCTCAGAGCATCTCCCGCTCGGGGTGCAGGGCAGCGACCACGGCTGTGTCCTCTCCTGGGCAGAGCTGCATCTGCCTCAGGACTGAGTGTGGCCTCCTGTTTGCCTCAGACCCCTTAATGCCATGTGCCTGGGGGGTCCTAGCAGGCTGGGGTGAGCTGCTGTGGCTCTTTGTCCTCCACAGGAATTACAGCAGGTCCCTGCCCTTGAGGGTGTGCAGGGCGGGCAGCGTCTTCCTGCCTTGGGCCCCCTTCCTGTAGTCCATCTTCTGTGGGCCTACAGGTATCTCAGGTTTGGGTGTTCGTAGAGGCATTTGCCGCCAAGTCAGCTGGAGCGCCACGTGCCCACGGGAGTGTGCTGACGGCTGCCTTGCCAGAGGGCTCCTTTTCTCAGGTGAGCCTGTTCCCCGCGGGTCCCGCTAGCCCTCAGGGAGGCCGGGCTGGCCGCTCGCCCGGCTGACTCCCAGAGCTGCTCCTCGCTTTGGATCCTGTGGAGGGGGGGTGAGTCCGCAGCGCGATGCCGTCATATAGCTGGGCCCCGCGGCGTGCCCTCCCTGGAGGCTGGCGGCGTCTGTGTGCGGGCACTTGGCACTGTTGTTTGGGGAAGTCGTGGTGGTGTTCTTTTTTAACCTACAAAATTTTATTAAAGAAAAGCTGGACAACTTTTACAACTTGAAATCATCAAGAAAAAAATAAGATGACTCCATCTCTTAATAAGGAGAGAAGATAATTTGGACAAACCACATCATTTTGATGGGAACGTACTTCTTAAGCCACCACCAGCTGCTAAATCCTGGGCAAACATTTCTTACGTTCAGCCTCAGTGCGGTGTACAACAGCGGGGTTTTGGCTTTTCCCGAGCTGTCTCCCCCATGCAGCACAGACCTTCCGGGAAATGAGGCCGTGCTCGACGTGGTCTTAGACTTGGTAGGGACAGACCGGCTCTGCATTCTTGTGGGGTCAGCCTGAGACCAGCGAGTGACAGGGCCACACGGTGATTGTTGGAGACTATCTCTGTGGCTGGTTTGAGCTGGCAGGCGGTGGGTGTTTCACAGTGGTCCTAAAGCAGGACGGCTGCGGAGTCTTCCTGTCAGCGGGGCTTTCTGGGAAGTGTTTCACCTGAAGCGTGGAGGAGCATTTCACACTGTAGCTCCTAGCACTGCTGCATGTGCTAACGTAGACGTGCTGCTGAGGTCACTTGCTGCCGCGTCTGCGTGCCCGGGCAGGGCCCCGGCAGAGACACTCAGCTCGGGGGGGCTGTGGGGGTGCTGCTGTGCTTTACAGCGCGGGTCGGGAGCGTGGGAGGACGTGGCGTCTCTGCTTTGTGCCTCCAGCCTCCCTCCCCCCCCCAAGTGTCCCCGTGTGTAGAGGCCCGAGTCACCTTCCTGTGCTCGTGCTTGGGGCCTTCACAGTTTGCCAGATCTGTGCGCTCCAAAGTGGTGTAAATTTAAAACAAACCAAAAGCAACTTTGGGTTGTTTCTGGGGGCTTGGGGGTGGACAGGGACTGGGGCAGGGATGGGATTTGGGGTGAGCAGGGGACAAGCTCTCTCCTGCCTCCACATTCCTCAGGCGTCTGCCCAGTGGTTTTAAGAGGCGTCCACCTCAGGAAACTGTCCCTGTGACGCTGAAACCCGCCCAGGGAGAAGGACAGCCCCAGGCTGTAGTCTCTCTGGGGCCTCTGAGGGGGCACCTCCTGGTCCAGAGACATGTGAGGCCCTTGCCCGGACCCCTTGGGAAGCGCACTTGAGTGTGTCCAGCCAGTGTGTCTGAGCTCACGCCACTTCGCTTTTCTTTCAGAGAGTAGACTCGAGATTCTTCACCTGGGTTTAGAACACTTAAGAGTTCACTATTTCAAGATGTCACCAAGTTCTCCAAAAACAATTTAATTTTATTCATTTGCTCTACACATAGAGTGTCCTGTGGTCCTTTCTGATCATTTTTGGGTGTCAGTTCTGCAACAGGATTGCTGCTCAGGTCCTCTGATGCCAAATCCTACCTGGCAGAGTGCACGTCCCAGGAAGAGGGACCACGGGCACTTGGGGTGACTTGGAACCATTCAGTTCACCACATGCTGCAGGCCCCCCCCCACCCCGCCCCACCGGTCACGGAGACCTTCATTTCCTCGTCTGTAAATTAGAGGTCACCTGCGTTACATGATTCTGGATCCATCCTCCCTCCCTCCCTCCCTCCCTCCCTTCTTTCCTTTTCCCTTTTTTTTTTTTTTAAAAGGAGAGGGAGAAGCAGGCCCCCGCGCCGTGCGGGACTTGATTCCAGGACCCTCAGATGATGACCTGAGCTGAAGGCAGACGCTTAACGGACTGAGCCACCCAGGCGCCCCTGGGGTGTATTTTTCTTTTGAAACCTCTCAGATCTATATAATCCTTTCATCTTGACATTCAGAGAGTGATACTGGGTTGGGGTTTACAAAAGGACACTGTAAAATTTAAAATAGGATTTTATTCTTGCCACACAAAAAGAACATGCCGCAGCCAGACAACGCAAATGGGCCTGTTGTGTCCCTGACCCATAGCCAACAGGGGATGCTCTGCTGGTCTTCACATACCTCAGTCAGAGGGGACTACATTTCCTGTTTCTGTAGAAGGAGCAAGGACTGCAGAAAGGTCCAGCACGTGGGGTTGGTCATACTGCTTTGGTTAAAGTAAACAAAGAAGATGTGTAGTTGGAATAGGGAAGAGTACTTGAATAGTTTTTGACTTAATTTTGGAGATTTTCTTTCTATAACACCCAGACTGCACAAAGGGTGAAGGTCAGTGGCAGCGCGGAGCCCCTTTGGGGCAGGAGGGCTGCTCCTCAGCGGCCACGTTCAGGCCCCTGGTCTTTCCCTGGTGTTTGGTTTTGCAGCATGGTGTGTTGGTGACTTGATGAGCTTTGGTTTGCCGAGTTATTTAGATCATCCACATGCTGACTTCCTGCATCTTGGCTGGGTGTTTCTGCAGCCACACCTCTCAGGGGAGCCTTAATGCTCTCAGAAGCTATCTGCTCATGGTGGGGAGTTTGCCAAAATTCTAATATTTGACCAATACAAGAAGCTTTGCATTGGCAATAAATTGGCTTAGGTGTTTCCCTTATAATGGCAGTCTTGTTTTGTTATTTTCCAGAAATGATCTGCAAGACCCCACGCCAGAATAACAAGAGTTTGTGAATCAGTCACTGTTTCCCATAAAAGCGATGTCCCCTGGAACAGTGCTTGTACTCGAGACAGCTGTTTGGTGTACAGAAGAGATGCTTCACGCACGCTTCTCAGTTTGTCACATAGGCTATGAAAAAGACAAGCACGGAGACTTGGGATTTAATGAAATTAGTAATTACTGCTTTATCATGGAGGCTCTCAAGCAAATTTAGACCATCACCTTTGCATTAGCAGTGCAGGTACTACCCCAGCTAAAAAGGCAGTGTTATAACGGGAAACATTTTGAAAGGGTTGCAGGGATCTCCAAGGGTTTGGACCCCATTTTGGAAACAGCTGTATGAAGCTGTTCAGTCTGTGTGAAAAAATGTAGCTGAACAAACCAAGTCACCCTAAGTGTTTATCCATAACTAGAAATTTCACGGCCTTAGGAGAATCTGATCGTGTCCGGTATCTCCCTGCGGTACACACAGTAGTGCGCATTTTCAGGGGGGGCTCCTGATTCAGTGGACCCTGGGCAGTGAACCTCTCCCGAAGTTCTCGTGGAAATGTAAAGCTCTGCCCCCTCAAAATGAGATCGTGTATCTGTCCTTGGGTGCGTGCTCGTGGGTTCAGCATGCATCCTCAGCTGTGTTTTCCCTTCCTCTGACTTGGCCTTCTCTCTCGAGCCAGAGTTATGGATGAGCGCTGCGGTGGCAGGCTGGGGCTCACACATGCTCCTTGCATAGCTCTTCCTGACTCAGAACCGACCCTGCACCTCCTGTCGTACATGGATTCTCTCACATTATTTAAGTCATGTTGCTTACTCTCTGTTCACTTTATTTAATCTTACCTTTTAGTCAGCCTGGTCACTGGATTTAAAAATTTGTCTTTGTTTTTCCAGATCTTGTGGATCTTTAAAGATGATATGGATTGCAAGTGACTTAAAATGTATCATTGCATATTTGCTAGTTAGGAGGACTTCTTAAAGTTAAGAAGTTTCATAGACTCAGCTTATAGCAGTCTCCTAAAAATTGCTGTCTCTGAATTGGCTGTGATGAGACTACCAGACAGACTTTGACATGAGGCTGAGCTGATTTGCTTTAATTGGGAATGAGGACCCTGGACCTTTTTCAACACCTCAGCAACCTCCTGGTTTGTTTGTGGGTTTTTGGTTTTGTTTTTTAAGATTTATTTTTTATTTGAGAGAGAGAATGAGAGCACATACACGCAAGCTCAGCGGGGAAGGTAAGAGGGAGAGAGAAAACCAAGCGGCTTCCGTGCTGAGCATGGAGCCCGATGGCGGCACTCGAGATTATGACCAGAGCCGAAGGTAGATGAGTCAGATGCTTACTGACTCAGCCACTCTGGGGGCCCCAGCAACCCCCCCCCCTTTTTTAAAGATTTTTATTTATTTATTTTTTTATAAAGATTTTATTTGTTTGACAGAGAGAAACACAGCGAGAGAGGGAACACAAGCAGGGGGAGTGGGAGAGGGAGAAGCAGGCTTCCCGCTGAACAGGGAGCCTGATGTGGGACTCGATCCCAGGACCCTGGGATCATGACCTGAGCCGAAGGCAGACGCTTAATGACTGAGCCACCCAGGCACCCCAGCAGCCTTTTGTTTTTAATTCTTTAGGCCAGTAATTATGATCTATGCTGTAAAATCCTGTAGCTATCTTTCAAATGTAATTCCCATATAGGAAGTGATCTCTTTCAGGTTTTATTGAGATGAGGAGCGAAAAACACTCTTTCTTATCTGTCAGAGGCTTTTTTTGTGTTAGGATGAGTGTGTTGGTTGTTGAGAGTGGCAGGGCAGGCTTGATGGGGTTGAGGCCCTTTGTTTTCCGTGACCTGGAAGCCCAGTTGGGGTTACAGTCTTAGCATGGGGCACATTGTGGGTGGACCAGCAAGGACCCCTCAGCTGCTCACCTCTGCACTAGATTGTGCGCAAGGCTGCCAGTTGCTCCGCATCGGGACGGCACGAAAGGGGCCACAGAGGAGCATCCCTGGGAGTCACTTGCATTGCTGGATATGCATCGTCAAAACTGTTGGCCAGGGCGCCTGGGTGGCTCAGATGGTTAAGCATCTGCCTTCGGCTCAGGTCATGATCTCAGGGTCCTGGGATCGAGTCCCGCATCGGGCTCCCTGCTCCTTGGGAGCCTGTTTCTCCCTCTGCCTTTCTCTCTTGCTCTGTCTCTCATGAATTAAAAAAAAAAAAAATCTTTAAAAAAAATTAAAAAAAAAAAAACAAAAAAAACAACTGTTGGTCAGGACCCACTTCCATTTTTGACAAATGGTAGTGTGAGCTTTCCTTATTTGTAGCCTTCAGAATTACATCAATCCCTATTAAAGAACTGTCTTTGTGATTCTTTTTTGGCATCAGTTTTTTTCTAAATTGATAAATTCCAATAAAATCTCTAAATTCCAAATAAAAATGGTAATTCTCACTGTCTGACATATTTCTTTCTATTGAGTAAATAACACCTGTTGGTGCAAGATGCCATGTGAAACTCGACTGGGTTTCCGGGTCAAGAGTAATGGCGTACCTGGAATGCTTGTTGGACGTCGAGCATCCTGATAGGTGGTGAACAGAAGCATGTGTTAGAAGGGGACTGTGGGTCAGGAATCCCAGGGAGGCAGCACGAGGCTGTCTCCTTGGCTGCTCTGAGACCGAGGGAACGCCCCACAGAATGTGGGCTTGGGAAGCAGAGCAGCCAGATCCTGGAGGCGTGGTGACTAGAAGGACAGTCGTCCCCACAGAGACAGGAGACAGAAAGAAGGGGATGGTTGGAGAAGCTGTGGTTTGGGCGTGATGGATTTGAGGAGCCCATGGGAAAAGGGACCATCGCAAGGGTTGTGCAGGGTTTGGGAGACCATTTAGGACAGGAAGTGGAGGCCTGGAGTCCCCCACATGTGTGTATATATGTGTGCATGTGCTTGCGTGCACATGTGCACGTACACAGACATACATACACACAGACGGAGAAGAGGCAGGAAAAAAGAAGGGAGATTTGTTTATGAGCAGAGCAAACCAACAGAAGCACCCTAACATAACATAGTAATCTTCAGCAGGCAGATTTGATTTTTTTTTTTTTTTAAAGATTTATTTATTTGACAGAGACAGAGAGACAGCGAGAGAGGAAACAGAAGGAGGGGGAGAGGGAGAGAGAGAAGCAGGCTTCCCGCCGAGCAGGGAGCCCGACGCGGGGCTCGATCCCAGGACCCTGGGACCATGACCTGAGCCGAAGGCAGACGCTTAACGACTGAGCCACCTAGGAGTCCCAGGCAGATTTGATTTTTTAAAGAAATTAAAAGATGGGGGCGCCTGGGTGGCTCAGTCGTTAAGCGTCTGCCTTCGGCTCAGGTCATGATCCCAGGGTCCTGGGATCGAGCCCCGCGTCGGGCTCCCTGCTCGGCGGGAAGCCTGCTTCTCTCTCTCCCTCTCCCCCTCCTTCTGTTTCCTCTCTCGCTGTGTGTCTGTCTCTGTCAAATAAATAAATAAAATCTTAAAAAAA
>NW_023270469.1:565346-576430 GCF_011800145.1 Mirounga leonina
TGAGGTGCCTGTGTTCTAATCTGTACATTATTACATATTTAAACCTCCTAGTAAGCGTAGGTCGTATAGTCTTCATGTTATTTTTTCCTATGCAATTTTAAGGCTTTAAAATGGTCTCAAGAGGCAATAGCAATGATGTGTTTTAGACTGAAACCCGCTTAGAAGAACCCAAGAAGTCAGGCTTAATTTCCAGATATTTGTGGTGAGGCTTTAGTCTGAAGCCCAATTTAGTAGTTGTTTTTGTTTGTTTCAACTCGAAACAGGCCTTTCTTCTTTGTTAGCCACGCTTCCCACCTCCTATGAAGAGGACTTCCTTCGTTGGGGGGGGGGAGGGGCATAAGGGATGAGACCCACAACAACAGAACAAGTGAACACGAAGAACGCAAGGCTTTCCTGGGCTTTCCTGGGCTGCCGTAGCAGAGCCGAGTGAACTTACACCCTAGCCACACAGCTCTGTACCGGGCTACTTCAGACCTCTGGGGACGTCCCTTTGCTAATTCAGCTGACACGTTTCTGTGTCACCATGAACACTTGTTAGTTTTTCCCAGGCCTGTATGGATTAAGTTACATTCTTACTCCTCTTTCCCCCACTCCTGCTCCCCGATTCCCGTTTCAGTGGAGTGGACAAGGGTAGGGTAACAGGGGAAGTTCTGGAGTGGATGTGGGTGCTTTGAGATCATTGTCTAACAGTTATTCAGAGTTGATCCTGAAGCATCTTACTTGCTTTTAAGCTTTATCAGTTCTGGGGTGGTGGAGGAAGGAGTAAATTGGTATCAAAGTGCCTTTGCTAAATGACATGATGGAGGGTCACTCGTTTATTTCAGATGCTAGGAAAGGTCACCAGTGGGTGATTAGATACAGGTTCACTCTGGAGTGTTTTCTTGCTTAGATAATGGAATTGGTTAAAAGCTGTTTCCAGTGGAGGGGCGCCTGGGTGGCTCAGTCGTTAAGCGTCTGCCTTCGGCTCAGGTCATGATCCCAGGGTCCTGGGATCGAGCCCCCATCGGGCTCCCTGCTCGGCAGGAAGCCTGCTTCTCCCTCTCCCACTCCCCCTGCTTGTGTTCCTGTTTTCGCTATCTCTCTCTGTGTCAAGTAAATAAATAAAATCTTTAAAAAAAAAAAAAAAAAAAAGCTGTTTCCAGTGGATCCTCCTCCTCCCCCCAAAACTTAGTGTTCAGAAAAAAAGCAGCCTTTGGTGGGGGTGTTCTGGTCCAGGAGTTCGGCATTAAGCAGTGCAGGCCCCGGGCATGAGGCTGTTGATGAGCTTGTGGGTGGTGTTGGGTCACCTCTGATAGCCTGTCCTCTAGGACTTAGATGCAGCGAGGTTCTGCGGTCCAGTCAGGGTAGCCTGCAAGGCAGATACTCAGTGAATGTTCCTGAATGAGGGACCGTGCTCTGCCCTGAGAAACCTCAGCTTGGGCCTCACTGCTTTCCTTTTGTTTAGAAAACAGACCAAGAGGCCCATCCTGAAGTTCTCAGAAAAGAAACAAACGTTCTTTTTTCCCTTTTCCACCTGTTGTATAAAATGCAATAAAACATGCAGAAGCGGGAGGGTGGGGGTGGGAATTCAGTCTAAACACCACCATCCAGGTAATGAGTCTTTTTTTTTTTATTCTTATGTTAATCCCCATAAATCATTAGTTTTAGATGAAGTGTTCCATGATTCATTGTTTGTGCATAACACCCAGTGCTCCATGCAGAACGTGCCCTCCTCAGTACCCACCACCAGGCTAACCCATCCTCCCACCCCCCTCCCCTCTAGAACCCTGTTTTTCAGAGTCCATCGTCTCTCATGGTTCGTCTACCCCTCCGATTTCCCCCGCTTCATTCTTCCCCTCCCGCTACCTTCTTCTTCTTCTTTTTTTTTTCTTAACATATATTGCATTATTTGTTTCAGAGGTACAGATCTGAGATTCAACAGTCTTGCACAATTCACAGCGCTTACCAGAGCACATACCCTCCCTAGTGTCTATCACCCAGTCACCCCATCCCTCCCACCCCACCCCCCACTCCAGCAACCCTCAGTTTGCTTCCTGCAATTAAGAATTCCTCATATCGGGACGCCTGGGTGGCTCAGTCGGTTAAGTGTCTGCCTTCAGCTCAGGTCATGATCCCAGGGTCCTGGGATTGAGTCCCGCAGGGAGCCCGCTTCTCCCTTTGCCCCTCTCTCTCTCTCATGAATAAATAAATAAAATCTTAAAAAAAAAAAATTCCTCATATCAGTGAGGTCATATGATACATGTCTTTCTCTGATTGACTTATTTCGCTCAGCACAACACCCTCCAGTTCCATCCACGTCGTTGCAAATGGCAAGATCTCATTCCTTTTGACGGCTGCATAATATTCCATTGTAGATATATCAGGTAATGAGTCTTATTACTATCCTTTAGAGGTGGGCAGTCATGTTCCTTACTGATTTTCTGTGTATTTGTCCTATCAGTTATTCAGAAAAGGGTCTTGAAGTCTCTGATGATTGTGGTTTTGTGTATTTCTCCATGGGGTTCTATCGGTTTTTACTTTATTTTGAAGCTCAGTTATTAGAGGCTGTTAGGTCCCCTTGATGAATCTGCCTCTTCATCATTATGAAATGACCTTATCTCTGATGATGGTCTTGGCTCTGCAGTCCAGTTTGTCTGATACTAAAACAGCTACTCTCTCTTTTGACTACTAGTATTAGCATGCATCCTTTCCCATGTTTTTAAGTTTAAACTATTTGTCTTTATATTTAAAGAGGGTTTCTTGTAGGCAGCCTTAATAGGAGTTGGGTATTGCCTTTTAAAGAAATCAGCTGGGGCTCCTGGGTGGCTCAGTTGGTTAAGCATCGGACTCTCGGTTTTGGCTCAGGTTGTGATCTCAGGGTCATGGGCTTGAGTGCCATGTTGGGCTCTGCGCTTAGTGGGGAGTCTGCTTCTCTTACTCTCCCTCTGCCCCTCCCCCCTCTCTTTTTCTAAAATAAATTTAAAAAAATCCAATTGGCAATCTTTTCCTGTTTTTTTTTTTTTTTAATTTAGACAGATTTTCCCTATTTATTTAATTTTAATTCCAGTACAGTTATGTACAGTGTTATATTAGTTTCAGGTATAGAATATAGTGATTCAGTTGTATACGTTATTCAGTGCTCATCACGACAGGTGCTCTCCTTCATCCCCCTCATCTGTTTCCCCCACCCCCCACCTCCCCTCTGGTGACAATCAGGGTGTTGAGAGTCTGTTTCTTGGTTTGCCTCTTTTTTACCCCCTTTGTTTTCTTAAATTCCACCTATGAGTGAGATCATACGGTGTTTGTCTTTCTCTGACTGACTTATTTCACTTAGCGTAATACCCTCTAGCTCCATTCATGTTGAAAGTCCCAATACTTTTGACCTCTGGTGGTCTTGGTCGGGTCCTGGGGTAACTACACTTTGTCTTTCAGCCTGACATTCATGAGGGAATTTGGCATAGCACTGTCCAGCAAAGACATCTAAGGGTGATTCAAAATTTCTCTTTGTGTTGTTTCAATGGTGAGGGCCTCTGAAGAAGGGCACTTTGGCTGTATTTGCTACTTCTCTTCTGAACTTAACAAGTCCCATCTTTTAAAAGCCAACTTTCACATGCCTTTCCTTCTTATTTTAAGAATTAAAAAAAAAAGTGGTGTGGGGCACCTGAGTGGCTCATTTGGTTGAGCGGCTGCCTCTGGCTTGGGTCCTGATCCCAGGGTACTGGGATCAAGTCCCGCATTGGGCTCCCTGCTCCTCGGGAAGCCTGCTTCTCCCTCTCATTCTCCCTCTGTGCTCTCTCTCTCTCTCTCCCTCTCTCTCTCTCCTTCTCTGTCAAATAAATACAAAATCTTAAAAAAAAAAAAGTACATGGTTGCTATTCCTGTCCTCCAATTTTTTTTTTTTTTTTAAAGATTTTGGTTATTTATTTGAGACAGAGTGAGCATGGAGTGGGGAGAGGGAAAGGGAGAAGCAGGCTCCACACTGAGCAGGGAGCCCAGTGTGGAACTCGATCCCAGGACCCTGAGATCATGACCTGAGCCGAAGGCAGACGCTTCACCAATTGAGCCACCCAGGTGCCCCACCATCCATATACTTTCAAAAAACTTGTATTTTGAAAATTTTCAGACGGAAAGAAAATTAGTAAGGAGTGTAACCAACTGACAGTCTTCCCTTTTAATGGGTGTTTAGATGATTTTTGATGTGATTGGGCTTAAATGTACTGTCAAGTACTACTTTCATAGCGTGAGGACCTTAGAATGGTGTCCTTCCACGTCTCCTCCCCCAGCCTACCTGCTGTTGCCATACATTTTACTTGCATGGACCAGGTTGCTGTTGTTTTTGTCAAAACAGTAGACCGTCTTCAGAAGGAAGGTCTGACGTATTTGCTGTGTCCTTGTCATTTCTGGTGCTCTGCACTTCTGGTGAAGGTTTCTCTTTGCACCCAGAGTCCTCTCCCTCCCGTGGAAGGACCCCATCACCACCCTTACCCGACAGTTCCCATACTTGTAGCCCTCCCATCTGGAGTGCGCCATGGTGCTGGTGCGCATCTTCATAGACTTGTGTGAGCCTCAGCAGCACCTGTGGAAGATTTTCGGTGGCTGTTGAGTTGGAGGACGACGGATGTTTTCTTGCAGTTCTCCACGGATGCTGCCTGGCATGTGCTCACCATATTCCCCACGAGCACCTGCTGCCGTCCCGTCTCCCTCCTCTGCTTGCTGGTTCTGCTCTGGCTGCTCTCTGGGGGTGGCCTGGGGTGTGGTGTCCTTTATGTTTCTTTGCTTGGGTTTCACTGAGTGCCTTGGATCTCCGAGTTTACGGGTTTTCCGTCAGAATTTGAACTTTCTGTGCTTTACTTCTTCAGATATCTTTCTGCCCCTCACCCCTGTGGGGCCACCAGTGCTCGGCTGTTGAGGTGCTTGCAGCTTCCCACTTGCTGACCCTAACTTGCTCTTGCTCTGCATCCCCTCTGATCTGTGCTCAGTGTCCCCGGTCTTCGCTTCTGAATGCTTCTGCTGCTGGCAGTCCCACCTGGTGTGTGTCTCCTGTCCCACGGGCATAGTCTTCACCCCCAGAGGCTCCTACCTAGCATGTCTCTAGTTCACATGTATTAACTGACTGATGTCTGCATCTGCTAATTTTGCCATCTGTGTCAACTCCGGGTTGGTTTCGCTTGACTGGTTTTTCTTATTATGTGCTCTATTTTCTTAATTGCATGCCTGGGGCTATTTTTTTCAGTATGCTTCTTATTTTGGAAAACTTTTCAGATTTTTGGAAAAGTTATAAAGATAATAGAGAGTTCCTGTACACCTCTCTTCCGGCTTCCTCTCAGTGCTGACACCTCATGTTATTATGATACCTTCCTTAAAACAGCAACCATCATCGGTGCATTGCTCTCAGTACAAGTGCAGACTTTATTCAGATTTCCTCTGTTCCTACTAATGTCCCTTCTCTGTCCCAGGACCGCATCCAGCACATTGGATCGTCCTGTCTCCTGGGTCTCCTCTGTTCGGGGACAACTTCTCAGTCTTTCCTGGTCCTCATGACATTGGGAGTCTGCAGGAGCTCCAGCCAGTGTTCTGTACGATGTCCTCTTTTTGGGTTTGTGTGACGTTTTCTTCGTAGACTGGGTTTTTGGTTTTGGGGAGAGATGACCACAGAGAGGGTGTGTCTTCTCCTCACATCCGGTCTGGGGTGTGTGCTGTCCCGTGGCCTGTGGGGGCTCGCCTCGGCCACCTGGTCATGGGGGCAACTGCCAGGTTCCTGCATGGTGTAGTCACAGCCCCGCTTTTGTCCTCTGTCCTTCAGAGCAGGCCCACAGCCTAGCACACAAGCAAGGGGAGGGGAGCGTCTCCTTGTGGGGAAGGTTTGTGTTTCAGCCCACTTCTTTGTTTCTTCCGTGATTTATTGATGTCGGTATGGACTCATGTATATTTATTTTGTACCATGCTATTGATTTTTTGCTCAGATCGTTCCAGCTTTCATGTCTGGGAGTATCTGGATGCCAGACGCTGAGTTTTGCCTCGTTGGGTGCTGCATAGTTTTGTATTCCTGTAAATCTTCCTGGGCTTTGTTCTGGAATCCAGTTAGTTCTTGGAAACAGTTTGCTCCTTTCAGGCCTTGCATTTAGGATGTAGGCAGGCCAGGGCCTCGCTCAGTTTTGGGTTAATGCTCGCCCTGTGCTGCACTCTGGCCTTCGGAGCCCAGCCCTGCCTCTCATCTGTGCGTGCTTCCCTGCCTGCCCCTGGGTTGTTTCCTGCTTTCTGAAGACCCAAGGGGACTTCTACACACCTCTGGATAATTTCCTTCAAACTATGTCTTCTCTGATCTAAATATTCCCATTGACACACACACATAGCGTTCTGACTTTTTAATTCTCTTGAGGGTTTTTTGTTTTTTAAGTAAATTCTGTGCATGTTTGATAGACCTGCATGCAAAGAAGAAACTGCTTCCGCTCTGTTTCATGTCATTTTAAATACTGTTGTTTCTTTTTTTTTTTTTTTAAGATTTTATTTATTTATTTGAGAGAGAGAGAATGAGAGAGAGAGCACGAGAGGGAAGAGGGCAGAGGGAGAAGCAGACCCCCTGCTGAGCAGGGAGCCTGATGCGGGACTCGATCCCGGGACTCCAGGATCATGACCTGAGCCGAAGGCAGTTGCTTAACCGACTGAGCCACCCAGACGCCCCACTGTTGTTTCATTTTATATCATTAAAAAGTAACAAGGAAAACAAGGGAATGTGACCCTAAGTATAGCCCGGGGCCTGAGCTGGAGCAGGGTGGTCAAATTGGAGTAAGGCCTGTGCTTTTTTAATAGCATGGTATCTGTGGGTCTTTGGAGTTGATCATTTCACTGTGATGATGTGTGGTTTTAATGTTAGGGGAAGCCTAGTGGAGGGTATACAGGAACTCTGCACTTTTTTATCAGTGGAAATTATTTAAAAAAAAAAAAAAAAAGAACCCAAAGAGGTACAGTCCTTTTTTCCCCCCAAGTGAACGTTTACGACAGTGTTCCACTAGATGGGTACAGTCTTAATAGAAGTGCCTCAGACTCACAAATTGCGGGAGCCCCTCCTCCCCCCTCACAGGCGTCCCACCTGCCTTGTCTTCTCCATGCAGGAGGGAGCGGAGGGAGCGGAGGGAGCAAGTGTGGCTCTTCCAGAAGCCGGCCTCCTGACCCTTCCTCCCCCGTGTTTACATTCCGCCTGCATTAGTCATTGGACTGGCTGCGTTGTTTCTTTAACTTGGTGTTATGGCCCAGAAATCTTGTGTGCCTTTCCTGCCTGGCACTGTGCCTGCCTTCACCCTTGCCAGCCGGCGTGGTCGGTCTCTCCCTGCTCTTCTGCCTCACGGGTCCCTGCCTGGCTGCCGTGCTGTCCGCTGGCTCCTCACAGGGCCTTCTGCGTGGGGCGCCTTCAGCTTCTGACCACAGCTGGTGCTGGGAGGCCCGGCAGACTCTGTGTTGATACCTGAAGCCCTTCCTGCCTCTTGACCTCGGGTGTTAGCGAATGATTTAGGGTGTCTTCGCTGCCGGGGGCGTGCACTTGGGGCATGCCACCAGGACTAGACGTCCGCTTGCCTGCAGGTGGCCAGCGATGGGCCGCAGTCCTTGGGTTTCCAGTTTATGAACATGCTGTGTAAAAGAAGTCCTTGTATTGTCTGAAAATGACTGGGGTTTTTGTTTTGGCTTGATATAATCTGTGCTTGTCAAGGCCATATTTTCTTAAATAACAATGTTTGTAACTTGTAAAAGTTATCTGCTCTTTGCACCTACCAGAAGGTGAGAGGTGATTGCACTGGGTCAGGATTTGCACCTCCGTCATTACATGGGTCCTGCAGGCTTCTTGTAGAAACACTGTTCCCTGGCACGTGTGAGCAGTGCCCCCGTTCCCAGTGCCCCATTCCTGCAGCGATCCTTGTAGGGAAGAGAAGGCCTCCTCTGCCCCAGGGCGTGCTGGCTTCTTCGTTCTCAGCCGCCAAAGCTGAGGACAGGGTGCCTTGTGGGCAGCAAGGCCTTGGTGAGCGGTCGTGTCCCCGTTGGGGGCAAGGAGGAGCATGGGCAGGTTCCCTGGGACTGCCTGTTCTGCCTTTGAAAGCCTCGATGTCCTGCTGCTGGGAAGGAAGAAAGGTTACGGCCTTGTCACTCTTCGTCACCTAACTTCTGGAAATGTGGTTCTCCACAAGAATTCATTTTTGCACTGTGGAGTTTATTATTTTTTTGGCCCACATTAAAAGTAGATAAATTGTTCATCTGAAGTCCAGTATTTTTTAATCAGTAAGGACTTTACTTAAAACATGAAAATCTGGAGCTACTGAGGGTCTAGGTCCGGGTAGCCGCAGAGTGTGGTAGGTTAGCAAGATGAACAAAGATGCGCAGATGAGAGCAGCGATTAACCAAAAGTTGATAGAAACTGGAGAAAGAGAACATCTCAAAGAGTTGCTGAGAGCTAAATTAATTGAATGTGGCTGGAAGGACCAGTTGAAGGTACACTGTAAAGAGGTAGTTAAAGAAAAAGGACTAGAACATGTTACTGTTGATGACTTGGTGGCTGAAATCACACCAAAAGGCAGAGCCCTGGTACCTGACAGTGCAAAGAAGGAGCTCCTACAAAGAATAAGAACATTCCCTGCTCAGCATGCCAGCCTTTCAGACTGGATGAGATTGTGTTGTTTTGTGGTTTTATTTCTGAAAGTAAAACTTGCCATAAATTAGGAATCACTTTCCCAAAATAAAATCCTTTTTTGTATGATGGTATACAGTTTTCACTAATGATGTATATATACATTGTATTGATTTTTTCCCCTAAATGTGTTATTTTAGTAAATACCTCATGAATGAAAAATAAATAAATAAAACATGAAAATCTGAGGAGCAATAAGGAAATGCTGGCACCCCTTTTGGCTTTGGCAAATAGGACAAAGCCAGTTACTTTCCACGACTTCGTTGAGATTGTAGTCCGTAACTTTTTAAAGCCGATTGAGAGGGCTTAGAGTTCCTTCTTCTCTAATGAGATTAGCTCAGATATTAAAGTTTGACCCTCCACAGTCTGTTGTAGAGGTTTGGTGACCCTGGGGTAGCTCGTGGCATTGACAGAAATGAGAATGACCAAGCGGCACCCATATTGGAGATAGTTCACTGTCCCAGTTTGCCTGTGTTGTGTCTGGGCGGTGGTCCTTCCCGCACAAGCCCGTGTGATTGGACTGAGAGAGGTCTCCTGGAAAGTAGGTGGTGGCAGCCTAACATTCATGTCTGGCTGAGGCACCAACCTTGTGGTCCCCTCGGGGCGCCTTGTCCCCATGTCACCCAGCAGCAGGTTCTCCACACAGTCCTGTCACTACCAGCACCGGGCTTTCTGTTACCAAAAGATGAAGAATGGTGCTGAGTGGGGTTGTTTTCTTTCAAAGGCCATGGCTGATGGGTTGTACTAAAATGAATTTATGTTTCTGAAGTCTTTGAGAACCTTTGAGTGAAGAAGGCAGACATGGTCCTTTGATCATATTTGTTGTTGGGAACAGGACCTCTGGCTTCTCCTTTCTCACTCAGTGGGACTGAGGAGACCACAAAGAGCAGCTCTCGGCCCAGCCACGGGGACATGTGGCTTCTCCAGGTTCTTCTTGTGCCTCCTCTCTGCACAGCGAGGGAAGAACTGCGGTGGTGGTTGTTGACCTGCAGAATGGCCTTTCCCCAGTTTTCTGGGTTGGGGGGAGCTTGGTCTGGCTTCGCAGCCAGAGGCCAAGATCCTCAAGAGTGTGATGGCCATCTGTTTGGTCGTGGTAGATGGGGCAGATCAGAACGTTCTCTGTCTTCGGCTGTAAGCAAGGTGTCCATTCATGCGCTCTGGTTGTAAACCACTGGAGATCTGTTCTTAGCCATGGAGAATTGGAACCTTCTCTTGAAATTTTGTTTTCAGAAAAGTTACCGCAGAACAGTATCAGAAAGGTTTTGTTTGTAAGGTGGCCTACAAAACATTTAGTCAGTGTTTTCTCAAATAACTCAGTGGTCTGATGAGAGAATAATGAGGAGAATATAAATTTACAAATACCATAAAACATGTTTTGTTTGTTTAATAGTTGGCAATAAATTGCATTTCCTTTTTTCTGTTGTTGTTGTTTTTTTTTTTAAAGCTTTATCTGTTAATTTGAGAGAGGAAGAGCGTGTGCGAGGCAGGGGAGAGGCAGAGAGAGAATCTCCAGCAGACTGCCCGCTGAGCGAGGAACCGATGCGATCTCAGGACTGATATCACGACCTGAGCTGAAACCAAGAGTCAGACACTCAACCAACTGTGCCCCCCAGGCGCCCCATAAATTGCGTTTCTGAAGGCAGAAATGTAAATCGCTTTGACACCTGGACCTTGCCTTCTCTGATTTTATGCATCTCTTGCTGGTGGCCAGCAGAACCAGTCACCCTCCAGTCTGACTTGCTGTGAGGTGGGCATTTTTATCATACCTAGGGCTCTCGTGGGCACATTCCTCCCGGAAGCTGAACACCTTCCCTGCCAATTGAGGATGTGAACAGGTGGGTGTTTTATTGTTTTGTAAAGACCCCAGGGAAAGGCAGTCTCAAGTCTCCTTGTTGACCGTCACTATGTTCTGGAAGCTCTCCCTTCTCTCACACAGACTCTACCGTGAAAAGCCACCTCTTCACATGTTCCCACGCACGCACGTGCCCACACAGGCCATGAACAGCTCACTGACTTCCCGTGCTTCTGGCTGCCGACCGTTAGACGTGATTTCTGTAGAGTGTGCGTGTGAGGCCAGAGGCCATCTGCTTGTGGCAGGAGGCAGCAAAACATCGTCTCCTCTCCCTTTCCAGTTTAAAGTTTGGATGATGTTTCCCCTAGTTTTGTTGAGATACAGTTACTTAAAACCCTGCATATGGTTAGGGGTAGGGTTAGGGTTATGTGTGTATCGTGCGGTGATCCCACGGTGGATTTACCCCACATCCATCATCTGACGGAGTCACCGTTGTTTTCTTGTGATGAGAACTGGTAAGACCTACTCTGCCCCTTTCCACAGTGAATCTTTTTGTTCTCCCCTGACCCCCCCAAGTCACCCCCATCTGTGCCAGCGCCCCGTATTTGATCTGGTCAGCGCCCCGTATTTGATCTGGTC
>NW_023270469.1:576440-593558 GCF_011800145.1 Mirounga leonina
CAGCGCCCCGTATTTGATCTGGTCAGCGCCCCGTATTTGATCTGGTCAGAGGCACCCTTCTCATTGTTCTGCCCCTGATCTCTGGAGTTGAGATTTTGTCATTGTTTTTTCCGTATTGGTCTGCGGAGATAGGTGTTGTGTTCTGGATCTCGCTGTATTTTGATACCTGGGTGACTGACTCACACTGTAATCTTGCTGGCTCAGAACCAGTTCAGTGCAAGTGGCTGCCTGCACAAAAGGCGGGTATGTTCCCAGACACCTTAGCCTTCTTTACAAGGTGTGTGCTTGGACGACTTCTTCTTCTTCTTCTTCTTCTTCTTCTTCTTCTTTAAGGATTTTATTTATTTTATTTTAGAGAGAGAGGGAGGGCAGGGGGGAGAGAGTCTCAGTGAGACTCCATGCTGAGTGCAGAGTCCGATCTCTCAAGACCCTGAGCCAAACCCAAAAGTGGGCTTCTCAACTGACGGAGCCACCGAGGCACCCCGAGGTGTGCTTGGACTTGTGTCCCCACGTGAAGATCCATCTGTCCCAGAATTCCGGAAGGCTGTGCATGGGTAGCTCTGTCCACCTGTCACCAGGCTCCCTCTGGGCTTGGCTGGAACAGTCGTGTCAGTCCCTCCCCGGAGTGCTCCAGGCCTCAGGGTCTGCGGGTGGGGTCTGAGACAAGCCTGAGAATATCCTTCCCTGATCCAGGACAGGGTCGGAACCATCTGGATTCTTCATCTTGCCAGTTGATTTCACTGGAGTGTCTCCTTCAAGGGGAGCTGAGATTGACAGATAGAAAGCATGGGAAATTCCTGTGTGGTGCCAGTGGGTGTGAAATGTGGTCACCTCTCTGCCTGGAATTCATGGACATTGTCATGGGGACAGGAAGGCGGGGGCGGGGTGGGATCCACACACATGCCCATTTGGTGCCATCATTGCCTGGCTCAGATTCTTCGTTTTCGCCCATCTGATTGTCCGCTTGACACCCGTGGGGTCTCACCTTGGCCCTGGCTGCCAGCCTCCACTTGTTCTGGTGTACCTTCCAGGGTCACTTCCCGTTGCACGGAGGCGTCCATGTGTACATGGGGGGTTGTTGGTGTCCCCCCCAAGGAGCCAGTCACAGCCAGGAGGAAGCTTTTGGATTTCCTTGGGAACTTTAAATCACGTCACTCCTGGTAGATTTTTGTTCTCTTTCAACTTTTAACCACAAAATGATCGTTTCCCTTTGTGGTTCCTCCCTGTTTATATTCCAGATGCCCTTGGTCCCCATACCCTGTCTCTGACCTTAATCAGCACCACAGCATCTCTTTTGCCTATGTCACAGGCACATATTTCCGGATGGCAAGTGGCTGCTGGTCACTCTTCAGGCTGCCTGAAGATCAGACAACCAGCAGAGCCACAGAGACTTGTCCGAGTTGGGAGGGAGCTTGTGATTTCCCTGTTCGTCCCGTTAGGAGCTGTCCAGTCGGGAGTCCATAACTGAATGCCTCTGTCGGAGCCTCTTGCAGGGTCATCATTCTGTGTTAACTATGTGGGTCAGTCCCGCTGGAGAGCCAGTGACTGAGGATAGCCTGTGCACATTCTGTGGCACCTTGGCACAGACGAATCATTCCATTCTGGCTCTTTTCCTGTTCAGCTGAGCAGTGGAACCAGGTCAGGATTATGGGTCCTTGCCATTTTATAAGCTAGTGTGGAACCAGGCACAGCAGATCTGGGTCATGAATTGTGTTTCCGAGTTGATGGAGAGAAAGTTTGCTCTGGCGTAACACTTGTAATCTTAAGTGGAGAGGTGGGGAGCGTTGGTTCAGAAACCTAAGCCCCCTAAGCAGCAGGTTCAGTGTGATCTCGTTTTTTGGCTAAAAAAATGCACACCAGGGAGCCTGGGGGGCTCAGTCTCTCTTAAGTGTCCGACTCTTGATCTCAGCTCAGGTCTTGATCTCAGGGTCGTGTTGGGCTGCATGTTGGGCGTGGAGCCTACTTTAAAAAAAAGCACAGCAGTGTCTTGCTGGGAGACATGGGTGGTGGGGCTTCGTCTTTAGTTCTCCTCTCATGTGTCCGTATTGTCTAAGTGTTTTACAGTAAAAACGTACTGCTGTTTCCACATTAAAGAGTTGTTTACAAAGAGAAACCACACTTCATTTCCGCTTCCTGTCTCCAGACCCCTTGAGCCAAGCCAAGTCGGGACTGCAGCTCTAGGGTGATGGGCAGTATGAGCCAGGCCTGAGTTAGCGCTTTACTGATAATCAGGTGTTTTCAGTAACTTTTAATAACTGACAGTGGTGTGAAAGTTGAAAATCCAGACAAGAAAGAGGTATTGACATGGCATAGGACTAAATAAATGGCTTCGTTGATTATTTGTCCTTCTTGGCTAGGCTGCAAGTCTAGGACTTCAGGTGAAGCAGAGACTGACACATTTCTTTCAGCTCTGCTTGGGGTGTCCCCTGCAGTGGCTGTTAGCCTTTAACATTTCTGGTGCCTTTTGAGGGCCCCAGGGAAAGGAGGGAGGAGGTGGGGCAGCACCTGTCCCAGGTCTCAGGGAATGCCGCCAAAGAATGTACCCTTGAGCTTACTCAGGTGCCCCGACTGCCATGGCCAGGCCACGGCCCAGAGAGCTTGAATGGCTGCACTGTGGTCACCAAGTGAGTGACGCATGGCTCAGAGGTCTCCTGGCTTTCTCCTGCCCGTCACCTCTGTTCGTGGGGCTGAGAATGTTCACTAAACAGTTGATGATGAGGTAAGTTCGGTGAAAACACACACCCACAGCAAATACCTCCAGCCTGAATCGGAGTCACTGAAGGGCCTCAGTTTCTTGAGATGAGAATTTGAAAGATGGGTTCAGTGGACTGTGTTCCCCAACAAACCTGTTGGTGGGGCTTCTTTCTGGCTTTGGACAGATGAATGCAGCAGTGTGTGGAACCAGAGCTGTGTCTGCTGTCCTTGGGGCTGCTCGTGGGGGATGCCTCAAACCCTGAGTCCGGCTGGCTCCATACTGGTTCACAGGACTCGGCAGCCCAAGGCAATGAGTCTGGGTGCAGGGAGCTTTTCCTCTTCCTGTGAAGGTTTCTTCTGGAAGAGTCCTGAGGCTCTGCTTCCCAGGCCAGCTGAGGACATGTGTTCACCTAGAACCAGCTGCCAAGGTGAGGGCGCTTGGACATGGATCTAATGTGGGGCTGGGCTGGGCTGGGCTGCTCCCCGGGCCGCAGCCCCCTTGGATAGCCTGCCCAGCCTCTGCATGCTCCCCCTTGTTGAGATGAAGGTGATACCCCGCCTGCAGGGAGGGAGGACGCTGTGTGTGGTGGGTTCCACAGCCTCCCCGAACCTGGGGGTTCTTTGTGACCATCTCCTCCTTTTTGACCTCTGTGCAGGATTAACTCCGTCTTCCTTTTGGTGTCGGAAAGCATGTCATCCCGTGTGAGTCACTTGTTCACGTAACTAGGAAATCACATAGCCTCGTGTAAGCTAGAATTCTTGCCATAATCCATCTTTTTGTCGACAAGCGTGAGGTTGGGGCTTTTACAGTGGGGAAGCTGTCACTCCTTCCGACGGTGCGCGTGGACCAACAGGTGTGCCTCCCTTCTGGCCGTCCCCTCTCCGATGCCCACCCCTGCACTCCCTATTTGGATGGGTGATGAACAGTCTGCTCAGGGCCTGGGCACTGGGCCAATAAGCATCTTGGCTGGTGCATCTGTGCAGCGAGCTGTCCTCTGGAGCACCTGCGGCGGAGCAGGTCTGCTCGCTCTCCTCACTGTCTTCAGTTGTCTGTGTCCCTGACCTCAGGAATGACGTGCTGGGTGCGGGTCCCATTGTCTCGAGGCCAGAACCCTACAGTGCTAGTGCCAGTCACTTCAGTGAGAACTGATTTGTGTATTTGCCACCAGCTCTCTCTAGCACTCTTCTCCTCCTCCTCCTCCTCCTCCTCACCCGCCTCCCCCCTCAGAAAGCAAACTGGTGGGAGAGCCAGCCTGTGGCTGTCTATTCAGCAGCTCAGTCAGGTTGCCCTGCACTTTTCTCTAGATGTTCTGCAAATGAACTCGTGTCCCGTTGATTTTTGTTTTTGAAGAAAGACTTACTTGGCCTTACAGCAAAAATGTCCACTCTTCACTGCCCAGGGCACCTCCCTGGGTTGGGCGGTGTCCTCAGTGTGGGTCTGCAGCACGTGCAGACCCCCAAGGATGCAGGTGTGGCCGCATGTGCTCCCAGAGTAGCTTGCCAGCCAGGTACCGAGGCTCATGGTCATCCACAGCTGAGGAGAAGAGGAGTTAAAAATGCACTGTCACTCTGCAGCTGGGATGCCAGAAATCGCATCTTTCACGGTGGCTTTCTTGGTGGAAGGGAGGCTTTGATAGATGCTCATTTATACTTGGACCTGAGTCAGAGCTTGAGCAGTGCAGGACGCAGAAAATAGAATGTTTGGTGAATAAAGATGAAGGTGTATGTGTGTAAGAAATGAGGATTGGAAACTGAAATGGTTAGGTCCTGCAGCAGGTTGGTTTCTAAATTTTTTTTTTTTTTTTGCATTTTCAGAATTTTTAGATGAAAATTCTATATCTTAGGAAATCATTAGAAGTAGTTACAGCCTCCATGGTGGTGACATCCTGTCTGCCCCCTCTTCCCCCCCCACTCACGGCCAGTCCTCCCCTGGCACGCAGGCACACATCTGACGTACCTGGGGCTGTGTGCACTGTGTCCAGAGGGAGTTTGCATCCACGGGAGCAGAGGACCCAGGTGTGGCCCTCGGAAGAGCACTGTTGCCGAGCTCACTGCGGGAGCTGCTTCTGGATGCCCTGTCCGGTCTGCGCACACGGTCAATTCATGCAGGCTCTGCCTCTCCGGGCTCTTAGCCCACCAGCCAGCTTCAAGGCTTATTGACAGCCCTGTTCATGGTTTGCACTGGGGGTGCTGGGGCTGCTGCTTCTTTTTTTAATTATCTTATAAATTTTTCCTTCCACTTAGAAACTGGTAGACAGTCTATCTCAGAAATTCTTAGATTTTTTAAAACGAGATAAAATGCCCAAGTGTGCCTGGTTTGCTGAGATGCAGGTCAGCCTCCTTCCGTACCCTGCTGACTGCAGACCGCTCCTGGAACTGCTTCGTGACTAGTCTGGGGCAGGCGTGGGGCTGTCCCCACCTGCCAGGACCCAGTCACAGAGGCTCTCCAGGCATGTCCCAGCTACACACATTTTAGGGCCAGCTTTTTGAAGAGTATTAGTGGGCACAGGTGACTCCATGCGCTGAGTCTTCTCTCTGCTGGTTGGCCCTTCTCGAGCATGCCTGGGCTTGGCTGTGGCCATAGGCACCTTGACCTTAGATTCCTCGTGTGCTGTCTGTACCCTGTACGGTGACATGGGCCTGAAAGGACTTTGCCTTGACAAAATCTCCCCAGTCCCACACCTCCCACAGAAACATGCACAAAAGGGAAGAACAGTGCCCAAGCGTTTTCTCAGTCCTCCAGACTCTGTGTCTCCTCTCCTCTGTTCTGCTTTTCCTGGCTGTGGTTGTCTCAGAAGTGACCCCTGACCACAGTGGGGGTGCCTGCAGGTCAGGGCCTGTGTGTGTGTGTGTGTGTGTGTGTGTCTTTGCCCTTGGAGACTCAGACTGCAGGGTGTGCTTTTGCTCACCCTTCTTGATCTTCTAGCCACTGCTAAATTCAGACTGTGTTTGCTTATCACCAGGTTCATAATCAGGCTTATGGACAAATTTAGATGTGTTTTTCTTTTAATATTTATTTATTTGAGAGAGAGAGAAAAGGAGAGACAGTGAGAGAGAGTACAAGCAGGGAGGAGAGAGAGAAGCAGGCTCTCCACAGAGCAGGGAGCCCGACGTGGGGCTCGATCCCAGGACCCTGGGATCATGACCCGAGCCGAAGGCAGACGCTTAACGACTGAGCCACCCAGGAGCCCCTAGATGTGTTTTTCTTAGGCTGTTAATATTCAAGATCTTTTTGTATACCGGTATTTTAAAGAAAGCCCTGAAAAAATACCATGCTAGTTAATCATGCTTTATAATCCTATTACTTTTGTTTCCACCTGAATTATGTGTACCTTAATAACACGTAGTTTAGTTTAGTATCTTTTTAAGCTCCACATTTTTGTTATTTTCTGTGGAAATTGTCATGGTGATTAGGCTTCAGTGTCAGGATCAAGAATTGGGATGAAGCATCACTCACTGGGATGGTGGACCTCCGGGCTTATCAAGTCATCGTTTATACATGCAAATGGACATACTAATCCCATGGTTTTTGAACCTGGTGTTTTGACTCTTGTCTTTTCCATACCTTACCTGGACAGAGGTGCTAAAGTGCTTTCTTTAATCAGGGCTGTCTAGAGGGGCTCCTCTCCTCTGAACCGAAATGTCCCAAGTGACAGTTTTCCCAGGACAGGCTGCATGGGTGGTGCAGCCCAGAAGGGTCGGGGAGCACTCGTTCCCCACACGTGCTGCCTCCGGCCATCTGTCTGTCCTCTCTGGGGCTTTGCTGGGGAAGGCAGCTCTGAGCAGGGCCGGCTAGCCACAGAGGGTGCAGAGACAGGAGAACGTGATTGTGTTCCAGGAGGAGTGTGTTTGCAGACAGATGATGGCCGTGAGTTGCTGAGCCCTGCTCTCTTTCAGTACTTTTTTGATGAAGAGAATAACTAGGATCAGTAAGCACAAGATCTGGTTGATTTCTGTTAAAATACTGTACATTTGGGGGGGTGCCTGGGTGGACTCCTGATTTTGGCTCAGGTCGTGATCTCAGGGTCATGGGATCAAGCCCCAAGTTGGGCTCTATGCTGGGTGTGGAGCCTGCTGGAGATTCTCTCCCTCTGCTCCTCCCCCTCCCTCTCTTAAAAAAATTAAAAAATACTGTGCATTTGCAAGTCTGATAGTAAGGTTTTTAAAAAGAGTTTTTCTGCATAAGGGACATATTTGAAGGATATGGGGGAGGGGAGAAGGTGAAGGAAATTACCAGGAAAATAATTATTTAAAAGTTTTGTCTTTTTGCAACATTGCGCTCCCCTGCCCCCGCCCCGCCCCACCACATGCTTTGTCCGTGTGCTGGCAAGCACAATCGTGTGTCAGTCTGAGTTTGTCCCAGAGCATCTAGGGATTGTTTTCCTTGCCTGTAGGCTGGGGTTTTCTTTTCTTAAGTACTTGTTGGGTCTTAGTGCTGCATTAATTGTTTGTAGACCTCAGGTTCTCACAGTTCACCTCAATTATCATTAGTGCAGGCATCTTAACAAATAGTCCAGTAACACCCATGGTTACTCCAGGTTCAGAGGAAGATTTGCAGAGAGGAGGTGAGGATTTGGGGAGGGAAGGGACGGGAAAAAGGCAGCATTAGGGAACTTTTCCAGATCAAAGCAAGACTTGAACTGAGTTTGGGTCTTGGGACATGAGCATTAGGGAGACCCACCAGGTAGAGATCAGAGCTGGGGGCAGTGGGTGTGTGTTGCTTTGGTGGATGAGGCAAGGGGAACTGAGGCTCAGTAGGTGGTGGAGGATGCATGGGACCCCCCAGCTCAGAGGCAGACCTGACCACCTCTCCACTGGCCAGTCTGGTTTGGTTGTGGCGGGGGAGGCCTCCTTCCATGTTGGGGGGAGAGCTGCTCCTGTTTTATAGAATTCAGGTGGTCCTAAGGCTCTTCTCCAGAAGCTGGCTGGTCTAGACGGTCACTTGAGCTGGGGTCCAGGACCCTGACCCTGACCAGTGGGTGCCGCCTGCTGAGACTTAAGCTGTCACCTCTGTGTCTGAGGGGCTTAGTTTTCTGAAACAAGTAGAATCAACAATTCTAATCATAAGTAATTATGCTGATCACACCCATCTCATAAGTGTGGAAGGTACGAGGGTAGGTCAGAGGGTGTGTTTGCTCCACACCAGGTTGTGTTCTTGGAGTCCCCCACCCCCGGGGGGGCCCTGGTTAAGTGTGTTAGTGAGAGTCCAGTGTTGTGATTTGCCGTGTGGGGCGTCTCAGGGGAACGTGAACTTCAGACGTTGGTATTAGTCACGTGCTAGTTATTTTCTTTGTGGAGTGGCTGGATTCTGGTAGTGTTGTGAGCTGCATTTAGCATCTCATCTGTACATGTCTGCTTTCTAAAACGGCACTTTTCCTGTGGTTCAGGAAGTCTGTGATGAGGTCGGCAGCGTAGCTAATGGTACAGTCTGGTCTTTCCTGCGCTCTGAAATGAGATGTGTGGACTCTGAAGTTGATTTTCCAGTACCTGCAGACCATGTTCCTCCTGGTCACGAGGAAGGGGCTAACAGGGAGCCCTCCACTGCTTCCTGCACCTTAGCCGTGGAGCCCCCGGGGTTGGGACGTGAGTCAAGCACTGGGGGCCTGCAGGGGGCAGCACAGCGCAGGGAAGAAGGGGAGCTGCTCTGGCTGTGGTCGCGGTGCTTGATGGTGGGTAGGGACCAGGATGCGCGACGGCAGGTGCCTTCTGTCCCAGCATGGCTGGCAGCCCTTCGCTGGGAGGTGCCGCGAGGCCACGGTCCAGCGTTGGTAGGACAGATACTGCCTCTTAGCCCATAGCTGTACCACTTCCTCTGGTATGATTTTGGAAATACGGCTTTTTTGTTCAAGTTCACCCATTAGCTTGGTTTAGGATCTTGGGAAAGTGACCTAACTCTTTTGAGTTTGACTGGATGACCCTTGAAGGCCTTTTCCTTACCTATGACCGCCCCAGGCTCCCTGGCTAGCGGTTCTGTCTCCTTTCCGTCCAGGGATCTGAAACAGTAGGAGAGCTCACAGACGATGACCTGAATGTTCATTTTTTTGTAATGAAAACACCGACTGTGGTTTCTCTGGCTTTCCTCCGACGTGTGTGTGCACGCCACCATCCTTGAATGACACTATGGAATTGGGTCACGCGGGAACACTCGTAGGGGACGGATGAGCAGTTTTGGCTGAGAGGATGGACAGTGTATTGCCAGGGAATGACTTTCAGTGAACCACCGAGACAGGGCAGCTTTCTGACTTCACATCAAAGTTAAAGTTGTTATTTATCTTTCCACTAACAGTTGACAAAATTGGAGAGCCCAGTTTCAACAGTCACTCCCATTTTGCCATATCTGTTCCCTTCCCCTGCTTATTTGTGTCTGTTTTCTTTGAAAATTTTTTAATTTTAATATTTTAAAGTAAATCTCAGACATCACGTCATTGTACTTGCACATGCTGACCCAGTGGGTCCCGCCTGCTGAGACTTAAGTATCTCTAATAGTTGAAGACTTTAAAAAAATCTTGGCCTTTGTTTTTTCAGCAGTCCCTGGTTCAAGCAGCTGGTGCTCATGACCATCCCTTGAAGACCTGCTGACCGCCTTGTTCCAGAGCAGGGGCTCCCTCTCGGTGGGCCTGTTGCTTGGGCTTCCTGCAGACCCCTCTTGTAGGTGGCTCCCTCCACCCTCTTGATGGAGGAAAAGATGGGGATGGTACTGTGTGGTGGTGGGTGGCTCCCTCACCCTCTACGTAGAGGACAGCATTGTGTGGCTTTTTTCTTAGGCTTGGAGTGTCATATAGTACATCTCGTTATGTGCTGACTTGTTCTTTTCCTCCTAAGGGTGTAAATTCTAGTGGTAATGTTTCACAGAATTGAATGTTTAAAATCTTTTATGAGAGAGTCAGGTACTGTCCTTGGTTGTTGTGGTTTTTTGGTTTGAAGTGGGAATCAGTGGGGAGGCCCTTGGGCTCAGTGCAGACCGTTACTCCTACTGTTGTGTTCTGGAATCCATTGCTCTCTGGCTCCAACTTCAGAGAGCTTCAGTAGGACTTTAAAAAAAAAAGGTTCTTGGGGCGCCGGAGTGGCTCAGTTGGTTGAGCATCCGACTCTTGATTTTGGCATGGGTTGTGATCTTGGAGTCATGGGATCAAGCCCCACCTCAGGCTCCGCACTTGGGTGTGGAGCCTGCTTGGGATTCTCCCTCTCCCTCTGTCCCTCTGCACCCCCTCCCAACATGCGTACCCTCGTGTGCACGTGCTCTCGCCCTCTCTCAGATAGATAGATAGATAGATAGATAGTGGTTCTTGATGACCCAGCCTTTGGTGTTGTGTAATGGGCAGAATGTGGGAGACGGGCATTTTGATGGGTCATGTCCTGGCTGTTGATGTTGATAACGCTGCCTTCCCCGGTCAGTGCGCCTGCTGTCGACGTGATTCCCTGGTTTCTGTGGGGGAACTCGGCGTGTGAGTGTGAGGACTCGCCGACCTTGGGCAGAGGCCTGGCAAGGACGAGGCGCACCTGCAGCCCCGCGCCCCCTCCTGTGTTGCGGAGTTTGGGGGCTGCTGGTGTGTGCTGCAGGATCTGCGTCAGCCTGGTCACCCTGTAGAGCCCTTTCTTGGGGTGGGGGCACAAACCTCCAGCCTGCACTGCCCTCCCCCTTTCCTGCCCCAGAGCAGCTCCGCTGGACTTGTGTGCTGGCGTCAGGGGAACCCGTGCGCGTCCCTGTCTGCCGGCTGGGGCCACCAGTGTCCCGTGTCTGTTGCGAGGGCGGGGGTGGGCCCGATGAAAACCACTCCAGACTGTGACATTGAAAGTGTTAGTCTGTTTCTTAGGAATAGCTCAGTTAGGTGTCATTTTCATGCTGCCCTCTTTGTGAGCTGTTCCTTTTGTGAGTATTTGAGAGAGTTTTGGTGGAAATGAAACTGTCCGTCTCCCTCCTGGTGCATCAGGAGGGAGTATAGGCACGCGTGCTCTGTTCTCCTGCAGCAGTTTTTAATGCCCAGTAAGTCCTGTTCGTCAGGAGATCGGTCACTGCCAAATGTATTTTTCTCCACTAGGGAAACTGGAGCGTGGAGCTGGGCTGAGCAGCCGTGGGGCCTCAGGGTCAGTTGGCGGCAGAGGGAGGGTCCTTACCTGGGCCTTCCGAGTGTGCTCGCAGATGTGCCAGGTGAACAGGAGCCGTCTGCGGGCTCTGCGGGGGCATCGTGGCCATGCTCAGCAATCTCTTTCACCAGAGTTATGGAAACCTTACTCCAGATGACAGTCTCCTCGGTTAAACCTCTCTTCCGTATTTGGGTCTGTAGGGGAAGGAAGTGAGGTCGGGTGAGCGAGGGCCAGTGGGCCCCACTGCCACACAGCTGGGTGACCTGTGGGCTTCGGGTGACTCATTTTCTTAAGTAGTCGGCAGGAGGAGCTGCGCTCAGAGCGGACGCTGACCCTGGTCTTAGTTGGGGGAATTGGCTCCAAGCCTCCTGAGTATCGAATTGTAGGAGCCTTTTACCATTTTGCCTGATGGGACGGGGTGGGAGGCTTCAGGCGGCCACTGCCTGCAGTCCACACTGGGCTGAGGATGTGGCTGGGCTCCAGGGTAGTGACAAGGCTGGTCCTGGAGAGGTGCTGGCTGGCCACAGCTCCCTCGGTGGGGGGGCATGGGAGCCACTGATGGTGGCCTCTAGCCCCTTCTGGGAACTGCTCCCCACGGGCCCTACACCCAGGTGGCACTCCTCAGAGCTGTGTGGCTCCCTCCAAACTCGGGGTCCTCTCAGCCTGCGTGTTGAACCCTGAGTAGAAGAACCACGTCTGCCCTCCTGGACGCAAGGGCTCTCGCAAAGCAGGAGAAGCTGGCTGAACTGATTCCCGTGCCCACAGCGCCCCACCACCGAGCCCTCTCCACCACCCCTGACGGAGGTGGCCCCGCTGCCTGTTCCTGGACTGGAAGCTAGACGAGGTCTCTTTGTAGTCCCGCGGACAGGGGCCCTGCCTGGGGGACAAGCGCTCAGCTGGGGCTTGGGGTTGGCATGGCCTGGCTCCCCTGCTTTGTTTTTGTCTCTCGGTTTTCTCGAGGTCATTGCACAGTCACACACAGTTTGCCTTGCTTTTCCAGTGGTGGCATTTGGCAAAACTGTGAGCATTACCACAGCCAGGGCAGGATGGCAGGGTGGATGCTCCTCTGATCTTACTCCCGCTGTCCCCGAACGGCGGCTTCAGTTGCATGTGCGTTTCTTTGGGTGCAGTTTGCTCACCTGTGCAGCTGCCTGGGTTGAGCCCGGGTCAGGACACTGACCCAGCTCGTCGCCACCAGGATCGCCCTGTTGTTCTTTGTAACCTGCAGCCACGAACCTGCGTTCTGTGTCTGTGGCCTTGCCTGTTCCGAACATCTCCTGCCAGCAGATCACACCGTATGGGGCCTTTTGTGTCTGGCGTCTTCCACCGAGCTTCCACCGAGTTTTCAAGGTTCATCTGTGTTGCAATGTGTGTTGGGACATCACTCCTTTCAGACTGAGTCCTAGTTGATGGTGTGGAAGCGCCACCCTTTGTTTATCCACTCATCAGTTGACGGACGTCTGCATTGTTGGCTCTCCTTGGGGATTATGAATAGTGCCGGCTGAACGTTCATGGACAAGTTTGCGCTTCTCTCCAGGAGTGGGATTGCTGCACTGCTTTCTGTTTGCGTTCCAGCCTCATGTGTCTTCTGGAAGAACCTGTTGTGGTCGCGGTGCTATACGTGTTCTAGAACACGGTGCCAGGGTCCCTCGTGGCTTGTGGGGGGACAAGTGGGCTCCCTCTTCCTCTCCAGGCTGGTGCCCACACCTGGACTGACATCCTGCCAGCACACAGCTGTCCGCTTTCCTTAGGAAAACAGGAGGGCCTTCGGTTACTGTCCTTCCACCCCTTTGTTCTGTGGTCTTTGATTGTCCTGGATTTTCCTTTAGAGCAAGAAATTACTTAGCAAGAGAAGGTGCTGCACAGAAAAACCTTGGAAGGATGGGTTTGGACAAAGTGGTTGGAAGCTGGTTGGATTTAGAACTCCCTGGGTGTGGACAAAACCGGAAAGCGGATGACTGGAGCAGCAGTTTACCACAGGCACAGTTTCTTACGGAGCAGATGTTTAAATTAGGAACTGCTGCTGGAGCCTGAGGAGGCTCAGCAGTGGTAGGTGCGCATCACGAAGGCAAGCACACGTGCTAAATCTGCTTGCTTTGGTATTTAGTAAAACAAAACGAATGTAGAAGGGATACTTAGCTTTGAGTTACCGTTTGTTTTTTTAAAGATTTATTTCAGACAGCGAGTGTGCATGTGTGAGCATGTGCACTGGGGAGGGGCAGAGGAAGAGGGGGAGAAAAACTCAAGCAGACTCCCCGCTGAGCACAGAGCCAGAGAACTGGGGACGCGGGGACGTGGGGCTCCATCACAGGACCCTGAGATCTTGACCTGAGCTGAAACCAAGATTTGGATGCTTAACCAGCTGCGCCACCCAGGGGCCCGTTGAGTTACTGTTTTAGTGTCGTTTTCCTCAAAGGTACCTGGTTTTAACCCAAAATACAGCGTGTGTATCTCAGAGGCATTTGTAAGCACGAACCCCTTTCCCAAGCACTTACCTTGGGGCGTCTGGGGGCGGTGCCTGCCCGTGTCAGGCCAGAGCCTCTGCCTTTGGGCAGGTGGCCATGTGGGAGCAGTCCCTGGATGTCACAGGGACGATGGGTATGGAGCCTGGCCTGGTCATGAGCACACTACAGCTTTTGCCTTCCATGGCCCCTAGAAGCAGGTGGACCATTGGGCTGGGAAGGGGCCGGGTCAGGGGACGTGGGGCTGAGGGCCACCCTGGTGGCACCATGGGGTGCTGTGGGCCGCTGCGCATTTATAGGGATTGTTGGAAAGCTGAAGCCACATCTGGGTCCCTTGGGTGGTTTTGGAGTAGTCTCAGGTTTGGCTGTGAGCTGCTTCGCCCAGCTGCGCCGAAGAGGGGGTGTCTGGCGCTGCCTGGCCAGCAGGACGGGCGGTCATGTCAGCAGGGCACAGAGCTGTGACCCGTGAGGAGGACTACTCCGCCCCGTGAGAATGGCAAGCCCACACGCCCGGGCACTCAGAGTTGGCATAGGTGTTCACACCGACGTGTGAAGACACACACAGGCCTGCGTGATCTCGCTGTCCCTGCTCCTCCTCAGCGAGGCAGTGGGCTCCCAGGGAGGCTCTGGGTGCAGGGACCGAGAGAGGCAGAGGAGGCCCCTGTGAGGGCCAGGGCTGTGTGCTGGTTGGGCCGCGGGCCGGCTGCCTGCCCACCGCAGACTGTGTCCCACCAGACTGCCGGGGGCGGCTCTCGGGCTTCTGCCGTCTGGCCCTTTCCTGGGGCCATCCTCCTGGGGCCTGGGCCTGGTGTGCCCTGCACAGCCAGCTCTGCGCAGTTGCTTTGTGAGCCCGAAGTCTCGGGTGCCGTCCCGTTGCAGGCACCGGCACGCTGTGACCCGGGGGGTGTTCTGGCAGCACGTGGCACGTGCGGGGCTGGCGCCTGGTCGGGGAGGCCCGGTCGGGGAGGCCCGGTCAGGGAGGCTGCAGTCTCTCGCAAGAGTCTGTTGGTTGCAGGCATGTTGAAGCCAGTTTGTCGTGAAAGAGCCTCGGTTGGGAACTCCCAGAGCCCCCTCCTTCTCCAGCTAGCACACCTGTTCTCTGCTGTTGGGCTGGTGTGCGTGTGTTGGGGGGGGCAGTGTTGGTTGCTTTTGAAAGCAAGGTTCAGAAAGCCCCGTGGCCACTTCTGTATTTCACAGTGTCCCTCAGCACAGTCGAGATGTCCCCCTGCCCATGAGGTTCAGCCCCCCCACCCCCAGAGCCAAATGTTCTCATTCTTCTGAATCAAAGAGTGGTTGCAGATCTGTGTTTTGCATTTTTCCTGTAGGTAGTTTTATGGCTCTGTCCTCGGGATTCAACACAGGTCTTTGATAAACCTACTGAATTGAAATGGAAATGTTATTAAATAGGCAAGTGATATTGGAGAATATATGTAACACATATATATTATTATATTTTGTATCTATATTTAATTATTTGCAACGCTTGTCATAATTAAGCATACGTTCACCAGATTCACAAGGACGCGTTACGATCAAATGGAATCTGAGGTTTCTGAAGTTCCATTTTTTTACATTTTTTTTTTTTTAAGATTTATTTATTTATTTGAGAGAGCGAGAATGAGAGAGAGAGAGAGAGTACGTGAGAGGGGGGAGGGTTAGAGGGAGAAGCAGACTCCCCACCGAGCAGGGAGCCCGATGCGGGACTCGATCCAGGGACTCCAGGATCATGACCTGAGCCGAAGGCAGTCGCTTAACCAACTGAGCCACCCAGGCGCCCTGAAGTTCCATTTTTTTAAAAGTTTTATTTATTTGAGAGAGCGAGCGAGAGCGAGAGCGTGAGTGGGAGGGGCACAGGGAGAGAGAGAGAAAGAATCTCAATCAGACTCCATGCTGAGCGTAGACAGAGGATGACATGGGGCTCGATCACACAACCCCAAGGTCGGGACCTGAGCCGAAACCAAGAGTCGGGCACTCAACCAACTGCACCATCCCTGAAGTTCCATTCACAGATCTGTTGTCCAGTCTGGAAGTCGCCCGCCCACCAGATCTTTCAGCTACTTCAAGAATTCAACTCTTCAATCAGCCAACAAAATTGTCAGTCCTGGTGGGGCTGTTCAAAAGAATTGAAAGGACTGCAGTGTCCATAATCAGGAAGGGTGGATAGTGGGAAGGAGATTTGTGTCACTTTTATTAAATCTTGATTATTTTGACTTCCAGACTTGTTACTTATTGAAAGAGGTTTCCCAGCATCCTCCAGAAAGTTTGGGAATAAATCTTGGAATGTCATTTCTGTGCTAAAATTTGAAAATTGACATGGTATTTTTCACTTTGGTTCATACTAAAGGAATTCACAAGTATTCAGCATTTGGTTCTACTTTTCTGGGGGCCGTGCACACGCCCAGCATTTTCAGTGTAACAAGGAAGCAGTGTGACGAGGCGGTGGGTGGGGGTTCACTTCAGGGAGCCAGGACGGGCCTGGGCCTCTGCTCTGTGGGGACTCTTCGCAGCCTCACAGGGAACGCGAGGTCCTTTAGGATCAGACTGTACTCTCAGTGCCGTTTTAGGGGCAAAATGAAGGAGGGGGATATTTGGAAGAAACGTAGACCTAAAGGCAGTGCTGTGTTCAGGACTCAATGTGTGCCTTTGTAGCATCCCGCACTGTTCAAAATAGACCGTGTCCTGAATGAAATGTGTATCAGTTGTTAATTGCTGCATAACAAAACCACACAAAACCCTATATCCTAAAACAACAGTGATTTTATATTTCTCATAATTCTTACGTTCCCTGGGTATTTTTCTCTGGTCATGTTGGGGATTGGCCCAGGATTCCCTGCGGGCGTAGGAGCACTAATGAGGTTCCAGGGAATGAGGCTCCCTCCACGATGGGGTGAGCTGAGAATCTTGTGGCTCATTATCCAGTCCACACGGTGTGTGTGAGACAAGTGTGTCCAGTCAGCGTGGTGCGTTAAGTGGTGAGCTGGTTTTGGTACAGAGGTTGCATCTGAATTTAATAGAATGAGAAGAAAATTTGGATTGATTTTCCTAAATTCTAGATAGAGAATTCTGAACTACGTAAGTTGCTTAACTTTAGAGATTTTAAAACTTTGTGAGGCCAAATCTTAATCCTTGCCTGGATTTAAGCATAAATAGCAAATTTGTCTGTGTCATTCAGTCATAGAGTGAATTTAGAGAATACTTTGGATTATAGAGCAACAACAACAACAACAACAAACTGGCATGAAAATCTACATATTTCTGACCAGAATTCTTTAGCTTGGAAATATTGTATGATTTTTTTATTTTTATAATTTTTTTTTGCATTCATGCTGCTTTTTGTTTTGTTTTTTGTTTTTTGGATTTTTAAAAATTTATTTATTCATTTGAGACACAAAGATACAGAGAGAGAGGGAGAAGCAGGCTCCCTGCCGAGCCAGGAGCCCGACACGGGGTTTCGATCCCAGGACCCTGGCATCACGACCCGAGCCGAAGGCAGACGCTCTGCCATCTGAGCCACTCAGGCGCCCCATGAAATGTTGTATGTTTTTAATAAGTATCAATAGATGTGTTTTTCCCACTTCTATTTGAGTTACATATATGGAGTATTTATTATGTTTCATCCGGGCTTCAGTGTTGTTGCACTTTATTTTCTCCCACCCAAGGACTAACCAGGCCCGACCATGCTTAGCTAACGAGATCAGATGAGATCGGGCGCGTTCAGGGTAGTATGGCCATAGACTGCACTTGATTTTCTTTTCTTTTTTTTTTTTTAAGATTTTTTTTTTTTTTTTAATTTGACAGAGACACAGTGAGAGAGCGGGAACACAAGCAGGGGGAGTGGGAGAGGGAGAAGCAGGCTTCCCGCCGAGCAGGGAGCCCG
>NW_023270469.1:593568-696347 GCF_011800145.1 Mirounga leonina
AGTGGGAGAGGGAGAAGCAGGCTTCCCGCCGAGCAGGGAGCCCGATGCGGGGCTCGAGCCCAGGAGCCTGAGACCATGACCTGAGCCGGAGGCAGACGCTTAAAGACTGAGCCACCCAGGCGTGCCCCGCTCAGGTTTGATTCTAAAGACGTTGCCTTTGGTGCTATTGGCTGAGCCTTCTTGTGGGTGTTTCCTGGCTGACACTGTACTGACTATTTCACATTTACTCTAACCACGGAAGACAGCTCGTTTTGATGTTTTCAGGGTGCACCTGTGGAGCATACAAGATGAGAAAACCCCCAGCTTCAGAGTGGGATTAGGATGACGTGGTCTGTGGGCCTCGGTGGCCAGCTCCCTGCCTTGAGGATTTTGCGGGCACCCGGAGAAGTGCTGCTGGTGCTTCTGCACTTTGCCCCAACCCCTCACTGTGGCCACTGTGCTGAGGCCCACGTCCTTGAGTCACCCTGTTCCCCGCCGCCTGGGTGGGCTTCCTGGAAGGGGAGAGGAGCAGAGGTTTTCATGGGGTTCCTGTAGAGAGGGCTGAGGTAGTGATTTTTGGATGGCTGCGAGGGTTCCCACCCATGTCGGGAGCAGGCTTTCAGACTTTGTGGAAGAAACACAAGGCCCAAGGGCGCAGCTGAGGATCGGGACAGAGGGATCTTCCCAGGGACACTGGAGGCTGAAGCAGGACAGGCAGGGACAAGATTTGGAGGCACTCCCTGCATGGGGTGAGACCGCGGCTTTGCGGGGAGGCACCTTGAGTTGTGCTTCCTTTACAGCTGAGAGGTTTCAGGCCCGGAATGACCAAGGTATTTTACTACTTAGGTCCTTCTCGTGGGCAGTAATAGGAGGTTGTGGTGGATGCCAGTCTTTACCTCTTCTCTGTGCCTCCCCACCCCCACCCCCGTGTAAGGTTGAGGCCACTGAGTGTTGATGGCAGGATTCTAGACTCTGTGCGGTTGATTTCATCTTGAGTGGAGCTGTTCCGAACGTGCCCCGTTTCCTGATGTGCCATGTTGCCAGTGTATTCAGAGGGGACGTTGGTTCCTGAAAACACCACCACTGGCTAATGCAGGTCACAAAAATATATCTGTGAGCCTTTAATCTTTTAAATATTTTAAAATGTAAGGTACACGATCCTTCACAATTTCATCACATATAACTTAAATACTGTTCTTCACAGTTGTGTTACCACCTGATTAAAATAGGTGATGCTAATTTTGGTATCTGTGACATTTGTCGTTCTTAGGTTTTGTAGCTTTTACACTAGAGTCTGGTGAGTGTTCTCTCTTCCTTTCTGCGTCACTTGGAGAGAAGCTTGGACATGTCACGCCGCTGCTAGGACGAGGGTGAGGGTGCCTCTTGGAGCTCAGATTCCAGCGGCAGGTTTAGTGTGGAGAGGCAGAGATGTGGGTGCGGAAGAAGCCCAAGTGCTAGTAGGAGCAGCCGGGGCAGCCGGCCAGCGGCCAAGAGGCAGGAGCTGAACGAGAAGCTCGGGGGTCTTTGCTGAGGCCCAGAGGGTCAGCCTCTCACTTTGCTCATGGCAGTTGGATTGTATGGAAAATGGCTTCCATGGGACTCTTTATTTGGTCTTCACTAAAAATTAAAAAGGATTCTTGAGTTACCTGCATCTGCCATTTGTTTTGTGGAGCCACCGATGCAGTGTGGAGGGCAGGGGCCCTTCTGTGGTCTCGTTTTTGAGATCGTGTCTTCTGGAGCCGTCATTTAGATTAGGACATGGGCAGTGATGTGCTAAGGTCCCTGGAATGCTCGGTTTTGCAGCAGAGACAGCTTTGCTCGGTAAGTAACTGGTAACGTGGTCTCCTTGCGAAGGACCTGGGTCTTGTTGCCGATGCCCCTCCTCCTCTGCGGGCCGACTGGGGGTGGTGCGATGGCGCTTTACACACAGAAGAGTGACGTCACTTTCATCCGTGGAACTCCCGCGTGCCGAGTGGGCGGGGCCGAAGCCGCCAGTCTCCTGGGTCGTATTGGACCTCTGTCACAAGACGCAGTAGGTGGCGTCTGGATCTTTCCCAAGCCAGGCGACTTACCAACAGACATTAAAACGGCTGTGAATAGTGTTCAGAATCCTCAACCAGAAACCACAACACTAAAGCTGGAACTGAATCTTGAAGTGAGATATGCGGAGTTCACTGGCCCGTGGCCTTCTCATATCTGCCACCAGCGCCATCGCGGCCCAGGGCGGTGTGTACGCTGGCGCTTTGGAACCCTTTGTAGTGAGCTGCAGAAGGCAGCCTGGGTCAGAGCCTTCGAAGCCCCGAGGTGTGAAGGAGGACAGTTTGGTCCGTTGCCTGAGGGCTCCTTGCTTTTCCACCTTCTCTGGCTTGGGAACCTAACCTCCAGGACACGTTGTCCAGGATGCGTGTGGGACGAGTGTGCAGTGTTTGCAGAACCACCTCCCAAGTCCCTAGGACTGGCCTCCCAGCCTCAGGCCTCCCGGCACGGAAACCTCTGGAATCTACTGGCTCTTTGCTTTGGAGAGTATATGTATAGATTTCCTGTTGGTCAGATGGCAGTCTTAAAAGCTCACAAGTGTTGGTTTTGCGTGTGTTCTTTATTTTTCTGAGCCCATTTTTTTTTTTAAAGATTTTATTTATTTATTTGACAGAGAGAGAGATAGCGAGAGCAGGAACACAAGCAGGGGGAGTGGGAGAGGGAGAAGCAGGCTTCCCGCCGAGCAGGGAGCCCGATGTGGGGCTCGATCCCAGGACCCTGGGATCATGACCGGAGCCGAAGGCAGACGCTTAACGACTGAGCCACCCAGGCGCCCTCTGAGCCCATTTTAAAGAGAATGTCTGATTGAGGCCCATGTGACTGTTGAGGGGCAGGTCCTACGGAGGTCTTCCCGTGTCCGTGATGACTAACCCATTGTGCACCGCGGGTCCCAGTAACAAAGGCACTGGTCTGCCTTGCTCTTCACACTATTGCTAAGCTGCACACACTTATAAATATAGAAACTCGTGTGTGTGTGACATGAAGATCCTGCCGGGGGGGTTGTGCACTTGGCCACAGGCTGCATGGGCAGGGCATGCACAGCCGACCCCCGTCTGTACTGCGGGGGGTGGGGGGCGGCACACACTGCAGCCCTGGTCTTTAGAGTGGTCACACCTTTGACCCATAACATCTGGGGCCTCAGTTTCTCCATTGTTAAAACCAGTGAGGGAGTCGGTCTTCCTGGGACCTCTGTACATGCTCCTGGCGGTGCTTGGGGAGGGCACGGAGAGCCTGGTGGGGTGTGGCCTGGAGGAGTCCCCAGAGGCCCCATGACTATGAGAAGTGGTTTCGTGAAAGGGAAAGGACATGCTCGCAGGACTGTTTTTAAAGATGGGTTTCAGAAAGTGAGTGCAGTAGTCGCACCTGTTTGGTGTATTGAAGGACTTAGTACGTTTCACTCCTTGACCCCAGTGTTGTTTACAAAAAGAAAAGAAAAAAAGAAAGAGGCGCCTGCGCACTGGCCCCTACTGCGGGTGGAATATGGCGGAGCATGTCCCAGCCACCCCCCGACCCGCACCCCAGCTTCGATCTCTGCTCTGCCCTCTGACCTGCTCGCCTGCTACCCCCAGTCCAGAAGGTGACCTTCCAGATCCCCACACAACCACCGCACAAATGTCCATCACAGGCAGAAATAGCTCTGCCCCTTAAGAGTTGCCTGGAGCCCTCCAGAGATGAGTTCAGAAGCGGCTGACCACAGTGGCCGGGCATTGCTCCCCTGGTTTGCTCTGTGATGGGTTCAGTCCTTCCTGGCTTCCTGCAGGGGTCACTTGAGTGAGAGCCTGGGGCCAGGGTACCCTGGCGTGGGTGCAGAAGGCCTTGGTGTGTTCCCGCTGCAGTTCGGATCAGGCTGAGAGGAGCCCGGTCACAGAGGGCTTGTTGTCGCTCCATCTCTGTCGTGTCTCCATGAGTCTGATTCCCTAGGGGTCTCACAGAAGTGGAATCCGACACTGAGCACGATGTCTTTAAGGTTTATCCATGTCGGGTGTCGGGATTTTCTTTCTTTTTAAGACTGGATAATACTCCATTGTGTGTAAACACCACATTTTCTTTATGCATTCCTCTGTCGGTGCATGGTTGGGTTCCTTCGTGTCCTGGCTATTATGAGTAATGCTGATGTGAATGTGGGGGTCCGGACATCTCTGAGACCCTGCTTTCATTCCTTCTGGGCGTATACCCAGAAGTGGGATTGCTGGACCCACTGGTGTAGTTCCAGATTTGTTTTTGAGGAGGCGCCATGTTGTTTCCATGGCAGCTGTACCATTTTACGTTCCCGCCGATGCCGCTCCGTTTCTCCACACCCTTGTGGCTCGGTCCCCTTGAGGTGGTGGCTGGTCAGGACACAAGGTTTCTGTCTTCCTTCATAGCATGGTGCTGCCTTCAGCAGCCGGTCTATCATTTGGGAAGAATCCTGGGCGTGTTTTTTTTGTTTTGTTTTGTTTTTAAGATTGTATTTATTTATTTGACAGAGAGGGAGAGACAGAGCAGGAACACAAGCAGGGGGAGTGGGAGAGGGAGAAGCAGACTTCCCGCCGAGCAGGGAGCCCGACGCGGGGCTCGATCCCAGGACCCTGGGATCGTGACCTGAGCCGAAGGCAGACGCTTAACGACTGAGTCACCCAGGCGCCCCTATCCTGGGTTTATTTAAAGATAATCCACCCGGTCGCCGAGCCCTGCCCTTTGGAGGTTTGTCGGGGCCACCTGTCCCAGTGCCTTCCTCCCCCACTTGTCCCCCATCATCCCTCCAGCATGCTCATCCTCACCGCCATCTCTGCCTTTTGGTTTTTTTGTGATAAATTTCTACAATAAAAGATGCCACACCTGCCTGTTGAACCTGCCCGTTGGACTGTTAGCACTGGGATCTGTTGTCCTGAGGGAGCATCCCGCCAACCCCGCAGGACAGTCAGAGTTGGCCGGGAGCTGACCCCCAGCAGCAGCAGGCTTCCTCCTCCCCTGCTGTTTGTATGTGCTCTGTCCTTCGGGGGGGGGCGTCCCCAGAATTGTGCTAGTACCTTCTTGACAGAGCTGTCTTTGGAGTCACCCGCAGTGTGCGCGTCCGGCTGCACCATCCAGCTTCTGAGGCGTCTTTCTTCTGAGCAAGGCCAGCCGACGTCCAGCGTCTCTCGTTAGAGAAGCCTGTCACGAAGGGAACTTTCCCCTTGATTCCCTTGACAAAAGATGTCTCGTTTGGACTGTTGAGAATCAGTAATAAATAATTTTTTAAAACCCAGAACAGACTGTTCATTGTTTGCAATCTATAAATGTTGTATTTGTAAAAAGATAAGGATCATAAATTTGAGAAGAGAAACACTGTGCTTCGTTGGTAGAAAGCAGCGGTTCGTGGCGAGGTTTTCAGGACGCTGTCCAGTTGTCTGCTTGCTTCCTGCAGGAGTGACGTGAGGTGGCCCATTCGCACCGCGCTCTAGTACGTGGCTCCTGGCCAGGACCACCAGACGCGCAGCTTCCCCTCCTCCTCTGTGCCTCCCCCGCTCCAGGCTGGCGTTCACCAGCGACACCAGCTTGTAGGTGCAGGGGCCCTTGGTTTTTCTTGAGGTTCCATTTCTAATGCTCTTGGGAAAAAGTCACTCACAATCCTGAGCCTCGGTATCCCTAGCTAGAGGATGTTTTCTCTTTACTTGTTCCATGGGGTTACTTAACAATTCCACGAGAAGTTCCACAGGAGGGCTTCGTGTCCTACTGAGTGGAGCGTAAGCGCTCACTGTAAATGGGTGACCGCCTGCACTGTATGTCTGTTTATTCCAGGATTAAGTAAAAATGAAGCATCTTTGGGGCGTCTGGGTGGCTCAGTCAGTTCAGCATCTGACTCTTGATTTCAGCTCAGGTCATGATCTCAGGGTTGTGAGATCGAGCCCCGCATCAGGCTCCACGCTCAGCACGGTGTCTGCTTGTCCCTCTTCCTCCGCTCTTTAGTGCTCGCTGTCTGTCTCTCAAATAAATAAAATAAAATAAATATTTAAAAAAAAATACGAAGTAGCTTTGCTTTCTATTTTGTTTGTTAATGGAACAAAACCTTTGTATTTAAAAATACCTTGTTTTATAACACTTGAGATTTGCAAGTCTGGTTCTGAGGTTATTTTAGTGCTCATTGTCATAGCTGGAAAAGATAATTTTCAGAAAGTGGCACATAGATTTTGTACTGAGGTGAAGCTCGCCACAGGTGACAATTTGAAGTTTTTTACACAGTTCTTGTCAACCTTGGTCCAGTCTTTTAGGCCAGTCTGGCTGATGAGAAGCTAATCCCAGAAGGGGCGGCTGCCCGTGCGGCAGCTCGGTGTCTTTGTCCTCCCGGGAACCCCTGCCTGCTTTCTGCGGGCCGGCAGCAAGGCCTGCCGGGCGGGTGCTGAGTTGGGAGGGCTCGGGTGAGGGTCCACGGCCCCTTCCCCTCCCTCAGACCTGGGGCCGGCCTGCCGCCAGCGTCCGTCTGTGTGGGAGGAGTTGGCAGCATCGAGATTTTGTCCTGATGCTTTTGGGTAAAAACAGACCTCTTGTTCCAGTAGTTTCTCCTTAGATTCTCATGAGCGTTTAGTTCATGAGTGTCACTGTGTCACTGTGAACCCCTCCCTGGGCTTTGAGGGTCTGTCTCGTGCCCCCCTCTGCCTTTGGGTCTTTTCTTTACTGGAGGAGACAGCAGAGTGGTGCTTGCCGCGTCATCCTCCGCACGTTCTGGTGGTAGCAGTCCCCAGAAGACCCCTGTCGGGGAGGAGCACGGCTCGCGCTCCTCTGGCCTGGTGTCGGGGTCAGGCTCAGCCTGCTGCTCAGCCAGGTTCCCTTGCAGAATATTGATTGTCCTAGAGCTTCCTTTTTGTCATTAGGAGGGAGGAGGAAAAGGAGGCTTTTCAGATTCTGGGGTGAGATAGTGTACTTCAACAACAACAGTTTGTTTTCTCGATGCAGCGTCTATCGTGTGTAAAATTACTTTGTGGTGATGCGGTCCTCAGAAGCTGTGAATGAGCAGGGCTGTGACACCGCTGGGCGGATGTGGACGATGGGGCAGGGGCAGAGCCACGTGGACTCGTGGCTCCCTGGGGCGGGGAGCATGCTTGCTGGCCTGGAGCTCCCGTTCATCCTTACAGACGCAGGGCACTCTGCTCGCAGAGGGGCTTCACTGCCCCAGCTCGGCCCCCCGGCCTGCGGCCCTGCTGGCCTGGGGAGCACGAGCTCTGCCTCAGAGGCTGGGCTGTGTGTTGGGTGCGTCAGTGCTGATGGGTGTGGGTGTTGTGTGTGCGTGTCTGGTTATCAGAAACGTTACTGTACAGCAATATGTGACCGTATTTCACTTGCCTGGGACAGTGTTCACTTGTGATCACCCTTCCTGACAGCCTTTCTTTGAGATGCTCTTTAGAGACAGAAGCTTCCTGTTCACTCTCTCCGCTATTACAACTTGACATCAGTGTTAGGATGAATTAAAAAGACTCTAAGTTTATATTCAAATATTTAAAATTTATTCCATACCCTCTTCCTCAAATATGTGACTTTACAATTAATGTTGGTGTACCGGTCCCCTTGGCTCAAATGTGCCGCCAAGCGGAAGAAACGGTGAATGCGGGAGGCTGTGCCGGAGGCCCCCGTGCCCGTTGGAACAGCGGCATGTGCAAGGCTAGGCTGCAGACATGCCCAAAAGCAGGTGGAAACCATGTCGATAGGGCTCTTATTGTCAGACTGGGTTGGTTGTGGACAAGGGCCAGCACCGGGCGGGGAGTGACTGACGGAGAGGCTGCCCCTGGCTTGGTCCTTGCTGGGTGGCCCTGACAACCGTGCAGAACCTTCTTGGATGCGCCCCTGCATGCCCAGGAGGTGCCCTCCTGCCCACTGACCAGCACAGAAAGATTGCACGTTTGTCCAGGGCCACAGCACGGGTACTCCCTACCAGCAAGCAGTGGGAAAGGCCTTCGCTGGGTCTGGGCACCTGGCTCTGACCCTGGCCTTGGGTGTGGTGCATACTCCACCTTTATGAGGCTCAGTGCATCCCTAGGGCGCCTTGTTTCAAGGTTTTTCCACAAGATAACAGCTTTGTTGAGATATCCTCTGCATACCATACAGTTCATCCCGCTATAGTGGTTTTCACTGTGTTCACAGAAATGTGCAGCCTACACCACACTCCATTTTAAGGGCTTTCATCGCCTCCGAAAGAACCCATGCCCTGTGGTCATCACTGCTCATCCCCTCCCCACCCTGGAGCAGACCCCCGATCTTTCTGTCCCTGTGGATTTGTCTCTTCTGGTCATTTCGTATCCTGGAATCCTGTACCGTGTGGTCCCCAGAGAGACTTGTGTGCATGTGCCTGTGGGCTATCGTTTGGAATGGCAGAAACACAACCCACACGTCCGTGAGTTAACGTAGAACACATTAAAGAGATGATACCAAACGTTTCATTTGAAAGTAGGGGATGCTCCCGTGTAAGCAAGACTGCGTGTGTACGGAAGGAGGACCAGCTGCTCAGCTGGGTCCGTGCTGACGGCTGTGCGGTGCAGACAGCCTCTCCCCGCGCGGCGGTGGTCACCCTCCAGCCCGGCCGAAGCAGCCATGGGAACCGTTGTCGAGCGTCACCCAGAGGAGCTGCGTGCATGTGCCAGCCGCCTTCCAGTGTGCCCAGCCCCGGAGCTGCCCTTCGCCCGAGCTGCCGCTGTAGCCACTGCCCCACACAGGGCATTGGGCACCTCCCTCCCCAGCCCCCTCGAGCCCCTGCTTCCAGGAGTTGTTCTCATGTCCCCCAGATGTGCTGTGGGAGGGGTGAGGGTGAGTGACCTCATCAGCATGCAGACTTGCTGTCCTCCCCCCTTCACAAAAAAACCCCAGTCCCGCATTTACCACCAGCTGCCACCCCATTTCTCTGCTCTCCTTTATAGCAAAAGGCCCCTTAAAGAGATGGCCATACCGTTGTCTCTCTAGCCTCCCCACCCTCTCTTTCCGAGAGCTTTATTGAGACATAATTTAAATATGGTGAAATTCAGCACTTGTAAGTGTAGTGTGTTAAGTTTTAACACTAGTGAGTCACGTTCCCGTCACCACAGGTGTGACATAAGACATTTCCATTGTCCTGGAAAGTGCCCATTTCCTCCTCTGTCCCTGGACCCAGGACACCACTGATGGACTTTGGTCACTGTGTTTTCTTTTTCTAGAATCTAATATGGATGGTTTCTCCCAATTAGCATGTTCTTCCATTGTATACATACATCATATGTTTATCTGATCAACAGTGGATGGACATTTGCGTAGTTCCCAAGTTTCAGCTATTACGAAAAAAGCTGCCATGAATAGTTACGTACGAGATTTGCTTTGTGGATGTGTGTTTTACTTTCTCTTTGGTAAATACTTAGGAGTGGGATTTCTGGATCACATGAGCAGGTAAAGTTTAATTTTTTAGGAATCTGCCAAACTTTTTCAGAGTGACTGTACAATTTCATGTTCCCACTGAGAGTGAATGACAGTGCATTTGCTGTTTACTCACCGTCATTTGGTGTGGTTAGTCTTTTTAACTTGCCCATTCTAGTGGATATCTAGTGGCATCCCTTAATTTCTATTTCCCTAAAGACGAATGATGTAGATTATTTTTTCATGTTTTTTGGGGGTGGGTCATCCATATATTTTGTTTGGTGAAGTATCTATTCCTGCATATTTATTTATTTTTGTCTATTAAAAAAAAATGTTACTGAGAGCTCTTTATATTTAAACACAAGTCCATTACCAGGTTTCTCTTGTGCAAATATTTTATCCCAGTCTGTGGCTTGGCTTTTCATTTTCTTAGTATTGTCTTTTGAAGAGGAAAAGTTCCTAATGAAGTCCAGGCTGACTTTTTTTTTTTTTTTTTGATACTTCATGCTTTCTGTGTCGTAAGAAATCTTTGTCTAACTTAATGTCAAAAAAATTTTCTCTTATTTTTCTTCTATAAGTTATGTAGTTCTGGCTTTTGCATTCAGTTCTGTAATCATTTTGAGGTCATTTTTATGTAAGGTAAGGTTAAAGCCCCCCTTCCCCCTTTTCTGCATAAGGATATTCAATTATTCCAGCACCACCTGCTGACAACATGATTGTTTCGCATCCAGTTGTTTTACTTCTATTGAAAATTAGTTGAGTGTAAATATGCGGGTCTGTTTCTGGACTCTGTTCAGTTCCATTGGTCTACATGTCGTTGTCACACTGTCTTGATTACTGTAGCTTTATAGTAAGTCTGGAACTGTAGTGTACACACCTTTCCACGTTGATCTTTTTCATTTCCTTGTATGTGTTTCAGAATCAGCTCATCCTTAGGACAAAAAAGAGGGCTGAGATTTTGATTGGGATTGTGTTGAATCTATAAATCAGTTTGGAGAGAAGTGACATCTCTCTCTCTCTCTTTTTTTTAATTTATTTATTTATTAGAGAGAGAGAGAGCCAGAGAGCACAAGTGGTGGGAAAGGCAGTGGGAGAGGGAGAAGCAGACTCCCCACTGAGTGGGGGGGGGCGCAATGTGGGGCTCAGTCCCAGAACCCTGGGATCATGACCTGAGCCGAAGGCAGACACTTCACCGACGGAGTCACCCAGGTGCCCCAAGAACTGACATCTTAACAGCGTAGAATCTTATGTTTATTTAGAGAGGTCTTGCACATACTTTATCCCTAAGTGATTCATTTTGGGGATGTTATTGTGACTTTATTATTACTTATTTTTTAAATTACAGTGTTCTATTAGTTTCGGGTGTACAATGTAGTGATATCTACACAATACTCAGTGTATTGTTTTTTAAATTTTAGTGTCCTCTTGTTTCTTGGTAATGCATAGAGATATAACTGATATATTAAAATAGGGACATATCTTGCAACTTTGCTAATAAACTCCCTGTAGTTTCTAAAAAAAAAAACAAAACAGATTTCATGGAATGTTCTACATAGATGTTTATGCCAAATGTGCATAAAGACACTTTCCCTTTTTCCATGCTGTATACCCTGCATTTCTCTTTTTGGTCTCACTGTACCATCCAGATCCTGCATTGTTGGACAGAAGTGTTGAGAGTGTGTGTTCTTGCCTCCTTCAGTCTGAGAGGGAAGGCTTCTGAACTCCTGACTTCTAGTAGATTCCCTTTTTTAGGTTGGCAAAATCTTCCTATCTTAGTTTGCTCTGTTATGTGAATGGGAGTAGAATGTCTTATGCTTTATTCATCTATCAGAATGATAGTTTTTAAAGAAGCAATAGAGAAAAATTAATGAACTCCAAAGTTGGTTCTTTGAAAAGATAAATAAAACTGACTGACCCTTAGCCAAACAAATGAGGAAAAGAAGACACAAATTTTTCAGTCTCAAGCATGAGAGAGGGAATGTCTCTATGATCCTATAGCCATTAAAAGGATAAAGGAATTTTATTAACTTTGTCAATAAATACGACAATTTAGGTGAAATGAATGACACAAATTACCTAAGCTTGCTCAAGAAGAAATAGATCACCTGAGTGGCCCTGTATCTTTTAAGTAAATTGAATATTTAATTACAGTTTTGTTTTGTTTTTTTTTAAGATTTTTATGTATTTGAGAGAGAATGAGAGAGAGAGAGAGCTCACAAGAGGGGGGAGCAGGAGAGGGAGAAGCAGGTTCCCCGCCGAGCAGGGAGCCCGATGCGGGGCTCGATCCCGGGACTCCAGGATCATGACCTGAGCCGAAGGCAGTCGCTCGACCAACTGAGGCACCAGGCGCCCTAATTACAGTTCCTGACACAAAAGAGCCATTAGTCCCCCATGGCCTTCCTGTTGGTTTATACCATCCACTAAAGAATCCGTCACGCCAGTTACGCACAGCCCACCTCACACATAACCGGAGGCGAGATGAGGGTGGAGGCTTGGAGTCCTGCATCCACATGCTGTAAACCCCCCTACTCTGAAGCCAGTTGCATTTGTCATTGCAAAAGGGTAGTCCTACATCACAAGCAAGTGGATTGATCTCAGAATTCAAATTTGGTTTAACATTCAAAAATCAATGTAATATACCATATTGACATAATAAAAAGAATAAGCATGTGATCATCTCCAAAGATGCCCCCCCGAAATAGCACTTGACAAAATCTCATACCCATTCATGATAAAAATACTCTGCAAACAGAAGGGAACCTGGGGCGGCTGACTGGCATCATCCTCGCAGGCGGGAGACAGAGGACTGTTTTCCTAGGTGGGCTTGCTCATGGTCACCTGTCTTGTTCTCTTTTTCAAAATAACCTTACTGCTAAAGCAGTCCTCCACACTTTGGAAGACTAGGAATAACACTGCCGGAGATAAAACCGAACACATCATGTTTTCCCTGCCTAGAAAGGTTTTCCTGTGTGTGTTGACGTGTTTGCACATACATACACTTGGGTACATCTGTGTGAGATCGTTTGATAGGTCGCCTGGGTCAGGCTGCGGTGCCCAGGTATTCACACATTAGGTGAGCTGTTGCTGGGAAGGTATTTGTCCGTGTATTCCTAGTCTACCATCCGCTGATTGGAATGAGCTGGATCAGCCTGGGAAATGTGGACAGCTCGTTCTGTTCCTCCTGCTGAGAGGCCTGGAGGCGAGCCCTGCTGCATCCGCCCTCTCAGCGCTGTGGGCCAATCCTTAGTAGAGGCTGCCTATTTCATATATGTATGTCTCTGATAGAATCCTGATTCATATGAATGTATAATACATATTTATTAATTTTACAAAATCCTATCACTTATTCAGTGATTGTCCCCTTTTTGTTTCAGTAAGCTGCTCTCCCTTCTGATGGTCTAGCATGGAGAGGCGTTCTGTGGTCTGGTGTTTTGCCCCCATCAGGGTCTGGCCGGAGTGTGGCCCCCTGGTCACCTCCCGTAGGCTGCTTTAATCCAGCACACTCTGCTTTCCCTGCTACTGACCAGAAAGTCCTCCCTTTCTGATTTATTGTATAGCTGCCCTGTTGCATCATTTAGCTTGTTCTGTATAGTTTAGCTTATCTGTTTTATGGGTCATTAAAATAAAAATCCACCTTTACTTTTTTCAGCCTCTGTTATGTATTTGCCTTTTTTTGTATTCCCTTATTTTGTGTTCCTCGTCACATTTTTCTTCTCTGTTTTTGGGTGTATTCTGATTTTTTAAAGATTTTTTTTATTCATTTGAGAGCACAAACAAACGGGAAGAGTGGCAGGCAGGGGCAGAGGGAGAGAGAGAAGCAGTCTCCTGGCTGAGCAGGGAACCGGATGTGGGGCTCGATCCCAGCACCCTGGGATCATGACCTGAGCCGAAGGCAGACGCTTCACTGACTGAGCTACGCAGGGTCCCTGGATATATTCTGATTTTTAAGACCTCTTTTGGGATGCCTTCCGGAAATAAGTACATTTCCCTCAAAAAACTGCTTTACCTGGGGCACCTGGGTGGCTCAGTCGTTAAGCATCTGCCTTCGGCTCAGGTCGTGATCCTGGGGTCCTGGGATCGAGCCCCGCATCGGGCTCCCTGCTCAGCGAGAAGCCTGCTTCTCCCTCTCCCACTCCCCCTGCTTGTGTTCCTGCTCTCGCTATCTCTCTGTCAAATAAATAAATGAAATCTTAAAAAAAAAAAAAAAAAAAGAACTGCTTTACCTGGATTTCCTATTTTACTGTGTAGCGTTGTGTCATTCCCTGATTTGAAGATTTTCAGTTGCTGCTCTGAGTTTGGCCTTGGCTCTTGTACTTGGAAGCACATTTCTTAATTGTCAGATTTTGTAGACTTGCTCTGGAGGTCTGTGTGTGGTCACTGCCATCATCTCCTTCGTCTCCTTGAAAGGAATTGGCGCTGTGTGGTTATAGGCTGGAATGTGTTGTGCGTGCTCGGTGGGTCGGGCTTGGGATTGTGCTTGAATCTTCTGTATTCCTAATTTTGGGTAGGAGTTGTCTCCTAAAATGCTGAGAGTTATTTTAAAGTCTGCTCCCTGCTAGTGGTGGCTCTGTTTTTCCCGGTTGTCAGTGTTTGCTCTTTATACAGTGAGGCTGTGTTTCGAGTGTGTCCGTGTTGGGAACCACCTCTCCTGTGAAGGGAGTCTCTTCTTGCTGTGTTTAGTGACAGACTTTGTCTCACGAGTTGTGCTTTGACCTCAAGCCTGTATCCAGTATCAAGTCAGCAACCTCTGCCCTCCTGCTCAGTATCTACCTGGTTTATCTTTCCTCTCCTCTTGGAATCTTTCAGATTTTTAAAAGATTTTATTTATTTGTCACAGAGAGAGAGAGAGAGAGAGATCATGAGCGGGGGGGTGGGTAGAGGGAGAAACAGGCTTCCTGCTGAGCAGGGAGCCTGATTTAGGACTCGATCCCAGGACCCCGAGATCATGACCTGAGCCGAAGGCAGACACTTTACTGACTGAGCCACCCAGGCGTCCCGGAATCTTTCCAGATCTTATTGAGTTGTAGATTTCCTTCATTCATTCTCAGCTTCCCGTTGCAGTCTGACAGACTTTGTCTTTCAGCTGATTTCTTAGGCCTCTTACCGTTGTACTTAATAAATAACTGGATTGGGCTTTCTGTTCGTTTCCACTGGTGTTTTTTCTCTCCTTTTCTTTCTGTTCATCTTGTTCTTCAAATTTGGCAGTTACACACTTTCTGTTCATGGTCACCTTGGAAGTTAGAGTGTTAATGTGGCACCAGCCTTTCCTGTTACCTGGCGGATGCTCCCAGGTGCTGACCCCTGTGTAAGCTTCAAGCCTGTCTTTAGGTGCAGGGTCACTGGGCAGGACGCCCAGGCCGGCCTCTGCGTGCTCCTCATCCACTCTGGCTTCGATTATGGTGTGTGTGTGCACTCATGGGGTTTTTTTCCTTTGACTTTCACTTGTTCCCACTGCCATTTTTTAGTGGTATTTTCCATGAGAAAACTTGTGGCAAAAACTGAAAATGCAATTTGGTGTTTCCTTGAAGATGACAACAGTAATTTTCAAGGTTGTTCATACTTCCCACCTCTTTGTTGTCCTTTTCATGTGTTACTAATGAGGGGTGGTGCTCCTCAAATCATCTTTCCTGTCCTTATTTTTAATCCCGACACTTGTGAACTCTATCTGTGTGGCGGTGCCTGCAAGCTTTCCCTCCTGGCCCTGCTTATTCTTATGTCTTGTTGACCCTCCTTAGGCCTCTTCTCCAAGAAAGACCTGGGTTCTCCTCCAGCCTGAGGCAGCTTTTCCCCAGACGAGGCTCCTCAATTCCTGGGTGATTGTGAAACATGCCATTGTTCTTTATTCCCGAGAGGGTAAGATCTGTCAGTCCTTGACGGGGAGCTTGCTGACCCACAGCCCTGCCCTGGCCCCTAGAGATGGTCCCCAGTCAGAGGTCCTGCCTGTCCGGCACTCCCGGTGAGGGTGTGTCTTGGATCATCTCAGCTCCTGCCTTGTTTGTGAAGTGAAAGTAATACCATCTGTTCAACTGAAACTTCTTAGGGGCTCTACAGAAAAGAGGAAAGTAAAGTGCTGTGCAGATGTAATTTGAACTGGATCGTTAAATCCTAGACACTGACTGTAGGTTGGGATGCTGTTATTAATTACAGCTGCCAGTGTGCCCCCAGCATTTCCCCATGCAGCGCTCCCCCGTGCCGCGCTCTCCTGTGCGCTGTGCCGTGCTCTGCTGTGGGCCCTGGAGGACGGTGGTTCCTCCCAGCCCACGTGCAGTCTGTGGCTTGCTCACGCCTTGAGCCAGTGAGTAGTGGGTTGTTGGATGCCTCCACGCAGGCCTGTGGCTTCCTGGACCTGGAGCAGCCCCCTGGCCCACGGCTTCCAGGACCCCTTCCTTCCCTCTCTGCCACCAGTCTGCCCCGGTCCTTGGAGCCTGGAACACAGTCCTGTGTCACCAGTAAAACCAGAGAGCGCGTTGCACAGAGACTCGTGGGGAAGAAGGCTGAGGAGCCGCAGGAGGCCTTCCTCAGCACTTGGATTCTTTCTCAGAACTTGAGGCACTTCCTTGAAGAGGAGGGACGGTGAATCTTTGGGAATAAAGATTTTCTGTCAGGTTTTCTCTGTGAAGGTACATGTGTGCCTTGGAAAGTGCTTCTCATCAGGCCGCCGCCGGCCAGCTTCAGACTCCTTGCTTCTTTGTGTCTTCTCACCGGAGTCAAGTTCTGAACTGGGTCTGTTCTCTGGTGGTTGTCCATCCAGGATGAGCTGCTGGGTCGGTGCGCACCCCTCCCTCCGCCGTCAGGGTCCCCTTTCCCCCATCGCCTAAAAAGGCAAATCTGAGTTGTTTTTACTTGGAAAGAATTTACCGCAGGTGCAGCTTAATAGCGGGACCTCGAAAACAAACTGTTGGAGCTCGTCCGCGCTGCTTTCTGTCTATTTCGGAACCGAGATTTTGCTTCAGCAAAATGCACTTAGAGCTGCCAGCAAACATGAGCCCATGACGTCGTACTGGCTGTACACCCTCAGTTCAGGATTCTAAAGCACGTAAGGGGCACCTGTTTTGGGCTGTGCGACAGAGGCCTTCTCTGCCTTCACCTCTTCCCTCCACCTCTTTGCCATTTGGGGGTAAATCTCTGCAGAAAGACAGTTGTTTTCAGTTCTCAGTCAGTAAACGTTTGATTATTCTGTAAAAACAGTTTCTCAGAACATTTTAACATCTTGGTTTTAACATGGGGTTGTGTGTTTCCTTGGAATATTGAGTGTTTAGTTTTGGTGATGGCTGTACTGAGAAGCGTATCTGTGCAGCCCACAGTGGGTTTTTGCAGCCTGAAATACCAAGTTTGTTTTTTCTCTGAAAAATGTCGGTCCGTGCTTGGTGATTTATTTGCTAGTTTTCTGTCTAATGCTTTAAAAATACCGTAGAAAGGGAATAAGGAGAAAGCATATTTTTCTTCACCACATCACGAGCTGGAGGAACATGGAAGGAGATGGGATGAGTGTTTAAGACCTGAACGAAGTTGGTACGAAACTAAGCCGTTTTCTGTTCTGTTCAGCCCTGCCTCACTCTTTGTGTGTCGTCCCTGGTGTTCCATCTGCAGGTCTGTTCTGGGCATACCTGTTTATACTACGGGTTTATCCGAGAGGTAATGGTTGAATTCCAAGGTGTTGAAATATCCAGGAAACTCTGTGTTTGCTTCCCCAAGATGAAATGGACTGTGTTTTCTAAACCAAGAAGGAAATGGGCTGTGAGGGTCATCCCTTCGACTTTACCAGGAGCCTGTCCGGGGCTGATTTCCCTCAGCTGTAGGCCTGCCACATCTTTTTCCTGTTCTGTTGTGACTTCCTGGTTTGTCACAAGAACCTTGGGGGGCAGGGGGGCCTGTGAGGAGGAGGGCCTGGAGGAGACCTGGGGTCATCCAGGCCCAAATCCCTGCTGGGACTGGGGCTGCTCTGGGCCCCATGACCTGGGCCACAGACGGCCATCTTGTCGCCACGCTTCATGTCTGTATGTGCGTTTGCACAAAGATCATTAATCGAAGGGCTTTACTTTGCCTTCTGTGGGTACATAATTATTCAGTGTTCCACATTTCTGGGGATTAAAAACATCTTTTCATATGCGGAATTACGAAGTGTTATCAGTGGGATTTAAGGCTTAGGAAGGGTAGAGAGGGCAGGGGGTGGATGGTCCTTGCCTTAATCTGGAATTTTTATGCCGTTGTTCTCTATTTACAGCTTTTAGAAATCAGCTGGTGTTGGTGCACATATGTTTGGAGCTGTTGCTAAGGTGACGAGCCTCAGTCTCACCCACACAGTCTTTCTGGAAGGTGGGGACATTCGGTGGGGTCCTTGCACACAAGGGCATTGTTGGTGTGCTCGGGGAGTTTGCAGGCTGCCCTGTCCAATTTATGTTGTCTGCTCCCTCCTGGTACAGACAAGTCCTGAGATGGATTTACTACAGAGAGAAACAGGACGGCCTTGTTTTCAGGTCTTGTCTCTAATCTCTAATCTGATCGGTGCAGCCGACCTTCAGGTCTGTGGTTGGTCTCCCCTCTTGTTCCCCTTGAAACAGGACTGTGAACTTGGCTTTAGACATTTCTCAGTGGAAGTCACAAATTTAAAAAATTGTACAATATTGCATATAAACAGCATTAGTCATATGACTTGGGTTATGATTTGTGATTTCTTTTGGGTTAAAGAAGTCTGAAGTTATTAGTAATATAACTGTGTTTCTCTGTGTATATTGCTAAGTTTTTAGTCACTTAGAAGTTGGATTTGGGAAGTAAAGTGTCCTTCTAGTGCTTCGTTTGGCTGTTACTACCTGCCACATTGCTGTACACCTTGAGAAAGAAGAAAACAACCGTCAGGACCTTTTAGGGTCATGGATTCTCTAGAGTTGGGCAGAAGCTGAATGAGCATGTGTTGCGCTTTGCTCCTGTGACTTCTGGGGTTTCAGAACTCTCTGGGCTCTGCTGTCCCTACGTGTGTCTGAGACACTTCACCCGGGGAGAGCCTCCTGTTATCACTTAATGGCTTCTCTTTAAGTGAAAGCTGATTATTGACTCTTTTTGTAGAACCTAATCTTGTTCCTCAAGAGTCTCCTACATGCAAAGTATCTTTCCCCTTTCCCAACCAAAATTTCTTAATAGTTTTGCAACGCAAAAGAGGGTACTTTTGTGACTGTGTAGTTTCCTCAGATTTTTAAAAGCATTTTCAGTGTTTCTTGCAGTTCCATTTCTGGCTATAAACTTTTAAGGGAGTTCTTAGACAGGTGTGTAAAGAAGTACCTTGGGGGGGGTGGCGCCTGGGTGGCTCAGTCGTTAAGCGTCTGCCTTCAGCTCAGGTCATGATCCCAGGGTCCTGGGATCGAGCCCCGCATCGGGCTCCCTGCTCCGCGGAGGAGTCTGCTTCTCCCTCTCCCTCTGCCCCTCCCCCTGCTCATGCTCTGTCTCAAAAAAATAAATAAACTCAAAAAAAAAAAAAAGAAGTACGCCGGGAAATGCTTATTGCAGGGCGTCTGGGAGGGGGCTGCCCACCATCCCTTCAGTGAGGAGAATGGAAGTGTGTGTAGCAGAAACACACGTAAATGCCCCAAGCACAGAGGGGACCACGGTGTGAGGGTCCGTCCAGTGTTTCCTGTAAAAATACCCCGTACCCTGTTTACGGGTTTACATGGCAAGACATCTATGAGAATGATGAGCATCCACATCAGATGAGCCTCAAAATCCAAAGATCTGTGGACAGGAAGAGGAATGAGGGCGAGATGGGGTTACATAAGGGGCTTCGAGTACGTATGTAGTATTTTCTGTATTAAAGAAATTCCAAAGCAAACATGGCAAAATGAACAGATGGTGGATACATGAGTGTTTGTTGCGTTATTTCTCATACTTTTCTGTCTGCATGAGACACTTCAGTGAAAATCGTAGCCCTTGTTACTTTACTGTAAAGTAATGAGGACTGAAAATACTAATGAGGAAATCCTAAAATATAACAACCCCTTTTGAACAGATTTAGGGACACTCTAAATTCCTGGGATCATTTGAAAAAGAACTGTTTTTACCTTCTACATTCTATAAATGCAAGTCATACTTGGTGTAGAGTAGGTGCTGTGGGCTTGGGCCGTGGTTTGACCTGAGTGTGCTGCGTTGATCGACTCACCCAGGGTGTAACTTTTTTTTAATTTTCATAATGGATTTTTTTTTGTCCTTTTAATTGGTGGGCGTAAGCCTCAAAGCCATCTTGGCCACATCGTGCTCCTTTGGTTGTGTCCAGAAGGAATTCCCAGTGTCCAAGGCTTTTTTTTTATCACATGGTTTTTACCTAATAGCAAAACTTTCCCTTTTATTATACTTGTGGCCTGGAGGGGCTCTGGCAGGTGGCCCTGGGACGTGTCTGCGAGGCCGTGGTCTCGCCTCCTCTCCCTTCCCACTGTGTGGATTTCCCGCTTTGCACCAGTGGAAGGGATGCCCTGTGATAAAACTCAGAGGGCTTTGTCCAGACCATGTAGGTGAGATGATTAGTGAATTAGTAAACGTCAAATGTTACTTGAATAAGCTATTATTGTTAATGCACATTGAAATTCAGTCTGTATTTTCCTGTAGTCAGATTCTAGAAACAACACATGTGCAGGGTAGAAAAGCAGAAAATACAAACAGGGAACACTTTCTGGGAAATGCATCTCTGCTACCCAGATGGCCAGTGTTAGTAGCTTCTGGGTTCCTGTCTCATGGAGAAGTTATCTTTTAGATCATACTACATTTTTACCAAAACTTTGAGCATACTATTTTGTAACCTGTCTTTTCCCCATCAGCCTCTCTTCTTTACCTTTCTATTTCAGTAGGTCTTAGAGCTCTTCTGTGGAAACTGGTGTTCTGTTCTTAACTATGGATGTCCCCTGATCTTCAGTGTGTCCTGAGAGGCACCTTTGCCAAGCCCAGGGGCTGGCGGTCTTTTCCTTCAGTGGCCAGATTGTAAATTTTCCAGGCCTTGCAACCTAAGAGACAGAGTGACGGCTGTCCTCTAGGTACTTGTACAACCATTTGCAGATGTCCCCGTCCCTAGCTCCCGGGCTGGCCCACTCTGCCAGGGAGGACAGTCTGGACCAGGAGTGTGAGCGTCACCACGGGTGAGCCCTGCCACATGAGTCCAGACCGCGTCCCCTCCCAGCCTGCCTTCTCCAGGGAGGGGCAGCAAGTGCCCGCCAGCCTCATGCTTTGGGCTCAACAGAGACATTGTGTAGTCTGTTACAAACAAGTCCCACCTCGTGTGGTGAACGTTCCCTGGCATGGAGTAGTCGCGTTCAGAGTGGGGGGACATGGTTAAGAGAAGCAGCCAGCGGTCCAGTCCTGAGTCCCCTCCACCAGGTGGAGATAACCCCAGTGGTCCGAGGGGTCCCGCTGAGCAGGACAGGAAGCCAGGTGCAGTCTCCGCAGTCTCTGCCGTGTGAGCCGCCTGCCGCGTCGGCCATGGTGTGCCACCGGGGCCTGCGAACGCAGGGGAGAGGCCATTTCTTGTGGCTTCAGGGAGCAAGTGGCCGGTCGTCAGACCGTCCCTGAGTTTGTCTCGCGTCGACGTTGGTAGCAGACGCACACTCCTCCAGCTATGGAGGCCAGCGTCTGGACTGAGGTGTGGCACGCTCCCTGCAAAGGCTTCCAGGCAGAGCCCTCCCCGGCCTCCCCAGCGCCCCTGTCTTCACGTGGCCCCCTTTCCTGATTCCCCTCTCCCTTCTGTTCTGGCGACACTAGTCTTTGGACTTAGGGTTGGCCCACACAAGCCAATACAGTCGCATCTTGAGATCCTTGATTTAGTTACACGTACACAGACCCTTTTTCCAAATAAGGCCACAGTCATAGGTTCTGCATGGACATATTTTTGGGGGTGGGTGCTACAAGTCATCACCCTACTGAGGCTTTCTTGAGGTGAATGTGTATTTTTCTTTTTTCTCCTTTTAAATCTGGACGTGGAAAAGATGCACAGGTTTGAAGTGTGCAGTTTGGGTAGAAGTGTGTGCGCCTGTGTCTCCCCCAGCCCTGTGAGGGTCAGACCAGGTCCAGCACCCTGTGAGCACCTTGAGCCCCTTTGCAGCCAGGGCCCCTCAGTGTGGCCTGTGTGGCCTGTTCCGGGCCTTCTTCTAAACAGTGACACCGTATGGAGCATTTGTGTGTCCCTTGCCTCTGGGTTCTTTCCCTCAGCACATTCTCTTTGGCGGTCGTGCACGTGGGTGTGCGTGCATCAGCTCATCCTTCCTGTCAAGTCGTCTCCCGCTCACCTGCTGACGGACATTTGTGTTGTCTGCAGTTGGGCTGTTAAGCAGGGAGCTGATTTGCTCCCTTCTACAGAAAGTAGGACTTTTGGGTAAATGTATTTTAAACATACTCTCTCAGCTAATGCCATCTTAAAAAAGAAAAAAAAACACCTTAATTTCTCTGGGCACTTTGCTGTCTCACCCATAAGTTGCTTTTTAAAAATACTTATTTTTCAAGTAGGGTCTATGCCCAGCGTGGGGCTTGAACTCACAACCCTGAGATCCAGAGTCGAATGCTGCAGCGACTGAGCTAGCCTGGCACCCCCCCCACCCCCGCTTCAAGGGGGGCTTGGTTTTCGGGAGGTTGGCAGTCCCAGACTGAGGAGGAGCTGGGTCCAGGGCAGGCAGTCCGGGAGCGAGTGGGATTTCTGTTGGGTCAGGCTGGGGTGGGTGCACTGACCGCATCCGGGCTGACGGGGCCCGAGCTCCAGGGAAGGCTTGCAGTGCCCGGGGAGCGCCGCGGTCTCTCTGCAGCGTTCCCAAGGAAGTGCAGGGCGAAGCGTTTCCCAGCCACGCTGGCAGGCGGGAGGCAGCGGGGCTGCGGCTTCGTTCGCGAGCAGCTTCCGTGGCCCTCCAGCCTGCCGGTCTCCATGCGTCCCTGGCCCCATCCTGGTGAGGGGGCGCTAGGCAAGGCTGCAAGCCTCACGGTGTCCACAGCACACCACTGCGAACCCGACCTCCTGTCTCCACGAAGGCAGACTGGGTCGTAGCCTCTTCTAACCGTGTGAACAAGATCAGAAGTACGGCAGGTCTTCAGACTGCGTTGTTTTGTTGAAGTTGTCTGCCTTCTGGTGTTGTGAGGCTGCCCCTGGAACGTCCTTCTGGGCGAGTACAGAGCTTAGACCCTGGGACCAGTGGACACTGCAGGTCCTCCTGGTTTTGGCATCGCTGAGTCTGATGAGACCGGTGGACTTGGAGGGGAAAGGAGGTGGCTTCATTATGGGTTTCTTTCTGGAAGATGTAGTTGTTACTAATTAGGCTTGTTCTGCTGCAGGCGTCCGCTTGGCAAACCTTGCAGTTAAAGGAGGGAAATTGTTGTTTAACCCGGCCAATTACCTAATGTAGGAAAGCAAAGATGGTCTTTTTTGGGGGGTAGCCTTAGTTTTTGCAAAAGGCCTTCTGTTTTAGAAAACTAGAGTGTGTTGTGAACACGGTATTTCTAATACAGACGGGTCCTCTTCAGACTGATGCTTTGGTTTGGCAGCAAGTGTGCACTGTCAGTTCCCTCAGAGCAGACGGCTGTCCTGGTTTGGGTTTTGTCCCGGGGACGTTGCCGTATGGCCCTGGTGGAGGGTCACGGCACGTGGACAGGGTGGCTAGCCTCTGTGATGTTCAGCATGGACAGATGGACATGAAGGGCTCCAGGGGAGAGGTGGGTCGTTGTGGGGGTGTGGCCCGCACGGGGCGTCCTGTGGTGGACGTGGGGTGCAGGGGTGACACCACTGTGCCAGGAGGTCACTCTGCTGGCTGCATTTAGTGTGTTTTCCATGTAACGGTGAGTTTGGGATGGCAGGACTCTTCTGTCACCGCCCTGCTAGCCTTGCTGTGAGCACATTGTTTTCCTGAGACGTTCTAGAATGTGGAGGCGCACAGGGTGCTGCAGCCAGTACAGGATTCACCGAGGGGCACAGTGGTCAGGTGGCAAGGGACGCCCACGGACAGGCAGCCACGAGCACCAGCAAGGCCATGTGCGCCCAGTAGGCCAGTGTTAAACATCTTCTTGTTAAAGTAGTTTTGGCACCTGTGGGCACTGGCACCCCGGGCGCTCTTGTTGAGGCCATGTGCGGGGCACCCTTTCTGCAGACCACTTGGCAGTATCCCATGGGTGTGTATCCTGATTGCCTGCTCACCTCTGCCGGGGGCTGGGGGAGGAATGTGGGCTTATAAAAGAGGGTTGGTGGCACGGACGGGACGGCACAGCGGGAATGTCCGTGGGGGGTGCGCAGGCCTGTGAGAGCGGGCGCTCGGACTCCTGGGTTCCCAGAGTGCCCGCTTGCCCAGAGCTGCCTGTGTGTGCACACCCAGCTGAGGCTGAACCAGGGAGGAGACACGCACGTCATCTCTGTTGTCGGAATTGTCTGGAAGTGCTCTGTATGTGGTGCCGCAGGGCACTGCGTGGGTGCGTGTCCAGTTACGTGCCCTCCTTGGGACACCACTGTAAGTTCAGTCTTGTGCTTGCCCTTATTGCCAATGCGTAGAGTCCCTTTCTGTCTGAAATGTATGAAATTCTTTTTTCCGGGCGCCTGGGTGGCTCAGTCGGTTGGGCGGCTGCCTTCGGCTCGGGTCATGATCCTGGAGTCCCGGGATCGAGTCCCGCGTCGGGCTCCCTGCTCGGCGGGGAGCCTGCTTCTCCCTCTGACCCTCCTCCCTCTCATGTGCTCTCTCTCTCTCTCTCAAATAAATAAATAAAATCTTTAAAAAAAAAAAAAGAAATTCTTTTTTCCTCTCTCTGTTGGTTTTTTGGCCACGTGGTCAGATTGTCCTGGGGGTGCCATGAAAGTGCTGAGAGCCGGCTGAGTGGCCCAAGCGCAGGGACCTGTCAGCCACGCCCCCCAGAAGGACCTGCTTCAGCAGGTGGCTTCTCTCCCGTTTCTCTGCAGGCACCTCTTGTCACCAGGGTGCCTCGTGTCTCCAGCATGTTCTGGGAGAGAACAGGGGCGGTTTACCTGGACCTTGTAGGAAAGTACAAGGGAATGTGGGCAGTGTTAGCATTTTCCACGTAGGGGCCCGGTGATCCAGTCTTTAAGGGTGTGTGTGTTGTTGAGTTTCCTGTGATGTCAGCTGTCCCTTCTTAATGTAGGAATTCTCATAAAAGATCTACCTGAGAGTGTCCTCGGGCAGACTGAAGCCTGTCCCATGGCTTTGTCACAACACTGCATACGCAGTGTCCCACCTCTGACCTCTGGAGCGTAGGCCTGGGGGAGACTCCGGAACGCCCTTGGCTGAAATGAGAAAACAGACATGTGAGAAGAGGGGACTCGGGCCCGTGTGGAGGGCCGTCTCACCCCCAAGCCCATGTGCCAGGGACTCCAGGCGGGGCGGTACCCCACGGCGGCATCACCTGCTGTTCTCAGTCGGGGTGACGTGGCGGGTGGGGCGCTGAGGGCCAGGACGCTGCGTGCTGGGCGCAGGGCCTCGGTGGGGAGCCAGTCTCACCTGAAGCTGGGGGCGGGGCAGAGGCCTCACATGCCAACAGCGGTGTGGGAAATGGCGCCCACTTCCTGTGTGCACGAGGATGGCCCCATGTTATGTGTGCCTGTGCGGCCACCCAGGTGAAGGCAGTTGTCCCCTACCCCGTAATTTCAGACTTGCAGCCTCCGGGGGCCTCATCCCCATCTTGGCGCCACATGGTCCGTCTGTTCTCTGTTGGGGGACACCTGGGCTGTTTGCAGGGTTTGCACAAGTCAGTGTGGACGTGATGGGGCTTTGGAGGCCTGTGCACACATGTCACTTGGGGTGTGTCCACTGCAGTGGGGTGTGGGCAGAGCCTGTGCCCACCCTGGCCACGTCTCCGAGGACCCCACAGCCTGCTGAGCACCTGGCCAGCACCTGGCCTGGGTGGCATGTCTCGTCATCACCTTGAATCAGCTGTGGCTCTTGACCAGTCTGCTGGGAAGAGGTGGGACTTTACCCTTCGGGGCAGTGAGGCAGCGACAAGGGGAGAGTGTCAGATCAGAGAAGGGTGGAGGCGCGCACCTGGGAGCCAGGCTTCACCAGCGTCAGGGGTTCCAGCACTAGTAATACACCTCCGGGCACCTCCAGCCTGCGAGGCGGGTCGTTAGGGAGCGTCGAATGAGCACTGGGCCGGGCGTAAGATGTTGTCCTAATCTTTGAATAGGAGAAGGTTTTATTTCCTTATTTTATAGATGGAGAAACTTAGACGTATCTGACCACAAACCCAGGATTCTTAACCAGCTCGGCCAGTATTTCTGAAATGTCCTGACCGCTTCCTTTCGTGAGAGAAATAGCCTGTGTGTCTCTGCCCTGCACACACCCAGAAACGTGTTTCTAGAACAACTTCCTTCGTGAGGTGGCGTGCGTTACTTCACTTTCTAAACAACGTGTGTTCTGGAAACGGCCTGCTAGGTGAGGTGGTCTTCGGCTGCACCTAACGCAACTCCAGAGCCACGGTGTAGCGCTCCTGTTCTTTGGTGAAGTGTGTCTTCTGTCCTGTGTCCGTTTCCTCGTTGGATTGTTCGATGTTTGCTACTGTTTTGATTGTGGTTTATTAATAAATGAGCCCTTTGTCTGACTGGTGATTCGGCAGATCTGCAGCTTATCTTTTTACCTGGGAACTGGGTCTTTCACAGAGCGAAGGCTTTAATCTTGTGGAGATGCGCTTTATCGTTTTCCTTATGTGGCGGACGCTTCTGGGGTCCTGCCCAAAAACTTTATGCCCTGGCGGCGCCCGGCTGGCTCAGTGGCGCTGGTGACTCCTGATCTTGAGGTTGTAGGTTCAAGCCCCATATTGGGTCTAGTAGAGATTACTTCAAAATAAAACTTTAAAGAAATAAAAATAAAAACTTTTTGACTCACCCTAGGTCTTAAAGATTTTCTCCTGTTACTTATCTTCCCCTAAAAATTTTTACAGGTTTTTATAGTTTTTCCTTTTTAGATTTATACCTAAGCATTTCATTTTTATTTAGGGCTATGGTAGATGGTGTTGTGTTTCCACACACTCATTGCCAGTCTGTAGAAATACACTTGGCCCTTGAACAGTGTGGGGGTGAGGGAGGGGTACCAACCCCCACACATAGGAAAATCGTGTATAACTGAGTCCTTCAGAACTCTACTAATTAGCCCACTGTTGACCAGAGGGCCTATCAATAGCATAAACATTTGATTAACACATAATTTGAATGTTACACATATTTTATACATGTATTTGTATATGTGTGTAATACATATATATACGTGTGTGTATATATGTGTGTACATATATATGTTGTTAAGATTTTATTTGAGAGGGAGGGAGAGGGAGAGCGAGCACAAGCAGGGGAAGGGTCAGAGGGAGAAGCAGGCTCTCCGCTGAGCAGGGAGCCCCAGGGAGCCCCACGCAGGGACAGATCCCAGGACCCCGGGATCATGACCTGAGCTGAATGAAGGCAGATGCTTCACCGACTGAGCCAGCCACCCAGGTGTCCCTCACATATTTTATATTCTTACCATAAAGTAAGCTGGAGAAAAGAAAATGTTATTAAGAAACTCATAAGGAAGAGAAAATACGTTTACAGGACTGTGCTGTATTTATCCAAAAAATCTGCGTGTAAATGGACGTGTGTAGTTCAAAGCCGTGTTGTTCAAGGGTCAGCTATGTAGTGGACTTTTGTGTTTTGGTCTGGTATTCTGCATCCGTGCTGAACTCATTACTTCTAGGAGTTTTTGGAGATTTCCTTGCAGTTTTGTAGATAGACAATCATGTTATCACCAAACAGAGTGTTTTATTTCTTCCTTTCCAATTTGTATGCTCTTTATTTCTTTTTCTTCCCTTACGGGGCGCAGGCTGGTAGTTCCAGTAGGATGTCCAAAAGTGGTGGTAGGACAGGATACCTTTGCCTTGTTCTGATCCTGGGGAGAAAGCATTCGCAGTTAGGAATGATGTTAGCTGTGAGCGCTTGTGGATGCTTGTTACCACATTGAGGATATTCCCCTGTGTTTGCTCCAGTTGTGCTGAGTTTTTTGTTTTTTGTTTTTTTAAGATTTTATTTATTTATTTGAGAGAGAGAGAATGAGAGACAGAGAGCATCAGAGGGAGGAGGGTCAGAGGGAGAAGCAGACTCCCTGCCGAGCAGGGAGCCCGACGCGGGACTCGATCCTGTGACTCCGGGATCATGACCTGAGCCGAAGGCAGTCGCTTAACCAACTGAGCCACCCAGGCGCCCTATGCTGAGTTTTTATCAGGAGTACTGAATTTTGTTAAATACTTTTTCTGATTATTTGTTATGATTTGTGATTTTCTCCTTTAGCCTGTTAATACGGGAGATTTTCAAGGTTGAACTGGCCTTGCATATTCTGTACTCATTCCCACAAGCACACCTACACACCCACCTGATCATATTGTGGAGGTCACCCCGGCGTAATAGGTCCCCCCTTTGTCCTGCTCCGTGGTGTAGATACGTCACATGCTCTAAGCAGCCGCCTGTCATGTGGGCCTTATGTCTCTGGGTGGTGCTGCCCTTTCCTGTCCTTGCCCCCCTGCATCTCAGGACAGCGCCAGCCATGGGGCGGCTGGCTTGCAGAGCAATGCATGCTTGACTCTGCAGGGTGAGCCCCCGTCCTGTCCTCCAGGGCCACCCTCTTGTGCATTCCCAGCAGAAATGCACGAGTACGTGCCTGGTCCTCTTTCTGATATTTCTGTTTGTGTTTGTTCTCCCATTGGTCACCTCCATCAGTTTATGTCCATGCATATCAGCCTTAGAGGATATTTCGGACTCATCCCTCCTCCGATCTGCTGTTATTCTTTGTCACTTGGTTCTTGAGCCCACATTGCTCTATTCTCTCATCACATTTAGTCTGTATCTTAGCTCCTTCTGTAGAAGATGGTGTTTTTCCTACTCTGTTTTTTTCAGTCCCTCTTCACCTCCTACCTTAGAGCTGTGTGTTTACCTTGAATGTCTCAAGGTTTCATTTTCCATTCTGTTCTGTAATTAGTGTCTTGTGCTATGCTTTGTGCATCGGTTAAGGGAGCTTTGAGATGCTGTCCTATACTGTCCGTGTAACTACACTGTCCCTTCCTGGAGACCGGGGCCACGGGAAGGGAGGTTGGTCTGGAACGAGGTCAGGTGACCAACCTTCTGTTTCTAAAGTCCTGCCGGGGTATTGTTCATACCATGTTTTAAACATATCCAGCTTCTTAAACTTTATTTATTGTGAAATGTAACATGACACCCACTGTCCACAAAGTAAAAATATACAGTTCACTTATTTTTTAAAAGCTTTTTTTTTAAATTTAGTTACCAGAGAGAGAGTGAGTGAGTGTGAGCATGAATGGGGGCAGAAGGAGAAGCAGGCTCCCCGCTGAGCAGGGAACCTTATGCGGGACTTGATCCCGGGACCCTGGGATCATGACCTGAGCCAAAGGCAGACGCTTCACCGACAGAGCCACCCGCGTGCCCTTGTATGATTCACTTACCACAAAAAGCACACATGTGTAACCAGTGGGGCCTCGTACACACACAGCTGTGGTGCACAGTCTTGTGCAGGTCCTGGCCTGTTCGTGCTTGGCATTTCTTTGGGATGTGTGCCCAGCCTTGCTGCGGTGGTATGGTTCATGCTTCCATCAGAATGGATGTCTTCCCCTTGCTCTACATCTTCACTGATACTTGATACCTTATTTTGATTTTTGTTTACATTTCCTAGATTGCTAAAGCAGTTGATAAGTTTTTCATCTACTTACTGGCCTTACTTTTAAATGTCCTCTTTTGTGACGTACCTTAAGTCTCATGACCCATTTTAGTTTTGGATATTTTGTCTTTTTCTTAGTGATTTGTAGGAGCTCTTTATATATTCTGGATAAAAGCTTTTTGTCAGTTATATGTGAAGAAAATATCCTCTTTTCCTTTGAGGGAAGGTGACTTTTAATAGAACTTGGGATGCCTGGGTGGCTCAGTGGTTAAGCATCTGCCTTCAGCTCACGTCATGATCCTAGGGTCCTGGGATTGAGTCCCCCGTCGGGCTCCCTGCTCAGCGAGGGAGTCTGCTTCTCCCTCTCCTTATGCCTGCCGCTCCCCCTGCTTGTGCTCGCGTTCTCTCACTCTCTCTCACAAATAAAATCTTAAAAAAAAAATAGACAAAACTTGTTATTTATTTATTAAAGATTTTATTTTTTTGACAGAGATAGAGACAGCTAGAGAGGGAACACTTGAGCTTGTTTCCGGTCCTGCTCCGTTGGTCAGCACACGATGCTGCTTTGACACTGTTTCTTGAGCTATTTGACTTTGACTTTATTTAATTTTGTTTATTAATATGTATTTATGTAATCTGAGGTTCTTTCCTTTCAATTTTAAGTTTATTTGCATGAGTTCTTTCTTTTTTTATAGAGATCTTTTCCACTTTTTTTTAGGCTAGTTTGGCCTTCTGCTCAGTAGTTGTTTCCTGGCTTCATGTCAGTCCCTCCTGGTTCGGGTTTATTTCCTGATAGCAGGTCTTTTCTCTGCAGGGTTAACTCTGCCCTTGTGCTTCTGTGGAGGTTCTCAGCCTTGTTGGGCCAACTCTCTTACAACACTGGAGGATTAGTAAGCACCCCACACAATTTTTGTTATGTGGGCTACAGCTCTCAAATTATTATATTAACATATTGTCTTTAAAAGTATAACTGAGAAAATATTTAAATATTTAATTCACTTAAAATAATAAAGTAGTACGGGGCACCTGGCTGGCTCAGTCGGAGCAGGATGTGGCTCTTGGTCTTGGGGTTGTGAGTTCAAGCCCCATTGTTGGGTGTAGGGATTACTTACAAAAAAATAAAGCTTTAAAAAAATAGTAAAGTAGTACATATACATGTTATTAAATACTTACATAAATAGTTCATTAAATATTAAATATTTCATTAAATACTGAAAAGTATTTTACAAAAGAAAACAAATTTAGTGAAACGAGTGGCGTTGTTTTCTATATCTGCCAATGTCTTTAATGTCTGCCTTAAATAACAGCTAGCTAGATATCGCTCCTTGTGTCTGTACGCCATCTATGGCATTCTGCTTTTTTTTTTTTTTTTTTTTTAAGTGTAAAAATAATCCAGCCTCTCACAGACATGTGGTGCAGAAAGAGACACATTTGGGTACCTTCTCAGAGGATCTGGAGACCCTGCTGGTCGGCATTGGCGGATCAGTGGCTGCATTCTGTCCCTTGTGGGATTCCTATATTGGTCATTTGGAAAATGTTGATTCATTCATTGAGTTAGGCAGATCTTCTGAAGTTAACATGCTTATTTTAAAAATAACCATTTTGCGGGGCGCCTGGGTGGCTCAGTTGTTAAGCGTCTGCCTTCAGCTCAGGTCATGGTCCCAGGGTCCTGGGATCGAGCCCCGCATTGGGCTCCCTGCTCGGCGGGGAGCCTGCTTCTCCCTCTCCCACTCCCCCTGCTTCTCCCTCGCCCACTCCCCCTGCTTGTGTTCCCTCTCTCGCTGTCTCTCTCTCTGTCAAATAAATAAATAAATAAAATCTTAAAAAAAGGAAAAAAAAACCTTTTTGAGGCGCATGGGAGCCTCATTCGGTTAAGCATCAGACTCTTGATCTCAGCTCAGGTCTTGATCTCAGGGTTGTGAGTTTAAGCCCCACGTTGGAGCCTACTTTATTTTTTAAATTTTTTTCGATCTCAGGACCCTGGGATCATGACCCGAGCTGAAGGCAGATGCCCAACCGACTGAGCCACCCAGGCGTCCCTGGAGCCTACTTGAAATACATACATCATACATACATACATACCTTTTAAAGTTACCACCAGTCTCATTAGAATGTCTTCAAGTGCTGGGATGCTGTTGAGCTAATGGACATGGATACGAAGTTTTCCTAAGCTCAGGTTGCACTTGGAAGCTCAAATTTTATTACTGACCACAGCTACTTTTAATTTTCCTTGAAGTGATAGCTCTAGTTTGTTGATTTTTGAGAAGATAACTGCCAGATAGCCAGTTCTTAATAATAATAACAACGGTTTGTCCAAGAGTCCTTCAGGTGAAACCTGTGTCCTGTGAAAATGTAGCCGAGTCAGCTGGCCATGCCCAGAGGCTCTCCTGGGGGTTAGCACTGCCGACCATGCCCCCTTGAGTCTTGTCAGAGTACAGAAGGACAGGGCCTCAAGGTTTGCAATTTAATAAGATTTAAAATTGTTGCTTCTTTCTCAAGGACAGTTGCAGGTGCTCCTGGGTTGTGTTACTGGGGTTGTGTGAGGGTCTTACCTTCTCGTGGGGCATGGCAGCATCCCACCCCCAGTCCTGTAAGAAAGGCAGGTTGTCATGAAAACCGTGTTGGCCTCACAAGGCCCCCAAAGGGGTTCGGGCACCCTCAGGGCCTGCAGACACAACCACTGCACCATGGTGGCGGGCCAGTGGCAAACGCGTCGGAACCGTGGGCCAGGACGGCACTTGGGCCGTCTAGTAAAACTCCATGGACCTGGAGATGCTAATTCCATGCGATTTTCATATGTCACAAATACTAGTCTTGAAGTTCTTTGTCCCCCAAAGGTATAAAATACGAAACCCGGCGCGCCTGGCTGGCTCAGTCAGTAGAGCGTGCAACTCTTGATTTGGGGGTTGTGAGTTCAGGCCCCACGTTGGGTGTAGAGATTACTTAAAAATAAAATTTTTAAAAAACAATAAAATAAACTTGGAAACTCATTCTTAGCTCTCAGTTTTTACCTAAGCGGGGAGAGGGCTGGTTTTGGCCTTGGGCTGTAGCTTGTGGCCTGTGTGAGCTCTCGTCCTCCTCTCGGCAAGGGTAGAGGGGTGGTTAGCTTGGCTTTTCTGTGGGCTTGAAGCTGTCTTCATTGTGCTCCTTCCCTGGCTGACAGTGTGGCCAAATTCGGTGTTTGACTCTCTGGACCGTGGCTCCAGTGTGGTCTGGCACGCTGAGAATGGAGGGCACTTCTCACCGAGTCATGCCCACTCCTTTCCCGAGGACCGTGGCACTGTCCCTCACTCTTGTCCTCGGCGGGCACACCTGGACGTTTGGCGAAGTGAAGTCACCATCGGTGCTGGTGGTTTACCCACGGTCAGATTCCTCCTGTCGGAAGAGTTGTGTCCTAGGCTGTTTTCTTCTCTCACTTCTTGGTGGTGCTTTTGCCTTCGTAGCACAGTGAGCTTTTTGAATTGGTTCTCCAGTTCCTGGCCTTTCCTCTCATTTCTAGAGTTCTGAATATTCTCTCTCCTTGAATTTTTCTACTCTACTAAAATCAGGATTGCTTCTAAGTCATTGTTTCTCTCCGTTTTGCAGTCTTTGTTCCCGAGTCAGTTCAGGCGGGGTTCTTGATGTCCTCGGAGTTCTCAGAACTCCCCCCCGGTGTGTGAGCTTGTTCATGTGGATCATCTTCTCAGGCTTCCTCTCTCCTCCCTGAGTTTGCCGCTAAGTTGGACAAGGCGCCCCGGGGCTGGTGGGCCTTTCTTGACTGCTGGCGTGTGTCGCCTGTGTGGAGTGCCCGGGGGTGGTGACCCTGTGTCCGGGGCACTGCACCTTCCCCACAAGAGCTGTCCTGCGCTGGCCTGGCTGGACCGAGCCCTCCGGGTCCTGTACACATGGGGCCCTCAGGGCTTGTGTGGACTTGCACGGGCTGTGGCTTTGTGCACTCGGAGTCCAGCTCTGATGCCCACGAAGCCACTGCAAATGCCTTCCCGTTTCCCTTAGGTTATTGCTGTTAGCTTGCCGCTGGAAACGGCAGGGTAAGGCTGAGTCCTTGCATTTCTGCCAAACTGTACGTACTGCAGAAGTGTCTGCTCCTCTCCTGCATCCAGGTTCAGTCTTGCAGGGAGCCTCTGCCATGTGTGTCATGTCTCCTAGCCCTGGAGAGACTTGCAGTGTGAGTCTGTGTTTTCAGAAGAGAAGACGGTGTAAGTATGGCATTTGGGGGTCAGCTTAGATAAAGCCCTGTGTGTGCTTGTGGAGGTGGGGGTGGGACTCGCTCTGGTGGCAGCTGTTAACGTGAACGCTGCTCGAGGCACCTTTGGGAAGAACACATCTCATCGTTGCCCTTGTTTGGAGAGCTCTTGGCATGGCTGTCCTGCCAGCCCCTCTGACTGGACTCTCTGTCCAAGCCCACAGTGCGGGGTCCTGGGGCAAATGCACAGGAGAGAGACCCCGCCAGTCAGACAGCACGTGGAGCTTCCGTGGGCTGTGGGCCACTTGTGACGGAGACAGGTGCAGGGGAGAGTGACTTCGCCAGCCCGTGTGTGACCCTGGGCAGGGAGCTGGCTGCAGACAGCTTGTGGTTCCCTTCCAGGCCAAGAGGCTGGGCTCTGACCCGTGGCCGCCAGGTCACTGACAGATTCCCCGAGCCCGCAGTGTCGGCGTCGTACCTTGCTTTCAGGGAACAGGCTGGGGTCTCTCTTCAGAGGACTCACCCAACTGCAAACGCTCTTGAGTGCTTTCCTGAGTGGTCTCCGTGCCTCCTGAGTGGTTTGTGAAGCTGGAGCGGCTGCCCTTCAGTGTGGAGGTGCAGGAAAGGGCCCACATCCAGCAGCCCATCCCAGTAGGGACTGGTTAGCAGCCAAAGCGGCCCTCAGACCAGCCATGCTCCTTCATCCAAATTCACGCTGCCCTGCAGACCTCTCCCCATGTCCTGCTGCTTTGGTGCCGAGTGTCAAGTCTGTGTGTGTCCCAGAAACAAGTCTACTTGTTTCTGACGTGGACTTTTAGTCCCTGTGTTTTAGAGTGGGCATCTTCTGACACCGGGAGTGAGGGATTCAGATCCCAGTGTGTCAGTGTGTCTGAGCGGGGACAGCCAGCTTGCCTCTGAGGCCTGAGGCTTTGGGTTGTTTGGTCAGGAAGCCCCAGAGCCTGGGTTGAGGTAGCCTGTAACCTGTTAGAAGGGAGGACCCCAGCCACGAAGATTGTCTCCACCGTGATGACTCTGTTGGGGGGTCCCAGCCTCTTCTTGGGTTGAACAGTGAATGCCCAGCAGTGAGCAGGGAGGCCTGTGGCACCCTGGCACCCTCTACCCTCCCAGAGGACCCATGGAAGAAGTGGCGAGCCTGGTTCCTGACGTGTGGCTCTGCCTGGCTTAGGACAAGTCGTGGGAGGTGATGAGAGTTGCTTTCTCCGCGTCTGCATCTTTTGCTTTGCTGGCGTGGCCATTTCTCTAAGCCGAGGGAGAGGATGACTGGATGCGGAGGGGTGGGATGGCGTGGAGCCCTAGAGATTGGACAGCCGGTGGGGGGGAGGGGGGGGGTTGGGAAGACCAGGTAGATGGAAGATGAAGGTGCAGTTGAGACTTGTTCTCAGCTAGTTTATCACTGAGAAAATAAGAGGGAGGACTCAAGTCCCCTTGGCCCTGCAGCTTGCCAGACGGGTCCTGCTAGGCACAGGACAATTGACCCAGTGTGCCCTGCTCTCCCAAGAAAATCAACTGGAGTGCACCACCGGCCAGTCTGAGCCTTGGAGCTGAAAGCCTTTGTGAAGCCGTTTCATTGACTGCCCCTAAAGGAATGAGTCTAGAGTGCTGCATGTCCCAGGCCCTGAGGGAACCATGGCCATGGTGCTCGTCCTCGTGTTACTGACCGGTTTGGAATACTGACGTGTTTGTAACCAAGGGGAATGAGGTGGCCTCGGTGGTCTCAGTTGTCATCGGGAATGTGGGCTCAAGAAAAACGTCTTGTGGAAAAGAGAACGGAACATTAGGGATGACACTCCTACCCTGATAGCTAACAGTGTTCCCAGTCCTCCGGAAGACATGGTAAAGGGCGCACAGGGGCCCTGAGGACAGTGACCTTTAGGAGTGAGAGAGGCCCACTGGTGGGCACAGGACATTGGCACGCCTGGCCAGTGGCTGGCACAGAATGTCCCTTGGGCCATGGTGATGAGGTTTGGGGCTGCCCTCACCCTGCGACAGATCGCAGGGAATTAGCTGGTTGTTCACAAAATGAAACGTGGAAATTAATAAAGGGAAATCTCATTTACAGTGGAGGAGGGAGGCGAGGCGAGCAGGGGGATCTCACGCCCAGCACTAGCTGTCGCTTACAGATCCAACGGGAGAAGACTTTTACTAACCCAACGGGAGGAAGGAAGGGTTCTTCCTCCCCCAGCAACAGCCCAGCTCCCATGTTCACCCCAATAAACTTTTAGTCATCAGCAGCCCTACCCCACCCCACTCCATCCCTTTCTGTTACAAAAGAGCCTCCTTTGCTTTGTTCCCTGGAATTGCCTATGGTTTGGGGCTGGCTTGTCTGTCCTGGGCTGCCATTCTCTGCTCTTCCAAAATAAAGCCGTTTTTGCTGGTGAAATAGCTAGCAGTTTCACTTTGAACGTTAACAGAACGTACTGGCAGGTATCTGATGGTATCAGGGGACAGCTGCCTGGGTCCGAGGAACTTGCCCGAAGACTTGCACCCAAGGCCTCGGTGGTTTAATCGTAATGCTGACAGTGAGAGCCGTAACGGGCAACATTGGCGTAGCACTGAAGGGTTTGCAGAATACTCTCTACGCCGCTGGGTGCACCTTGCAGGGCCGTTGTGGAAGGCCCTTCACGTGGCACTCCGTGGCTCACCTTGTACTTCCAGATTATCCTCTCTGTCCAGTCCTGGGCAGAGCTCTTTCCCAGTAATGCTGGGCGTCCGCCTCAGAACTCGTCCCAGGGCGCCATGAAGATGGAAGATGCTGGATGAGAGGCTGAGAACTCACTTCACTCCTTCCTCCTGCCCTGTGCCTGCTGTGGCTGTTTCGAAAGATAACTGGGCTGTGGAGGCTGGGGCAGTTGTCGTGGAACGGTACTGTGTTCTCTTCATGCTGTTCTGTAGCTCTTGTCTCTCCCACAGAGGGCAGGTGGAAGGAGGGGGCAGGCCTTTCAGTTCAGGGGTCTCAGAACTCTACTTTGAATAGAGAGACCACCTACCAGAGACATTTCAGGGACACGTAGTGAAGTCACTTGTTCAAAGAATGAAGTGGCTATCTGTGCCCGTCTCTTGGTGTAGACACTGTGGAGTAGGCTGGGAGATTGGGGTTCAGACATCGTGGGGCCTGCACTGAGGCCACGTGCTGGTCCGGGTCTTTCCTATGCGATCACGGACTCTGGTATTTCACATTCACGAGCAGGAGGGTTGGACATCCCGTGATGACTGTGCTCGATTTCCCACCATGAGAGCAGGCAGTCAGGTACTGTTTTTTTAAACTTCTACTGAAACGTTGTTGATGAGTTCCAGCAGCTGTCTCTGAGTCAGGCTCTGAGAGGCTACTTTTCCCGGCTGAGATGTTCTAGTGTGGTACTGGAAAATTGGAGAGGAAGGTCGAATTCTAGTTTCAGGCAGAGATGGAAAATGCCGTTTTTGGCCTCCACCACTGGAGCGTGTGGATGGAAACACCCTGTCCACCTGCTTTGTGTGCGGGGGGAGGAAGTATCGGGAAGTGAGTAAAGTTGGTCAGCCTTGTCCCTCTTCCCAAAATAAATTTAGATGTCTTCTTAGGTCAGTTAAGTATGAAGAGAATACTTCGTGAGATTTTATCAGTTAATGTGGAAAAATAAGAGGATCTCCGGAAGACATGGTAAAGGGCGCACAGGGGGCTGACAAAACCAGGGAGTGGAACTCCACTTACCGATTGCATTTGAACATTGTATTTCAGAAGCCACACTTTATACATAGTGGAGGCCGCTTAATTCCAGGTGACTTAGTTACAAAAACTACTTATCCAAAATGGCAAAGCACAGAGTTGTTCACTGAGGGAGGAGGAGATGAAATAGTACACATGGTTTGTTTGTATAAAATGTTTTCTACGGGGCGCCTGGGTGGCTCAGTCGTTAAGCGTCTGCCTTCGGCTCAGGTCATGGTCCCAGGGTCCTGGGATCGAGCCCCGCATCGGGCTCCCTGTTCCGCGGGGAGCCTGCTTCTCCCTCTCCCACTCCCCCTGCTTGTGTTCCCTCTCTCGCTGTGTCTCTCTCTGTCAAATACATAAAATCTTTAAAAAATAAAAATAAATAAATAAATAAAATGTTTCTAACTCAGAGGATGAAAGTTTAAAAGGGGCACCTGGGTGGCTCAGTTGATTAAGCATCTGCCTTTGGCTCTCAGGTCATGGTCCCGGGGTCCTGGGATCAAGTCCCGCATCAGGCTCTCTTATCGGAAGGGGGCCTGCTTCTCCCTCTGCCCTTCACATCGCTCGTGCTCTCTATCAAATAAATAAATAAAATCTTAAAAAAATATATACAAAAAGTATAAAAAGGAAGATAGTGGCTTTTGGGAAGACTGCGTGGAGCAAACAGGAGGCCGGGAAGGGGTAGACAAGGCCGTGTTCTAAGAAGGTCCATGTTGCCATGGTCTGGTCAGGTCAGTATGGCCGCGGGCAGAGACTGAAAGGAGGTTGATTCCCCTCTCAGGTCCCAGAGGGAGCCCACCCAGGGCCACCAGGGAGGGCACCAGGGTGGCCAGGAGGCAGAAGATAGGAGTAAGGATAAGGTCTTTGCTGGGGTTTCGGCTGGAAGAGCAGGTGGGCAGGGTGGACAGCTCAGGACTGGCTGGTTGGAATAATGCTGTGGGTTGTTAGGGTGGTCTCTGGTTGCCTGGTGGCTGGCTTGTGTGTGTTAGATAAAGAGATGGTTGGTGGTTTTATGTAGGAAAGGTTTACTATCTCTAAGAAAGGGCTAGCTCTGGGAGGGGCAGTCTCTCCCCAGACAGCAGGTTTTTTGTTTGTTTTTTTTTTTAAAACGTGTCAAAACATGGTAAAATACAGAATTAAGTCAGCACACGTCCTGGCATTTCCTGGGAAATACAGGGGCTGGGCCTCAGGCCCCTGTTCAGGGTCTGGCTCAGTGGGTACAAATCGGGGCACCAGAGCTGCCTGGACATCTGGGGGGACTGTGAGGACTCCTTGAGAGGCATCCTATGGGGCTGGTTTCAGCTCATTTTATTTGGGAGAAGTTGGGAAATTGGGTCTGTGTGGCTCTCATCCTCACCTTCTATCTGGGGGCAGTGTGGGAAGGGAGCTGACTTCCAGGGGGTGCGGGTGGTGAGTGGGGTCGAGGCCATGGCTTAGAGGGTGGTGGTTGTGATGTTCTGCCCCTGGGATGTGACCTTGCCCGTGGAGCAGTTAAAGGGGACCTGGAAGAGCAGGGCCAAGCTCTCCATCCTGGAGTGGGCCGCTGGGCCGTGAGTCCTGAGGTCCCTTCCTGGGCACCCGTCCCAGCGGGGAGCACAGCCCCCGTCAGAGCGGTAGGTGACATCCAGTCCATCCTGGGGCATGAATTTGAGATTGCCTGGGCTTTGTGTGCATTGGTCCTGATTGACCCTGTGTGTCCTCTCTTTTGAAACAGACGGTCGATGACGAAGCGATGGCCGTATAAATGAAGATCAGGTGAGGGGAGAAGAACGATGCCCAAGGGTGGGTGTTCTAGAACACCACAGCACGAAGACTTTTCCCTCAGCAACGACATGGTGGAGAAACAGACGGGGAAAAAGGTAATGCCTGGGCTGCCCTCGCCCTCGCTGGCTCACCGTTCCTGGCCTCTGTGTGTGTCCCTGTCCTTGTCGATGTCCTCTGCAGCCACAGTGACCCAGGGAGGGTCTTCTTAAGGAACCAGAGGGAAGCTTTCATGAGGTTTGTGCATGTTGCTGAGGCGTGTTGCTGTGGCCCCACATTCTCTGGTCTGGGAGCCATAGATGTCTGTCACGGCTTCAGTGAGATCAGACCTGATGCTGAACCGTATCTGCCTCGTCCTGATCAGAAACACCCCTGGGGTGTGCTTGTACTTCTGCTCTGGCCGGTTGTCCGCGTGACTCTGAAAAGGCACTGTAACCCCCAGTCACTGTGTCCGTGATGTGCGGTCACCTCTGGGCTCCAGGGTGCACACCCCGCCCCGTAGCCTGGGGGCGCTGCTGAGTGGGGACTTGGAATCAGACAGAAGCAGCAGGTGCAGGCTCTGCCCTGTGTTGTCTGTGACCGTGACTGTGTCTGCAGTAAGAGCAAGAGCGACTCATGCTGGCTTGTCCGTGGGGCGGCACTGCTCTTCACCCTAGAGCTGTCCCTGTGCCCCTGACGCCCTCGTGGGAGGCCGTCGACGCTGTGACGTGTGAACGGAAGCTCGGTGTCAGTGCACCTGCTGTCTCTGCTGACACCCTGGTTGGGTGGGGTACGAGGAGATGAGTGAGCAGAGCCGTGCCCTTCATCTGGCTGAGGTGAGACGGGGGGCGGGTTGTGAACGTAGGTGTGCCTAGGTGCTCATCACAATGACCGGGCTGCAGAGGCGCTGGTGGGTGGGCGTCTGTGGCGACACGTTCTGTCCCACTTGCCTGTCTCCCACACCCTGTACCATGTGCAGGAACAGGTAGGAGCCACCACATGGAGCTGTGGGCAGGCTGAGGCTGGAGCTTGGTCTGAACTTGCATGGGAGTGGCGTGGAGGGTCTGGCTGCAGCTTGGGATGGGCGTGTGCTGGTGTGCCCACGGGGAGCTGGAGCCGCTGGAGACAGATGTGCCTTGGCTGAGCGTGGGAACTCTCCCTCTGGGACACTTCCACACCCAACGGCCAGACCACCGTTGGTAGTCAGGGTTCCCAGGCCTGTGTGTGGGTTTTCCTGCGACAGGATTCCGTGGTCACAGGGCAAGGGAGAGGCCCCACGCGTCCCTGTCTGGGCTGCCTTTTCTGCCTCCAGACGGGCTCTGCCGAGTCGACGGGTGGCTGGGGCTTCAGACTTCTGTGCCCCCCAGCTTGGGTCTTCTCTGCCCAGTAAGGCCTCTCCACCGAGGCAGACACCAGAAAAGGCCCCCAGAGCTCAGTGCCTGCCTTGGAGGGGTCGCCTTCTCACACAGGGCTCGCTCTAGGCTGGTTGCAGCTGCTTTGTTTTCCTTACGGAGAGCAGTCACTGGACGGAACTGGCCTGGCGTGGGCAGCATGGCAGCGCGCACACGTTTGCCATGGGAGATGTGTGCATTTGGCTTTGCTTTCCTCCTCAAGTAAAGTAGCTCTGTACTTAGCCCTGTACCACCCAAGATAGACATTTTGTTGGCTTCTGTTGCGACCCGTTTTGCTAGCGGGGGATGCTCAGCAGCAGCTTTGAGTGAACTCCCTGCCCCAGCCCAGCTGCTCAGCAAGGTTCGGAGCCCAGCTCTCCCCTGAGAGCCTGGGAGCCTTGTCGGAGCCGCTGTGATGCTCTTGGGGGAGCCCCTGACCCGCTCTGGTTACGTTGCTGCAGCCTCTTCTCTTTGGTCTGAACCTTTGGCCCTTGGTCCAGGGCCGCCTCCAGCGACTTCTGTCGTCTTACAGTCTGCGTGTTTGTGGTTCCTCAGCACTGTCTTGCTCATTCTGCCCCTTCGCGTTTCCACACAGGTTTTGGAGTAAGCTGGTTGGTTTCCACAGAAAGCCTGCTGGTGTTTTGATTGGATCACTTTGAATGTAAAGCTGAGTTTTCAGAGAATCGTCCTGTTAACAGTTTTGCAGTTTCTGACCCATGAACAGGAGTATTTCTCCTTTTTTTTTTTTTTTTAAGATTTTATTTATTCATGAGAGAGCGAGAGAGAGAGAGAGAGAGAGAAGCAGGCTCCCCCGCTGAGCAGGGAGCCCTATTCGGGGCTCGATCCCAGGACCCTGAGATCATGACCTGAGCCGAAGGCAGACGCTTAACAACTGAGCCACCCAGACCCCCAGTATTCCTCCATTTTTATGTCTTTGTTTTCTCTCAGTAATGTTTTGTCATTGTGTGGAGGCCTTAAATTAACATCTTTTGTTAGATTCATTCCTGTGTATTTGATGTCTTTTGATACTAACTGGATACTTTAACATCGTTTCTAATTGTTTATAGTCAGTACAAATCAGCTACCTTTCTGTAACCAGCAACTTCAAATTCACTTATTAATCTGCATGGTTTGATTTTATGTATATACTCATAACATCTTAAGATTAATACTTTGTTATTGTTCAGGAGAGAAAGGGGGGAAGGGACGGAGCCCGATCTGATTCCAGAGGAGCCTGTGTGTCTCCCTGCGGCGGGTCGGGTCTGCTCCCAGGACACACTCTCAAGGTTGTGTCCTGGTGCCTTTCTGACCCTGTGTTTGGGACTGGGCTGGACTTGATTGACCGTTTGCCTTTTGAGGGGCCAGGAGTGCCGCCTGTGAGCACGGGGGCGCATTGCGTTCATGTTAGAAACTCCCACCAGCAGCCGCTCACGGTTCTGCCTGCTCTGCTACCTTCTTGTCAACGTTTGATACCATCAGCCTCTCATTTTAGCCGCTCTGGTGGGAGCCTTGATCTCGCCTCCTCATTTTTTTTTTTTTAAGATTTTATTTATTTATTTGACAGAGAGAGACACAGTGAGAGAGGGAACACAAGCAGGGGGAGTGGGAGAGGGAGAAGCAGGCTTCCCGCCGAGCAGGGAGCCTGATGCAGGGCTCGATCCCAGGACCCTGGGACCATGACCTGAGCCAAAGGCAGACGCTTAACGACTGAGCCACCCAGGCGCCCCACGCCTCCTGGTTTTAATTTGCATTATCTTAATGTGGGACATCTTCCCAAATGTGAACTGGTTACATGGCTATTTCCTTTTGCAAAATGCGTATTCAGAGCTTTTGCTCATTTAAAAACACGTGTTTTGTTCTTCAGTAGCTGTGGTGATTAGGCATCCCTGCCTCCCCCTCTTCGGGGAGACACCCCCCTTGTCAGCCATCAGGTACTGGGGGCTCTTGGTCAGGTGAGGATCCGCTCCCTGCTCCTGTGTGCAGAGAGCTCTTGTCAGGATCAGTGATGAATTTTATCACAGGTTTTTTGGCAACTATTGGGTGATCATATGATTCTCTTTCCTTTCTTCATGTGGTGTGTTAAATTTTGAATACTCTGTTATTTCGGGGCGCCTGGGTGGCTCAGTTGGTTACGCGACTGCCTTCGGCTCAGGTCATGATCCTGGAGTCCCGGGATCGAGTCCCGCGTCGGGCTCCCTGCTCAGCGGGGAGCCTGCTTCTCCCTCTGACCCTCCTCCCTCTCATGCTCTCTGTCTCTCATTCTCTCTCTCAAATAAATAAATAAAACCTTTAAAAAAAAAATACTCTGTTATTTCTATTATCCCCTGTACATAAACCTATAGGAGATATTCCCCAGAGGGTCAGGAGTGTTCTGGGTCGGTAGGTGTTGACTGCAGTGTGGGGGTTGTGCTTGAGGGGTCCCTTTCCTGTCAGTGCTGGGGTGGTAGAGTGCAGGTCATGACAGGTGGACATCCTTGGAGATGTGGTGGGCCTAGAATCTTGTGTGGCCCCATCTTCCAGCATGTTGAAGTGGCTTAGGCCCTGCCCGGGGCCCCTCCTTGCACTCCAGATGCCCTTGGAGCTGGCTGTGTGTCCTGGCAGAAATCTCCTGGTCGCTTAAGGGTGTCTCTCGGGAGCTGCCATGGCTGGTGGATGCCGTGGCTGGCTGTTCAAGCTGGGAGACTGTCGGGACCACAGGTGATGGGGACTGTGGCCATGCTCAGTGCTGGCAGGTGGCTCCTCCCGGGAGCATCCTGAGTACCCCCGCTGCTGAGTGTGGCATGGGGGTGTGGCTGTGACTACCGTGTTCGCTGACCGCTTCCCTGGGGAGAAGTGCAGACAGCAAGCCCCCCAGCGCGGAAGCAGTCCCTCTACCAGCATGGCAGGCTGTGTGTGTTCTGCCTGCATGGGGCTCACTGCGTGCCCCCCACAGCCTCTTGCTATACTGTGGTCAGGGCGGGGAGGCCAGGAGCACTGCTGAGAGCGCACAGAGCCAGGGTGTTGGTTAGAATTTGGAAGTCTCCACTGAGCAGCATGCCCCCGGGACATGTCAGCAAGGGGCGCAGGTTCCAGGGCGTTTAGCTGCTGCAGCCAGCCCTCCCCTCAGCGCTGGGTCCATCATCATTTTGGGATGGGGCTGCCCCACCCTTGCCCTCCAGGGTTCTGTGCCCGTCCCATTTCCACACGGGACCTCCTCAGCTTGTGTGGACAGCACTGCACACGAGACCAGCCACTCATCTTGAGCAAATTCTGTCGTTCTCCATTGGGTGGCACCGAGGCAGGCACAGGGCTGACATGCCCCACCCTGGGTCAGCCTGCTGGTCAGGATGGGGCTGGGATTTGGGCTTCTTGATCCTCATCCTGCAGGAGGGACCAGCCCTGAAACAAGACCAGGAAGGGGGTGATGGCGGTGTGCCCCGCCCACCCTCCTTGCACCAGGGGTTTGGCCCGCAGGATGTGTCCCCAGAACAGCCCCATAGTGTCACCGGCTTGTGGTGACGTCAGTTGGGGAAGGGGGAGGCCTGTTCCCGGGAGGGGAGATGTCTTGGGGAGGCCCACGCAGGCAGGGGGCATCAGGGTCCTTCCACGCATAGGGGAGTTCATGGTGGAAAACAGGACTCTCCTCCTGCCAACGTTCCCTTTTTAAGACCAGCTCTTGTATTCCTCATTATTTAATCCTTTCCCGGGAAAGCCACGTTGGAGATGACGTGTGTCTCTCCTCTCTTCATGCTCATGGGAATACTTGGGTTTCAGGATGAGCACGGGGGCTGTGTGGGGCAGAGGAAGGTGGAGGGAGCCATGTGTGCTCAGGCGAGCCTGGTGGGCGGGACGTGCTTCTCGTTGCCCAAGTAAGAGATTTGCTTTTCCTGGCACATGAAATGAAATCGCAGTGAATGTGAGGATTCCGAGAACTTAATTTGGGAATGATGTCTGAAAGCATCACTTTCTTTTCTAGGATAAAGATAAAGTTTCTCTGACCAAGACCCCAAAGCTGGACCGCAGTGATGGAGGGAAGGAGGTGAGGGAGCGAGCAACCAAACGGAAGCTGCCCTTCACCGTGGGGGCCAATGGAGAGCAGAAGGACTCGGACACAGGTATAGATGCCGCCCCTCACTCCCTGCTGACCACCCAAGGCCATCCTCACCTGCCAGACTCTTCTCTTCCACAGAAAGTGTCCTTGACGGCCCCTCCCTCAGGCGTCTCCTGACCCTGGACCCTGCCTGGGATGTGCCCCCAGGACAGGTGCCCCCCAGCCTGTCTGCACCTCTCAGCTCTGCACCAGGACTCTTGAAGGAGTCCTGTTGGAGGCCTGGGTGGGGTCTAAGAGCATCTTCTCTGTTGTTGATGTTCAGGGTGACTCGGTGCTGATAGGCAAGGTTCACACACACACACAGTTCCCCCGAGAGGGCCAAGCAGGAACATTCCCCCAGCCCCCAGCACACCCAGCGAGGCTCCCAGTGTGTGCCCAGCTGTAGGTGTGAGTGTGGGCTCCTGTCTCCTGAGGTTCGCAGGCCCCCTGCCCGTGGTTCATTCAGTCCCCTGGAAGTCTTGCGCTGGAGGATAAGCGTGTTTTCCCTTAGGGCTGCAAAAGCACAGAAATTGCACCCCGTTGTTTGAAGTAAAAGCCAAAGGAACACTGAGAGTGAGCCAGAGCCAGTGCCGTTTTCCTGCCGGTGTGGTGGGGCCTGGTGTTGCAGAGCAGGGCTGTGTGTGTGCATGATTATGAGCCTGTCTGCACACGAGCGAGCATGTGTATCCGTGTGTGTATCCGTGTGTGTGAGTGCGCACACGCACGTGTGTGAAAGGGGGGCTGATGATACTTGGCACGTGAACCTTCACGTTGATGGCCTCTCGAGCGGCTCCTGTGGCCTGCGGGGGGCTAGGCAAGAACCTGGCCTTTCTCCTGCCAGCCTGAACTATCTCTTCTCCTTGACCCTGGTGCACAGGGCCCTTCCCGGCCTGCTGGTCGTCTGACTGGTCTGCAGACGTGTATGCCAGTCACAGGCAGGGGTGAAAAGGGGTACAGAATTCCCCGAGAGCCACAGAACCTGGGGTGAGCTCACAAAACCGTGCATGCAGCCATAGGACAAGGAGGAGAGGCCCTGCCAGGATGGCGGTGTGGGTGGGGCTTCTTGCGTAGGAGGCTTTGTGTCGGGTAGCGGGAAAGTGACGGGTACTGAAACAGGACAAGCATGTGCGAAAATTGGGAGAAATGGCAGCGCGCATAGCCTGGAAATGTGTCTGTGCTGTGGCTTTTATTCACCAGGCCACAGGGGTCCCCCCCAACACCCTGTGCGGGTGCTCCCCACTCAGACGTCTGGTTAGTTAAAAGAGGAGTGGGTTTGGTTTTGCCAGCTAGGGTATGAGGAAGGTGTCATGGGCCCCCAGGGATCCTTCACAGGGGTGTGACAGAGCCCATGGCTTTTGTGGCCGGATTGTCACAGTGGGGACAAGAGGGGTGGGTGGGCGAGCGGAGGGGCCCGTGGATGCACATGGACGTTGGGCTCCTGCCAGAACGGAGGGGCTCCGGCTTTAGGTCTGGAGGAACTAAGGCCGGGCCCCGAAGTGCTCTCTCCTGTTACGGTGCCCTGCCACTTTTGGTTGTAGAGGGCCTGGTCTTGGTACCTGGTCGTTAGCTCTCTGGGTGGTGGGGGCCTGAGATTGGTGTCCATCCTCTGGGACGTTCCGGGACGTTCCTATAAATTCCCAGCAGCCTTGCTGTGAGTTCAGGAGACCGTGTTAGGGCTTCTCCTTCCTGGGAGAATGTGTTGCCTGAGCAGAGCGCATCTGGGTAGGCGGACGTTCTTGGGCTGCCCACTCTGCTCTGGTTGGTGGGATTTCTCTGCGATGCCCGTTTCATTGTGATGTCGGCTTCTTGGGTTTGTGTGTTTCCAGCGGGCCTTAAAGGGTCCATCTCTTGATGGCTAGCATTTCAGCAAGAGGCTGCCAGGTGGCTTCACCTGGGTCCACATGGGTTCTGTCTGGGGTGTCTAAGAAGTTCTTGGGGCGTGCAGGGAGTGCTCACGTTTCTCTTCTCTGCAAGTCGTGGGTCTGGGTGCGGGCAGGGAGGGCATCACCGTGAGGTAAAAAGAAAGTGAAGAACATTTGGAAAACAAAATTTTCCAGGCTAGGACTCTGTTACAGACATCTTAATACATACGAAATACAATTGCCCTCGTATTATCATCATCCTTTAGGGGTCTGATTTTATATCTTGTGTATCTGCTTTGTTAACAAAGCTAGATTTTCCGCTAAGAGGATTCTTCTTTGGGTGTGTTGTGCGTGACTTGTATCAGGAGCCTTTCACACTTGGTGCTTGGTGTGTCACGCACGGCGTTGGGAGGCGGGCTGCTGGGACCCCTGGCGGGCCCTGTGAGCCGTGGTCCTCCTGCACTTCCGGTGAGAATACCTGCGCCAGGTGCTGACACCTCCGGCCAGGTGCCTCCCAGCTGCAGGGCTGAGTGATCTGTGCAGAGTGACCGAGGCCGGGGCACTGCGGTCCCCTCGGGCCGAGGGAGGGTCTCCCGGAGTGGCAGACTTGGAGGGCCCCGGCCGCCCGCTGACGGCCCCCTGCATCCCCGCCCTGCCCAGCCCCTGCTCCTGCCGTGGCCCTCCGGCGCCCTCTGCTGGGAAGCTGCAGCCCTGTGCTCACCGAGAGGGGAACATGGCAGAAGGCTCCAGAACTCGGGGTTCTGTTTCCTCAGCTGTGCCCCCCAGGTGGGCGGAGGCTGCTGACCCTCTGCCCAGGGACCACCGAGCTGCCTGAGAACGTTGTCCTGTTTCCTTGACCCCCAGGAGGCGACCTCCTCCGTCCTCAGTGCTTAGGCCCGGCGGCTTGTCTGTGGTGAAAGCTGGACTGGACTTGGTCTGCGTCCCAGCTGATGGAGGCCCGTCTCCCACAGGCGGCTCATCACTTCAGCTGCCCACACAGCACCCTGGACGGCCAGAGTGCGCCTCAGAGCCAGGCCTGCCCCGGGGGGCACAGGAGGGGAGGGGCGGGCGGTGTGTGCTCGCCACATCACAGCCCTGCCAGCCCAGACCCCAGGCAGGTCTGATGTCTAGGAGAAACAGGCCAGGGACGGCTCTTCCTCTAGCGGCTGGGGAAGGCAGGCCTCGCGGGGGGGCCTCGACCCGGCAGGTCGCCTGAGGCCCTGCAGCCTGGCCCAGCCTGCCCCGTCCGTCCGCCACCGGCTTGACGCTGGCCTCTGTGTAAAGCGCTTCACCACCTGCTTCACCTAAAGTGTTAGGATGAAGAGTATGTGATGGCCACACTTCCAGTGGGACTAACGTGTCTATTTTTTCATGTTTAAATTTCCTCTCAACTTAAAAATTCTGTAAGCAAGTGTTTAGGTCGGTTTACATGCTTACCTACCCTTTTCAGGCTTCTTTCGTAAGCCTCCTACTCTGTACGGTTTTCCGTCCCTTAGTCTGAACATAAGCTGTGCCCTTTGCTCCCTGGAACCACCACGGTGGCCGCGGCCTGTCCCCAGAGGCCAGATGGGCCCCCCAACCCCGCATCAGAGGGCTGCCCTGTCAAGAGGCATCAGGAGCTGGCCACTGCTGGTTCTCAATACCTGGAAGTGTCTTTGGAGTAATGAAAAATTAAGGTTCTCGTATTTTGGTTTTATCTCATGAATAAGACTCTTGTGTCCTGCATCTGGTATTTATTCAGCAACACTGACGGGCAAACTACTCATTCACTCTGTGTTAGGGGTTTTGGGACATTCACGTATTCACTGAAATCATGGTCCTCCTTGTTCCGTAAGATTGCTTGGGGCAGCCCCTGTTCGAGGACGGACTCTGGCTCCACCGCCCATGTCTGCAGGCCTCCGGGGCGCTCTGCACACCGGAGGTCACACGTGCCTGAGGAGGAGGGGCTTCTGCGCTCCCGCGCCTACTTGGCGGGCCTGCCCGTGGTGGGCGGTGAGCAGGGCGCCACCGCCGAGCGCTGCTGCTGTGGGAGCCTCTGGCTGGAGAGCGCTCGTGCCACCCCCAGTGAAACCATCGCTCTGTCGTTTTCCTCCCTGAACTTGAGCGGTTTCTTCCTGTACTTACAGAGGGGAGTATGGACTAGCCAAGGAGGGCTCTTTCTACCTCAAGTTCCCAGTGTCCCCCATTTGCAGAGTAGGTGGGGATCTGCAGGATCGTGGCCTCCCTCGGGGCCCCTGCTGTCCACACAGTGTGGGTGAGCCAGGCCCTCACAACCACCTTGGGTTCTGTGACTCGCAGGGAGGACTCCCAGGACCATGACTGATGGCGGACAGGGCGCAGAGCAAAATCCACACGGGAAGGCACATGGGGCCTCATGCAGGGAAGCTGGCTGTGGCTTTCGGAGTCTCCGGGGAGGACCCTGGGTGGCGACGTGGCCGTTCCACCTGGTGGTGCTCCAGGGTCTGAGGCAGGGGCTTGTGCAGACAGGCCCGGGGCCAGCAGGACTGATGGTATGGTTCGTACACTGGGGCAGGTTTGGATTATAATTTATTTATAAAAGTTCTCACTGCGCTTTGGTGCCATAAAAGGAGGGTCAGTGGTTGGGAGGTTGTGTTGTGTGTGGGCTGTTAGCCAGCATCACTTCCCGATCCCTGGCTTCCTCTCCACGGCCACGGCAGCCCACACTGAATTCCCAAGCACCTGTGGAATTGGGACTGTGGTCGCCCTCGCCTGGAGAAGAAGACATGCATCTGCAGAGGCCACACAGCTCCGACCTGGGAGGAGAAGGCAGATTCAGAGAGGGACCCCAGGCCCTGCTTTCCTGGACACAGGAGACTAAGACCACAGAAGCCGAGGGCTTGCTGAAGACCCCCTCTGTCTTTACTACGTGATCAGTGGTGGTGATTTTCTGAAAGAGGAGGGAGAAGCCAGTCTCAAGTGCAGCCTGAACATCAGAGTGCCCCCACGCAGGTCAGGTGGGCGCTTGGGTCCTGGTCTTGCTGCACTTGGGAGAACCGAGCGTGAGACTTGTTCCAGAGACAAGCCCCCCTGCAGCTCCTGGCCTGGTTCGGATCGCCTCCAGTGCATGGACTGTCCCACCAGAAGTGGTTCTTCCTGGACTCTTCACATTGGCTTCAGGCCTGTGTCTGGTGTGGAAGGCTTGCTCCTGAGAGGGGTGTGTCCCCGGTGCCATCAGATCTCCCTGAGCTCTTCTGATGTCTCGGGGAGCAATGCAGTTCCACAGCAGCAAACCAAAGGCTCCACCGTGGGGTGGGGTCAGAGCAGCGCTGACATGGTAGGATTTTAGGGTGGAGCATAGGGCTTACAGATTTCCCTTTTGGGCAGTGTGGTGGACTGTGTCTCCTGAAAAAGCCGTCAACTAGAACAGCCCAGAAGTCAGAGATGGTGAGTGGTGGATATGATGAAGGACCCGTTTGAGAGCTCCAAGTCCCCGGGAGTCGGGCCGCGGGCCCAAGGTCTGTCAGGGCCACCGCGGACACGCCCATGAGAGCCACACCCGGGACACCGCGGCGGGAAGAAGACTCCATCCCAGATGGGGCAAGGGGCTTTGAGAGGTGTCCCCAGAGACTTGTCCTAGCTTGTCACTTGCCGGGCTGGGACCGAGATGTGGGCCGTCCTGTGCTGCTGGGAATGCCTCTCCGTCCCTCCAGTCCCAGATCAGAGCAAACGCTAGTCCTCTCTGGAGAGATGGGCTTCCGTGCGGTTTCTGGGCCCCAGGGTTCAGACAAACAGGAGTGCCGGGTCAGAACCGCAGCGCAAGGAGGGGCGCCATCCTGAGAGGGGGCCAGCCCTGGGGACCTGGCGTTTGGATGCTGGATACAGAGCATGAACCAGTAGATGCAGTAAAGGAGAAGTTGGAAAGCACGGGCAAGGAACAAGATGCTGCCAGAGAATACCACGTCGATTTTTGAAATATATAAAATGGGATATATGGAAACAAAAATTACCAATGAAATTAAAGCTTCAGTGGACAGATTATATAGCTCATTACATAGAACATAAGAAAGAATTCATGGGGGTGCCTGGGTGGCTCAGTCCGTTGGGCGACTGCCTTCGGCTCAGGTCATGATCCTGGAGTCCCAGGATCGAGTCCCGCATCGGGCTCCCTGCTCAGCAGGGAGTCTGCTTCTCCCTCTGACCCGCTTCCCTCTCGTGCTGTCTCTCATTCTCTCTGTCTCAAATAAATAATTAAAATCTTTAAAAAAAAAGTCTTTGGGGGCACCTGGGTGGCTCAGTCATTAAGCGTCTGCCTTCGGCTCAGGTCATGATCCTGGAGTCCCGGGATCGAGTCCCGCGTTGGGCTCCCTGGTCGGCGGGGAGTCTGCTTCTCCCTCTGACCTTCCCCCCTCTCGTGCTCTCTTACTCTCTCTCTCACTCTCTAAAATAAATGAATAAAATCTTTTTTAAAAAAAAAAATTCATGGCTTGGTAGTTACAACCAAGGAAATTGCCCGGACTATGGAAGAGAAAGAGGAAAAGGCAGGAAGTGGGAAAGAGCTCGGGGTGTTGAGACAAGGCAGCTGGATGGCACCAGGAAGGCAGAGCCCTCAGTGTTTGTGCAGAGCAGAGTCCCTGAGTGTAGGGGTGCGGTCTGTTGTGGGCAGAACACGGGTGGGTACGCACATCAGCACGTGGTGGCAAGATGGCAGGGGCAGAGCGGTGCTGAGGTGGCTGGAGGGCCGGCGACACTCCCACCTGGTTGCGGGGAGGAAAGCTGCCTTGTCTCCAGATGTCCGGGTTCTGCTGGGGAGGGAAGCACAGTGGCAGGAAGTGGAGTCTGGAAACCAGGGTCCCTCAGGACCACACACCGGGAAGGGCCACACTCCAGCCCTGCAGCTGCCCCAGAAGGCCCGGCTGAGAAAGGGGGGCCTGCTGGGATTGGCTGTGGAGGGCGGGGACCCTGCATTTGCCAGGTCAGGGGCTGCACCTGAGAAGGGGTGGCACGGTGTGGCGCCCACGTCACAGACCACAGCGAGCTCGCACCATAGAAATACAAGGCGGTGTCCCGTCAGCGTGCTTTCCTTACGATGGCGCAGGGGCGCCGTCCAGGCTCGTGTGAAACCATCACCCCCCCACCAGCTACAGTCAGAACACCGGGAACACACTGGCGCTGCTGGAGAACATTTCACCATCAAGAGATGGGCATCGAGGAAGATACGATTACATTTGGGTTTTTTCCCCCGTGTTAAGACACGTAAGATGTCCCGCTCCCCCTCTGGGAGAGCCGTGTGCGAGGGTGGGCTGCAAGGCCCCTCCCAGCAGGAGGGGCTGTCCCTGCCTTTCGTGTCCCCAAGCATCGTCCAGTGTCGTCCAGGGCTCCTGGCCACAGCAGAGAAAGGCCCACTGGGGCACAGGGCCTCCCTGCACACGGAGTCTCCACGCCCCCCATGTGACTGCGCCTTCTGACACCACAGGCCTGGTGCTGTTGTGTCCTGCTCTGCAGTGGGGGGCACGTTGTGTTCCTGCAGAAAGCCCGTTGGGCAAAAGGCCCGGCTGGTCTACAGCTGCCACTCACAGGAAATGCCTCTCCTGCCCCCCACCTTCTGAGGGATCTAAGCCCCTACCATGGCTTGCACTGCGCCCAGACCCTGCCTCGCCCCTCCCTGGGTCCACTCCAGTGGAGAGCCCGGCTGGGCCTCTGGCTTTGTGCTCTGTCCCCGCGACCAGGAATCTTCGGCACCGCATGTGTTTCTCTGAGCTCCGCGTCCTTCCTTCTCCAGTCGGCTTCCTGCGTCCAGTCCCCTGGAGAGGCAGCTGCGGCCTGAGCTGTGTATGCTCCGTGGGGCACCTTGCGCAGGGGTCCGAGAGGCTCTGGTGGTCCCGGGACACTGGGTAGAAATCGGGTCCAGACTGCAGAGCATGAGAGCGTTCTAGTACCTGGAGCCCTGTGCCGGAAACACTGTGTCGGCAGGGGCGTCGTAGTGCAGTCGGTCAGCATGTACGTGCTGGGGGTGTGGTCCGGTTTCTGCGTGAGAACGTGAAGGGAGCAGCCCGTGGCCGAGGGAGAAACAGAGAAGGCACCGGGTAGAGGCAGGTCAGTGGCGCGCTCAGCCGTGGGAGAACTTTGAAACCAAATGCCCGACTTGGGCTCTGTGGCCCCGAGTCACTGCGGAAGCATGGCTTAACTTCTTGGGACCCCGGGGGGCCACGGGGCTGCCGCCGTGCGTGAGCGGGGTCCGTGGTTGCCAGGAGGAATGTTCTGGAATTTACTGCCTCTCTAGGGCTGTGCCTGGTGGGTGGGTTAGAGACTCACTTGCTGGAGGTGGCCTGTGGGGCCTGAGGAGCCACCACCCAAAGCACGGGGACCCACGTTCCAGCAGGGCGCGGCTTTCTCAGGAAGGAGCAGCTCATGGGAGACGTACAGTGCCGCATCTGTGGGGCTGGGCATGTTGTCCTGGAGTGGGGCAGGCGAGGCAGACGGGGGTCCGTCTGGTCGTTCTCTCACAGATGGCACCCGGCTCCCGAGGGCAGGCCCCAGCCAGCGAGGCAGCTCTCCAGTGCGCTGAGTGGAAAGCAGGAGGAACACGCTCCCCCCCCCCGCCCCGCCCCGAGAGAAGAATTTCAGGGACCCGAGTCTCCCACGGTGACCCTCCTTCCCGGCTGCACTTTGCACCCCGTGACCTAGAACGCCCCCTGACCACCCCGGCCCCCTGCACAAAGGCCCCACCCAGCACGCACGGGGCAGTGTGGGGAGGGTGCAGGCTTCCGGTGGATCCCTAGTTCCCCAGCAGGAGGGGCAGCTTTGGCTCCTGGTTCATGGAGTTGGGGGTGTATTTTCTCTCCCTTACCCCTGCCCCTTCTCGAAGAAACCGCACCATGTGCTTGTGTTCAGGGCTGGCAGGGTGTTTTGTTACGGGTCAGACCAGCGGAGGATGTGCGCGTCCCGAGGAGGCTGACACGGAACGGCTGAGCTGTTCCATCGTATCTGGTTAGTGCTCTGTGTTGATGCCTTTAGATGCCTCCAGCTCAGTCCATGTCGTGGTACTGCAAGGCTGGTTCGCTCCTCGAAGGGCCATGGCATGAAATGGAGGTCCCTAGAAGCAAGAAGAAAGGTACAGTACTGACGAGTCGGCCTTGATCTGTTTATGTATTTCTGAACTGTGTTTGCCATTTCTATCTGCACTGTTTGGAGGCGGGACGGGGAAGGAGGAATCCGCGTGTGCACACGTGTATTTAATAGACGGAGACCTGTCCTGTGTGAACCGGGACACCGGTGAGGGGCCGTCCCACCGCCTGGCGCGCGGCGGGCAGTGTGGGGAGGCACCTGAGTGGAGCGAGCGGTCGGTGGGGGCCGAGGCGGAGCAGGCTTCATTGGCTGATCACATGGTGTCGAGACTGTTCCCGCTGGAGGTGACGCCAGGTGGCACGGGGCTGCCGCCTCTGCTCTTGCCCTTTCCCCGTGAGCTGTGAGGTGGGAGGCAGGGGCTCCGAGGCACCAGGGAAGGCTCCGGGTTCTGAGGACGGCGTGGCATGAAATCTCCCCCTGTCTCCTCCACCACCTCACAGAGAAGCAGGGTCCTGAGCGGAAGAGGATTAAGAAGGAGCCTGTCACCCGGAAGGCCGGGCTGCTGTTTGGCATGGGGCTGTCTGGGATCCGAGCCGGCTACCCCCTCTCCGAGCGCCAGCAGGTGGCTCTCCTCATGCAGATGACTGCCGAGGAGTCTGCCAATAGCCCAGGTGAGCCCCCAGGGTTGGGGCAGTCTTGGGGACGGGCGTCCCCTTTCCCTCGTGGAAACGGCCCAGGTCCTAGCGGCTTCTGTGACCGGGGACACCCCCCCGCTGACGCCCCCACTTGTCCTCTCCTTGGCCTGCAGTAGACACAACACCAAAGCACCCCTCCCAGTCGACAGTGTGTCAGAAGGGGACACCTAACTCTGCCTCAAAAACCAAAGACAAAGTGAACAAGCGAAACGAGCGCGGAGAGACCCGCCTGCATCGCGCGGCCATCCGCGGGGACGCCCGGCGCATCAAGGAGCTCATCGGCGAGGGCGCGGACGTCAACGTCAAGGACTTCGCAGGTGAGCGCTCCCAACAAGACGGGAGGCTGCGCCCCCCGCCTCCACGGAGCCCCCTGGCCGAGCGAGCGCACGCACCGGGGCTGGGAAGGCACAGCCCGGACCTGGGGGTCAGCGTGGCATGGGCGGCGGGGCGGGGGCCGATCCCGTTCTTAGGTCAGTGTGATTTGCTGTTTCTTAGAAGGAGGAATCCATATTTTGGGAGATATTTCAAAGTAAGGTCATTTTATTTTTCACCGTTTCTAAGAGAATTGGGAAATTTCTAGATACCACCCTGCTGTGTTCTAATAAACCCCAGTTCTGTGGGAGAGGGGTCTGCCTCTGGCGTACTTAGGGAGAAGCTGCACCGCCTCTGTGCCTTTCAGCCTGGGGACACCTCCCACTCCACAGGCCAGAAACGTCTCCCCGAGCCTGCCCTTGAGCTCAGCACAGGAGTGGGGGTTTCTCCCCCGGCTGAGACAGCCGAGCGTGATTTACTTGAAGGGCCTGTGATCGCGGTTCGCTGCGGCCTCGTGTGCACAGGATCCTTGCGCTGTGTTCTGCTGCATGGGCCAGAGTCCAGCCCTGTTTGCTCTGCTTTGGGGAGAGCGTGGATGAGCAGAGCAGTCTTCATGACAAACCCGTCTGAGTTTTTCCTGCTGCCTTAGTTGCTAGTTGTCTGTCAAACCTAATTTAGCATTTTTTAAAAAATCAGTTTTCCTAGATCAGGATTTTCCAAAGTACTAGACTTTGTGTCCATGGGGGTGGGCCCTGTTTGCACACTGACGTTTGAGGCCATGCTTCCTGGTGGCCTCTGAGGCTCTCGCAGAAGCGGCCACCAGGGGAGACCTTCCTGCGTGGCGTCAGCCGCGTGCTTCACCAAGGGCACGCTCCCAAGCCTGCGGCTGTGGCGACAGGCTCTGCGTCCTCCCCAGGTGCCTCCCCAGCCTTCCCCCGTGTCCTGCGTGTGTATCGCTGTGCTCACCAGCCCTCTGCCCCAGTGGTCCTTGTAGGTTGTTAATCTCCGGGGTTAACAAGCTCCTCCTCGCGGAGCAAACAAGGTGCCACAGTAAAGGGCGCTCGGGGTCTCCCGGGACCTCAGCCCTCCCATGCAGGGCACCACCACCGTCAGGGCCCCCGGAGAGTGCGGCCGCGGGACAGGAGCGGCGTTCTTGAGGATTAAATAACATAGGTCCTAAGTGTCCGTTTCCAGGCTGGACGGCGCTGCACGAGGCGTGTAACCGCGGCTACTACGACGTCGCCAAGCAGCTGCTGGCCGCGGGCGCGGAGGTGAACACCAAGGGCCTGGATGACGACACGCCCCTGCACGACGCTGCCAACAACGGGCACTACAAGGTGGGTGCCTCCCCGCACATCCGCTGGTGGGCCTGCCGGCTGACGTGGCTTCCATTCTGTTGCTCCCTGTCCCGTTGTCCCCGCCGTCCCGCACGCTTGGCAGCCCCCCCACCTCTGCTCATCCTGGGTGGCCCCTCGCAGCCTGTGGACAGGGCCCTCCTCCGGCCACGCAGTGTGGCCGGGTGTTAGCAGGTGAATGATCACACCCATCGGGAGGGGTTCGGGAGCTGCTCCCTGCCCCGTCCTTGTCCTGTCCTTGTCCCTGTTGCTGTGGTAGTCACAGCGACACAGCACTGAGGGATGTAGCCAGTACACGGGAGGACCGTTGTAACCAGTCCAGGAGCAGCGAGCACCCAGAGATGGCGAGGCTCTCGCTGCGGTCACTGCCCGACCACCACGAGGAGCCCCGGCCAGAGACGCCCAGTGGGGCATGCGAGGACCGCGCCTGTAGACCAGAATGCACCTCTGACGCTCCCTTGTAGCTGCCCTGCCTGGTCGCTTCTGGCAGATGCCAGGGAGCCGGCAGCACCGAGCGTGTGACAAGCGCTTGGAAGGTGACACGTCACCGCGGTGGGGGGAGGGGCTCTGAGTGAAAAGATGCCCATGGTGACTTGGGGAAATCTGGACACGGGTTATGTACTTAATGGTAGGGAGTGTAGTTTACTTTTCAGGTAAGATAAAAGCATCGCGGTTTTTTGTTTTTGTTTTGTTTTAAGGGTCCTTTTGGAGAAATGTACTGAAAAAGCTTATGAAATGCATGGGATCCACTTAAAATAGCCAGGGCAGGGGACTGGGGGCTTGGGGGGAGGGCAGGGGTGACATGAGGCTGCCGGTGAGCTGGTAGCCAACAGAGTGGGGAGGAAGGGGTTCGCCCTTTGAATCTCTGTCCTTTTATAATTATTATTGTGGAACTGTCTCACGCGATAGACTGGAAGTGTGGTGATGGGTGCAGGGTGATGGCCCCCAGAGAGGTCCCTGCCCAGGTTCTGGGACCCGGGACCCTGGGACCTCACATGGTAAGGGGACTCCACAGATAGGAGTGAGCAAAGGATCAGGAAGTGGTGGCCTTGGATTATCCAGGGAGGCCCAGCAGCCTTCAGGGTCTGTGTGGCAGAAACCCTTTGCCAGCCGGGTCAGAGTTACCAGCAGAAGCAGGAGGGAGGAGAGCATGAGGGCGGCCAGCTGCATTGTTGGCCTTAGCGGAAGGAGGCAAGGGACGTAGTGGCTTCCAGCAGCAGGGACAGCCCTTTTAGCAGGCAGACAGCGGGGACGCGGGACCAGAGTCCCAGCACTGCAAGGGGCCCCACGCACAAGGAAAGGAAGAGGCCAACGCCACACGCCTGTAGGGTCGTGAGGTCGGTTTCAGACCTGCCCAGTCGGAGGGCATAGTGATTCGCTAGAGCGGGCAGCTGGGTCCCCGTGAGGGGAGGCCACGGCGTCCTAAGTGAGAACGGGTGTGTGAGCGATGAGGCTGTCCTTGTTAAAGGTTCTTTTCACGCTGCATTTTCTGGACCAAAGCTGCGACTGGATTCGGTATTTGCACTTGAGTCCAGGGAGCTGGCCGCCCCGGGCGTGTGAAGCCGCCCCAGGCGTGTGAAGCCCAGTTGCTGGGTGTAGACAGCTGAACACAGCTGCTGAAACGTCACCCTGCGTGTCTGTCATTCACAGGACCACCCTTACCCGTGTAAGACAAAGCACGGCTTTGGAAATTTCGAGGCTCTTCTAAAATAAATGAAAACACAAAATAAACCTCCTTACAGAAGCTTGGTCTTTGTTTCCTCTCTTCTCTCAACCCCCTGCCCCCCCTTCCCCCCTTCCCCCCAAACTTCCAGAACCCTTCCACGCCCACCGAACCCTGCTGGATGGCAGCTCATCCTTGGTGGGAGGGGAGTGCGCATGTGAGGAGATGCGGGGATGTGGGGACCCCGTGGAGAGGGAGGAGGACTTCTGTGGGAGCTGGGACCTGTTCCCTGTGGCGCAGAGCTTGGGAGGGGGAGGGATGCCGCTAGGCTCCTTCCTGCGGGAGAGGCTTGGGTCTAGAGAGCCCGCCGGGCTGTGCTGTGTGCACGGCTTCTGGTCCTCGGCGGGGGGCGGGCACGGTGGGGGGAATGGGCTGCAGTTGGACACAGACGGGCACAGTAGCGCCCCCGTGTTTCTCGGGAAGCTCCCTCATGTGCCTGCTGCTGTTTTGTAGGTGGTGAAGCTGTTGTTACGGTATGGAGGGAACCCTCAGCAAAGCAACAGAAAAGGCGAGACGCCCCTAAAGGTGGCCAACTCCCCGACCATGGTGAATCTCCTGTTGGGCAAGGGGACCTACACATCCAGCGAGGAGAGCTCGACCGGTGAGTGGCTGGGCGCCGCACCGTGTGCCGGCTGCGGCTGGGAGCATGGGGTGCGGGTCTCCTTGTGCTGCTGTGGGGGGCACAGCGGGCCTCCCCGTATCCGCCAACGCCTGTGCTTCTGGGAGCTTCTGGACTGCCAGGCCCTGTCCCCGGGGGTTTCCGTGCCAACAGTCCTGCAGGCTTACTGCTTATGTGCCACCCCTGCCTTCACACAGACCTCTCTCTGGTCAGCCTCCGATTTCACTAAATCAGGCGAAGGGCTGTTCCTCCCTTCCCCTGCCGAGGGCAGCCCGGACCTCGTCTGCTCTGTGCCCTCCCCGTGCCTGTTCTGGGTGGTGGCTGTGAATCTGTCTCTGACCTCTTCCTCCCTGTTCCCAGCAGAGAGCTCAGAGGAGGAAGACGCCCCGTCGTTCGCGCCTTCTAGCTCAGTTGAGGGCAATAACACAGACTCTGAATTTGAGAAGGGCCTAAAGCACAAGGCTAAGAATCCAGAGCCCCAGAAAACTGTGACCCCTGTCAAGGACGAATACGAGTTTGACGAGGATGACGAGCAGGACAGAGTCCCTCCAGTGGACGACAAACACTTACTGAAAAAGGATTACAGAAAAGAGACTAAATCAAACAGTTTCATTTCTATACCCAAAATGGAAGTGAAAAGTTACACTAAAAACAACACAATTGCACCAAAGAAAGCGGCTCACCGAATCTTGTCAGACACGTCGGACGAGGAGGACGTTGGTGTCACTGTGGGGACAGGAGAGAAGCTGAGACTCTCGGCACATGCAATATTGCCCAGTAACAAAACACGGGAACCTTCCAGTTCCAAGCAGCAGAAGGAAAAAAATAAAGTGAAAAAGAAGCGAAAGAAAGAAACAAAAGGCAAAGAAGTGCGATTTGGAAAGAGGAACGACAAGTTCTGCTCATCGGAGTCGGACAGTGAGTCCTCGGAGAGTGGCGAGGACGATGGGGACTCGGTGGGGAGCTCCGGCTGCCTCAAGGAGTCCCCGCTGGTGCTGAAGGACCCCTCCCTGTTCAGCTCTCTGTCTGCCTCCTCCACCTCGTCCCACGGGAGCTCTGCTGCCCAGAAGCAGAACCCCAGCCACTCAGACCCGCACGCCAAGCACTGGCGGACAGACAATTGGAAAACCATTTCTTCTCCTGCCTGGTCAGAGGTTAGCTCTCTGTCAGACTCCACAAGGACGAGACTGACGAGCGAGTCTGATTGCTCCTCTGAGGGCTCCAGCGTGGAGTCGCTGAAGCCCGTGAGGAAGAAGCAAGAGCACAGGAAGAGGGGCAGCCTGCAGAGCGCCCTGTCTGAGAAGAAGAGCTCTTTCCATGCCAGCGTGGATGGGGCCATTCCCAAGCTGGACAAGGAGGGGAAGGTCGTCAAGAAACACAAAACGAAACACAAACACAAAAACAAGGAGAAAGGGCTGTGTTCGGTCGGTCAGGAACTCAAGCTGAAAAGCTTCACCTATGAGTACGAGGACTCCAAGCAGAGGTCCGAGAAGGCCATACTTCTGGACAACGATGTATCCAGCGAAAACAAGTTGAAGGCCTTGAAGCATGACAGGGACCACTTCAAGAAGGACGAGAGACTTGGCAAAATGAAGTCAGAGGACAAGGAATGGCTCTTTAAAGAGGAGGTGGTCAAAGTTTCCAAGGATGAAAAATCCCTGAAGAGAATCAAAGACATGAGCAGGTCTTTCCGAGAAGAAAAGGACCGTTTAAATAGAGCAGAAAAGGAGAAATTAGTGAAAGAAAAGTCTCCTAAAGAGGAAAAACTGAGACTATACAAAGAGGAAAGGAAGAAAAAGTCCAAAGACAGGCCCTCAAAATTAGAGAAAAAGAATGACTTTAAAGAGGACAGACTTTCGAAGGAGAAAGAAAAGACTTTCAAAGAAGAGAAAGAAAAACTGAAAAAAGAAAAGGTTTATAAAGAAGACTCGTCCGCTTTTGATGAATACTGTAACAAGAGTCAGTTTCTGGAGAACGAAGACACCAAGTTCAGCCTTTCTGACGACCAGCAGGACAGGTGGTTTTCCGACCTGTCCGACTCGTCCTTTGATTTCAAAGGGGACGACAGCTGGGATTCTCCGGTGACAGACTACAGGGACGTGAAGAGTGACCCTGTGGCCAGACTGATCCTGGAGACAGTGAAAGAGGACAGCAAGGACAAGAAGCGGGAAAACAAGGGCCGCGAGAAGCGAGACTATGGGGACAAGCGGAACGACAGGGACGCTTTCTTCAGGAAGAAGGACAGGGACTGTCTGGACAAGAGCTGCGAGAGGAGGAAGGAGCAGATGGAGAAGCACAAAGGCGTCCCCACCTGCCTTCCCGAGAAGGACAAAAAGAGGAGGGAGTCTGCCGAGGGCGGGCGGGACCGGAAGGACCCCCTCGAGGGCACCAAGGAGCGCAAGGACGGCAGGGCCAAGCCCGAGGAGGCGTTCCGGGAGGAGCTGAAGGAGCTGGGCGGCGAGGCCAGCTTCAAGGACAGGCCTGACTGCGACTTCGGGAAGGGCCTGGAGCCCTGGGAGAGGCTCCACCCCGCCAGAGAGAAGGAGAGGAAGGAGAAAGTGAAATTAGAGAAATACAAAGACAAGTCCAGTGACAAAGATAAAAGCGAAAAACCCATCCTTGAGAAATGTCAGAAGGACAAGGAATTTGACAAATGTTTTAAAGAGAAAAAAGATAGCAAGGAGAAGCATAAAGATACACACAGCAAAGACAAGGAGAGGAAAGCGTCTCTCGACCAAGTTAAGGAAAAGAGGGAGAAGACTTTCCCTGGGCTTCTCTCCGAGGACTTCCCTGAGAAGAAGGACGAGAAGAAGGGAAAGGAGAAGAGCTGGTACATCGCAGACATCTTCACCGACGAGAGCGAGGACGAGAAAGACGAGTATGCTGCCAGCGGGCTCAGACTCGGGGAGGCCGGGGACCCGCCCCGAGTGGACGGCCCCCCGGACCCCGACCGGCACCGGAAGCACTCTGCCGACCGGCAGCACTCAGAGAAGCAGAAAGACCGGGAGCTCCGAGAAAAGAAAAAGGAGAAGGGAGCCCTAGAAGGGGGCAAAGACAAGAAAGAGAAAGTCCTCGAGAAGCACAAAGACAAGAAGGATAAAGACTCCGCAGAAAAGTACAAGGACAGGAAAGACCGGATGTCCGTCGACTCCACTCAGGAAAAGAAAAACAAACAGAAGCCCCCAGAGAAGGTGGAGAGGAAGCCCCCTGCCGAGGACAAGGCCAAGAGCAGGCACCGGGACAGGCCAGACAGGGAGCACTGCCGAGACAGGAAGGCATCGAGGAGCACGGAGGCCGAGAAGAGCCTGCTGGAGAAGCTGGAGGAGGAGGCCCTGCACGCGTACAGGGAGGACTCCAACGACAAGGCCAGCGAGGTGTCCTCGGACAGCTTCACGGACCGCGGGCAGGAGCCGGGCCTCAGCGCCCTCCTGGAGGTGTCCTTCACAGAGCCCCCCGAGGAGAAGGTCAAGGAGAAAGAGAGGCACAGACACTCTTCGTCCTCGTCCAAGAAAAGCCACGATCGAGAGAGAATCAAGAAAGACAAGTCCGAGAAAAGAGAGAAGAGCGATGATTACAAGGACTCTGGCGGCAGGAAGGACCCCGGCCAGTACGACAAAGACTTTTCGGACGCCGACGCTTATGGGATCCCTTACGGCACAAAAGCCGACGTGGAGGACGGGTTAGATAAAGCCATCGAGCTCTTCTCCACTGAGAAGAAAGATAAGAACGATTCTGAAAGAGAACCCTCCAAGAAAGTAGAGAAGGAGCTGAAGCCCTACGGGTCCAGCACCGCCAGCGCCCTCAAGGAGAGGAGGAGGAGGGAGAAGCACCGGGAGAAGTGGAGGGACGACAGGGACAAGCACCGTGACAGGCACGGGGACGGGCTCCTGCGGCACCACAAGGACGAGCAGAGGCCTGCGGCCAGAGACAAGGACAATCCTCCGAACCCGCTCAGAGACAAGTCCAGGGAGGAGAGCCTGAAACTCAGCGAGACCAAACTGAAGGAGAAGTTCAAGGAGAACCCAGAGAAAGAGAAGGGTGACCCGGCTAAGGTCAGCAACGGAAACGAGAAGCTGCCGGTGTCCAGAGACCTGGGCAAGAGAGACGCGCGGCCCAGAGAGAAGCTTCTGGGCGACGGTGACCTGATGATGACCAGCTTCGAGCGCATGCTGTCCCAGAAGGACCTGGAGGTCGAGGAGCGGCACAAGAGACACAAGGAGAGGATGAAGCAGATGGAGAAGATGCGGCACAGGTCCGGGGACCCGAAGCTCAAGGAGAGGATGAAGACCGCCGAGGACGCGCGCAAGAAGAGTCTGGACGCCCCTCCCAAGAAGCCGCCGGCGCTGGACCCCGCCCTGAAGGACAGGAAGCTCAAGGAGTCTGCTCCTGCTCCGCCCGCCGCCGAGAACAAGCCCCACCCGGGACCAGCTGTGGACGCGAGGGACTGGTTGGCAGGGCCGCACATGAAAGAGGTCCTGCCCGCTTCTCCCAGGCCTGACCAGGGCCGGCCCACCGGGGTCCCCACGCCCGCATCCGTGGTGTCGTGCCCCAGCTACGAGGAGGCCATGCACACGCCCAGGACGCCGTCCTGCAGCGCCGACGAGTACTCCGACCTCATTTTCGACTGTGCAGACCCCCAGCCCGTGTCCAGCACGTCCGCCCGCGCCTGCTCCCCTTCCTTCTTCGACAGGTTCTCTGTAGCGGCGGGTGGGGTTTGTGAGACCGCGAGCCAGACGCCTACGAGGCCGTTGTGCACAAGCCTTTACCGCTCGGTCTCCGTTGATATCAGGAGGACCCCCGAGGAGGAATTCAGCCCTGGGGACAAGCTGTTCAGACAGCAGAGCGTCCCCACCGCGTCCACTTACGACTCACCGGGGCAGCACCTGGAGGACAAGGCCCCTGGGCCCCCAGGTCCTGCCGAGAAGTTTGCCTGCTTGTCTCCGGGGTATTATTCCCCAGACTATGGCATCCCCTCCCCCAAAGCGGACGCTCTGCACTGCCCGCCTGCGGCCGCGGTCAACACCACCCCCTCCCCAGAGGGTGCCTTCCCTGGTTTACAAGCGAAGTCCCCCCCTCCACACAGAGATGAGCTGTTGGCCCCATCCATGGAGGGAGCCCTTCCGCCTGACTTGGGCATCCCCCTGGATGCCACGGAGGACCAGCAGGCCACTGCCGCCATCATCCCCCCGGAGCCCAGCTACCTGGAACCACTGGACGAGGGGCCCTTCAGCACGGTCATCACGGAGGAGCCCGTTGAGTGGGCGCACCCGGCGGCCTCGGAGCAGGGCCTCTCCTGCAGCCTGATCGGGGGCGCCCCTGAGAACCCCGTCAGCTGGCCTGTGGGGCCGGACCTCCTGCTTAAGTCCCCACAGCGACTCCCAGAGTCCCCGCAGCATTTCTGCCCCAGTGAGGCCGTCCACCCTGCTGCGCCGGGGCCCTTTGGGGCCACAGAGCCCCCTTACCCAGGCTCCCCTGACTCGTACCCTCTGTCGGCCACCGAGCCTGGACTTGAGGGCGCCAAAGGTGACGTGGGGGAGGCGGTCCCGGCCTCTGTCTCCGCCCCAGAGGAACCAGCCGCCTTTGCCCCTGCCTCCAGGCTGGAGCCGTTCTTCTCCAACTGCAAGCCGCTGCCGGAAGCAGCCCCCGACACGGCCCCGGAGCCTGCGTGTTTGACCACCGTGGCTCAGGTGGAGGCTCTGGGGCCCATGGAGAGTAACTTCTTGGAAAATGGGCATGACCTGTCGGCCCTCGGCCAGGTGGAGCCGGTGCCCTGGCCCGACGGCTTCCCCAGCGCCGAGGACGACTTAGATCTCGGGCCCTTTTCCTTGCCAGATCTTCCCCCTCTTCAAGCGAAAGACGTTTCCGACGTCGAAACAGAACCTATAGAAGAGCCTGCCCTCGTTCCTCCGGAAGAGACCCCGGCGGGGCCCCCTGTGGTCCTGAATGGCGGGGATGGCCCTGCCGCAGCCGCCGAGGACCAGCCCCTGCGGCCTCCTGACCAGGTGGCCCCCCGGCTTGCCGCAGAGCCTGAGCCCGAGCCCCCGGAGGAGCCCCAGCCAGATGCCACGGTGGAAGCCGCGGTAGAAGCAGGGGCCGTGTCGGAGGGGAGGGTCCCTGAGGACTCCGACTCCAGCCTGGGGCCCGCGCCGGCACCCCCCGAGCAGCAACCGCCAGGGAGTGGAGAGGAGGCGGCCGAGGGCCAAGATGCGCCGGCCGCATCCCACAGCGTGCCCGACGCCCCCGTGGACGGCTCGGCCGTGGCGGACGGGGCCGGCCCACTCGACAGTGCCGGTCTCGAGGGGCCGCTGGGCAGCATGCAGCCCGAAGTGATGGAACCAGAACCCAAACCCGCGGCCGAAGCCCCCAAGGCCCCCAAAGTGGAGGAGATCCCCCAGCGCATGACCAGGAACCGGGCCCAGATGCTGGCCAACCAGAACAAGCAGAGCTCGCCCCCCTCGGAGAAGGAGCCCGTCCCCGCACCCGCCCCCCGAGCAAAGGGCCGCTGCTGTGAGGAGGATGACCCCCAGGCCCAGCACCCACGCAAGCGCCGCTTCCAGCGCTCCAGCCAGCAGCTGCAGCAGCAGATGAACACGTCCACACAGCAGACGCGGGAAGTGATCCAGCAGACGCTGGCCGCCATCGTGGACGCCATCAAGCTGGACGACATCGAGCCCTACCACAGCGACAGGTCCAACCCCTACTTCGAATACTTGCAGATCAGGAAGAAGATCGAGGAGAAGCGCAAGATCCTCTGCTACATCACCCCTCAGGCACCCCAGTGCTACGCCGAGTACGTTACCTATACGGGCTCCTACCTCCTGGACGGCAAGCCGCTCAGCAAGCTGCACATCCCCGTGGTGAGTACCGGGGCGGGGCCGGGACCCCGCGGGCCGCGTGAGCGCGGACGCCAAGCCCCCAGGGCTTGCTGCCCTTCTGGGGACCAGCCTCCCACACGGTGGGCCTTGCTGACGGAGCGCCTCGGGGTCAGGAGATCTGCTCACTTGGCTCTGTGGGTGTCCCTCCTCCTCACCCGGGACTACCCACCTCCCGCATCACGCACACCGACGCAGCTGTGCCGTTCCCTGCCACTCGGGGATCCCCTCTAACACCCCAGTGCCTCCACGGACACGTAGGCCTGGCCCCTCTGAGTGAGTCCCTCCATGCTTCGGTCCCGGTTCCCGGTGGCCCCATGTTGCTGACGCGAAGCCAGGCCTTCATCCTCCTTACGCTGGAGCCCGAGCAACCCTGGCCCCTTTCGCACCTTCTCCAAGTGCACCCTTTGTGGGGTTTGCGGGCTCCTCCGCCCAGAGGGCATGTCCCTAAGCCCCCAGCCCCACCGTGGGCGTTGCACACGGAGCCTCTGGTCCCTTTCGTCTACTCCATTCCCTTGGCCACCTGATCGTCCTCCATTGGCACCCAGTGACCCCGTGTCTGTGCAGACGGGACCCGTCCAAACCCCACCGTGCACACCGTCTCCCAGCCCCCTCGAGTCCACGTCTGGGCCATCAGGCACACATCTTGCACGTCCCTGCTGCTCCTGTTGCACCCCTTCCCCTGGGTGGGCTCCTGCCTCCTGCTCGCACAGCAGAGCCCGACCTCAGCCTTCCTCTGCTCACTCCCAGCCTGCCCGGCCTGCTCCACGTGCAGGTGACTTGCTGCCCGTTTTTTGGCGGGGCGGGGGGATCGCACCCTGAAGAAAAGCCAGAACTTCTGCCTTATGCTGGGAGGGCCCAGGCGCACAGCCCACGTCGCCAGTCTCAGGGGGAGCCCCCCCAGGGGGGGGTCACGTTGGATGCGTGTGCTCTGAAAGTTGGTGTCTGAGCTGGTTCCCCACCAGGGCTGACATCCGGTGTGTTCTGATCGAGGACCCGTGCCTCGGAGTGTCAGGCTCTGGGGGCGAGGCGCTGAGAGCACAGGGCCTGGGCCGGCACCCCCCTCCCAGCACGGCTCTCCCTGATCCCAGGCTGCCCCGGGCAGGAGACGAGGCAGCTTAGCCCTGTCGGTCCTAGGGCGGGGAGGATTAGCTGCTTGGTCTTGTCTGGGACACCAGATCCCAAAAGAATCTGGCCTGGGATCTCTGTTCAGTGAGACGTTTGGTTGCCTTTTTCGTTTAAATTTTAGTTTTCAAAACAGAGCACCACGACCATCGTGGAAAACTTGGGGTCACTGTGTTTGTGTAGCTTCTGCTTACCTTCCACTGGGTCTCACACCTTCTTTCGTAGAGACCACTCTGTTTCCTTTCTGTCGCCACACCACGGTCACCCAGGCTGTTTGGGAAGGGTGGGCAGAGGGCGGGCATCCTGGTGCGAGTTCACAGCCCCACCAACCCCACCCCCCGTGATTGCAGATTGCGCCCCCTCCCTCCCTGGCGGAGCCCCTGAAGGAGTTGTTCAAGCAGCAGGAGACGGTGCGGGGCAAGCTGCGTCTGCAGCACAGCATCGAGCGGGTAAGAGGGGCTGTGGGCGCGGGGCGTCGGGCCGGGGCGCGGCTGGCCTGCGGGGGGCCTGGCTCATCCGGCTGCTCTCCTCCAGGAAAAGCTCATCGTCTCCTGCGAGCAGGAGATCCTGCGGGTTCACTGCCGGGCGGCGAGGACCATCGCGAACCAGGCGGTACCGTTCAGTGCCTGCACCATGCTGCTGGACTCGGAGGTCTACAACATGCCCTTGGAAAGTCAGGTGGGTGGGCACGCATGCGCCTGGGCCGCACCACAGGCACAGCGAGTGGAAATACCCGCGTCCCACAGATCGAGTCGGCCCGGCGGGGTGGGGGGTGGGGGGCGCGACCAGACAGCGGCACGTTCAGTGCGGGTCCTCAGGGGCCTCCGATCATTAGATTTTCCTGGAAAACATGATTAGGATGAGTCACCCCTAGAGCCCCGGCTGCAGGGGCTGCCCCAGGAACGGCCCAGTCGGCAGCTGTCGTGCGCGGGCGGAACCAGGCGCTGCAGCCGGGGGCCGGGAGGTGTTGAGCGCGCAGCTGCCCACCGTGGCTGTGCTTCCTTCCCCCGCGGTGGCACCGTGGCCCTGCTCTGTCCCCTTCCTCCCCCTGCCGTGGTCGCAAGACGGCTCCCGGGGGGGTGTCCCGAGTGCCTGTGCCTTTCAGGGGCCTCACCTGCTGGCAGCTCCCGGTGTTGACCTGTCCCCGCAGACTCCTGTGTCCCCGCTCCGTCCCCTGCTGCCTGCCGCATTCAGGCCTGGGGCCAGACTCTGTCACCGGTTGATTCTCTTCCTTGACAACCACTGTGACTTTTTAAAATCCACCCAGAGTGTGTCATTTTGGGCCTGCCCCCTGGTGACCCGTGTGCCCCACAGGCCAGCGTGAGCTCCCACTGCACCCCGGCTCATGAGCAGCATTCTCAGGTTGGATGTGTGCGGAAGTAGGTGGTTCAGAGATTTCTTTTAAAACTTTTTATTAGTGCATTAAGGATTTTCCAGGCACTTACATAGTCTTGAAGAATATCTCAAAAACTTGCCCCATCAGGGAAGCCTGGCTCGCTCAGTCGGTAGAGCGTGCAGCCCTTCCTGTCAGGGTCGTGAAGTCAAGCCCCACATTGGGCCTGAAGCCTACTTAAAATTTGAAGAAATTAACTTTCCCCATTAACCTGTTGTCTGAAGCAAAAGCTCTAAAACGGTCAGGCACTGAAGAGCTGCTTTAGGGGATTTTGCACCTAAAAGCAAGCATCTTGGTGACTTCTGAGCTGCTGCTGAGCGAGCCCTCCCCTGCGTCTGGTACGGGGCCTGCTCCCAGCTCCCCGGGGGCCACGCATGGGGCCAGACCGCGGGGGCTGTGAGACCACCCACCGGCTGCCCTCCGTGGGTACAGGTGTTGCTCTATGTGAGGACAGTGACGGCAGGTTGGCGTCCCCGCTGCGTGAAGCCACCGCGGGCCTCCCGGGGTCCTTTTTACAGAAAGTTACAAGCAGAAGAAATGGAAACACAGAGGCACACGGCAGGCTCCGGGGCTGGGGGCAGGGAACGCGAAGGGAGGGCCGCGTGTGTCGGTCCCGGACCGGGACAGCGCCTGGGGACTCGAGAGTAAGACCACGGCTTTCACTCTGCGCGTGGGCCTTCTGCCTGGCTCTTCCCCACCCCCCAGCGTCCACGTCTGCTCTTTTCAGGGGGATGAGAACAAGTCCGTGCGCGACCGGTTCAATGCCCGCCAGTTCATCTCCTGGCTCCAGGACGTGGACGACAAGTATGACCGCATGAAGGTGAGGGCCCTGTGCCCCCCAGGCTGCGCCTGGGCTGGGGGTCCCAGCAGGTGTCTGGGGCGGGGGGCGGGGTGGCTGCTGCTGGGTCCCCTGTTTGGAAGTGACAGTGTCAGACCCTCTGAACCCAGTGGATACTTTCAGGGAGCTGAGGTCTCCCCGCCCCCATGTTGCCTCCTTAGAGTGTCTTCCCTCCTGTCCAGGTGTGCGGGGAGCAGCTCCTGTCACCAGCTGGCGGTCAGACCTCTGTGGGACCCCACCTTGAGCCCTCCTCAAAGGTCACAGCATGCACCCAGCACCGCTGCTCTGGACGTGCTGACCAGTGCAGCAGGCAGAGGATGGGTGGGAGATAGAGAAAGATTAGCAAGTAAGAAGCACATCCTCATCCGCAGGTGCTAGGGTTGCCAACTGGAAAACTGAACGCCAGTTACAGAGTTGACACGAGGGTCAGCGCCACCCCTGGGAGGCTCCAGGAGGCAGGGCCCAGAGGGCCGTGCCCGCTCTTCTCACTAGAGCTCTGGGGCTGGGGTGGGGGTGGGGGGCCTGCTCTTGGAGAGGAAGACAGAGTTTGCAGGATGCCGGCCCTAACCTGCGTCCCCTCCCCGCACGGACCCATGGCCGCGGCGCCCTCGGAGAGGTGCTGGCATGGAGTAGACGGCAGACAGTAAGGAGCCCACGCGGCGTCTGTGGCCCTGGGCTCGTCCCTGGGAAGCTCCCGCCTCCACCAGGCCTGGTGGCTGCCCCGTAACAAGACAGAGTCGTCTTGACCACGTTAAAGTTAGACGTTGTGCATTGAAAACACAGGAGTGTAACGTCCTTAACGTACAAAGAACTTAAAAAACAGGGTGCATAGAAAAAGACGTGGAGGGGCGCAGTCACTGAGCATCGGACTCGGTCTCGGCTCAGGTGGCGATCTCAGGGTCGTGGGATCGAGCCCCGCGCTGGGCTCCTCGCTCAGCATGGAGCCGGCTGAGAGTCTCTCCTGCCTCTCCCCCGCTGGTGCGTGTGCACTCTCAAAGTCGTTTTGAAAAAGAAAGAAAGGAAGTGCGCCAAGTGTGCCTGGTTTGGAGCTGTGGCCACCATAAACAGTGGTTCGTCTCCGGAAGAGTAAAGGTGGAGGCGGGTTCCCATCCCGACCCCCTCAGCACACTGAATCATTTTAAGGCACATTATAGACACTGATCCTCCACCGTCTGTGCTTCTGGGCGCACGTCTGAGAAAACGAGTCTGGCCGCGAGGAGAGTCCTCACACCGGGTTCACATGCACCCTCTGCTCGCAAACCCGCCCGACCCCAGGCCCACCTCAGTGATGCCGGCAGACGCTCTTTCGGCTCTCCCCTTTCACCTGCTCGATCCGGGACCCTTACGTAGCACACCCTGACGGTACCACCGCCATTACTTAGAACCTCGTGAATAGGATACCCCGGTACAAAACGCTTCAGACCCTAGATAACCGGTTTTACACGTTTCGTTTGTTTTTCGGCGCCTGCCTGGTTCAGTGGGTAGAGCATGCGACTGCTGATGTTGGGGTCATGAGTTTGAGCCCCACATGTGGCGTTGAGCCTACTTCAAAGTTTTTTTTAAAAAGACCTAATTTGTAGTACAAGTGAAGCTAAGATGACCAGCCCTAAATAACTGTAAAAAGAAAATGGCCAAGAACAGTAGCTTTCAGTTTCAATTAGACGCTACTGTGGAACCTGGGGGGCGGGGGCACCGTCCAGGGACAGGGCTGGGCGCCCATGGGCTCAGCACTGCTGCTGAGCTGTGCGGAGGCCGGGGGCGCTCAGGTGGCCTTTGGGGGGGGGCATGGGCCCCGGGGGCCGGCCTCGCTTGGGCAGCTGGGGGCGTGGGGGGCCGGGGTCTTGCCTCAGCTCCCCTCACCTGCTGTGTTTCCCGCATAGACGTGTCTCCTGATGCGGCAGCAGCACGAGGCCGCGGCTCTCAACGCCGTGCAGAGGATGGAGTGGCAGCTGAAGGTCCAGGAGCTGGACCCCGCCGGGCACAAGTCCTTGTGCGTCAACGAGGTGCCCTCCTTCTACGTGCCCATGGTCGACGTCAACGACGACTTCGTGCTTCTGCCAGCCTGACGCACCTCGGCACGGCCACACAGGACACGGGCGAGGGCCACACGCGTCTGCCCAGCGCTGCCGCCACGTCCAGGCAGTGGAGGGAGACCTTGTCCCTCAGGTGGGGACACCCAGGGAGAGACCCGCACTTTGCCCCCTGGGGCAGGGCTCTGTAATACCAGCTGCCGCGGGAGGCCGAGGAGACCTCGGGGACGCAGATGCGGACACGGCGGCCGGGGTCTGCCCTCCAGCCGGCTGCACGGGCATTTCAGGAGCTGCAGAACCGAGTGTATTTTTTAAAATTTCTTGTTCCATTCTGATCAACTAAAAGAAAATTAAGGCGTCCACCCCTCAGAAACCGCGCCCTCCAGGTCCGAGGGCAGGGAGAGTGCGGACCCAGCTGCTGCCCGGCTGCCCCGGGCCTCAGTCGGGCTGGGACGCTGTGCGGGGGGAAGGGCCGGCCGCCCGCCCGCCCGCCCGCCACGGACTTGGAGCCGGGACTCGGGTTGTGTTTTTAATGGAGTCAAATCCACGTGGTTTGTATATTTTTTCCTTTAATCTTGGGCATTTTGTTTCTCTTTCTGAGAACATAACTTGAAACACTACAGAGCCAATAATCATATAAAAAGTATACCCGTAAACGCTGTACAGTTTTATACACATTCACAATGTACTTTTGCTGCCTTCTAGATAATTTATTTTGCAACACATACTGCACAGTTGTAAATAACTTCTGTACTGTAACATCACTTCAGTTATGTGTAAAGAAATAAATAAATTAATTAAATGCTCCTTGTACCTGACAGGCCCCTCTCTAGGAGGGGCCGACCCACAGGACTCAGCTGAGGGGTCCCTCTGCGTCTTCAACTGTTTTCCTTCCCAATTAGCACCTTTTAATTTTGAAACATTAATTTTCCCTCCTTTCCCACGCCCCCCCCCCCGCCCCCCAGGCAGCCAGACCAGGGCGGGGGGCAGAGGGGGGACAGGGAGAGGCCCGACGGGCACACCTCCAGCCGGCTGCCCCCAGGGCCTGGCAGGAATAGGAAGGAAAGGAGAGGCCCTCACGACTGGGGCGGTGGGTTCTCGGCTGCAGGGCCTTGGAGAGACCACCGCCTGGCCCTCTGCGTCCAGAACGGGAGCACAACCCTGAGCTTCCACATGTGGCTGGCAGATCTCCCAGCCAGGCCGCTGCTGATGCGGGGTCCCCACGGGGAGAGCCCCTGGGCTACCAGCTTGGAGGGCCAGGATGGGCGGTGGGAGCCCCGCAGGGCAGAGCGGACAGACCACGGACCCTGCGTCCGCTGGGAGGAGACGCTGCGGGGATGGCACCAGGCTGGCCTGGGGCCGCCCCCTGAGCAAAGCAGCTCCTTCCCAGAGACCACCCTCGCCTCATCCGGTCCTGGCTCGCACCGTCAGCCCCACACGCACCCCGGGCACTGGGCACACGGCGCGGAGGTGCAGGTCCAGGCAGCCGGGTGTGGGCTGGGCCTTTTCCTCTCTCACGTTCTGGAACCCGTCACCCTCTCCTCGGTCTCCTGTACCTCACCGGGCAGCAGCAACTGCAGAATGACCGCATCCCCGGGCGGGACTCCTCCGGTGCGGGGGTACCGCGGGGTGCTGGGCCAGGCTCCCTCCCAGTCCGTGCAGTACCCCGGTACCGGCCGAGCCCCGCCTCTCCTCCTGACTCCCTCTTCTCCCCTTTGTGCAGAATTCCTCCAGGCTGGTGCCCGCTCGTGCTTGCAGGGCAGGGGTGGAGAGGGCAGCAAAGCTCCAGTGTTTTCTGGGCGTCAATTAGTTACTTTTCTCATCATGGAGCTGTCATCACAGTAACCCATCTTTTTAAGATTTTTCATCTATTTGAGAGCGAGTGAGCGGGGAGCCCCACTCGGGACTCGATCCCAGGACCCTGGGATCATGAGCCAAAGACGGACGCTTCACCGACGGAGCCGCCCAGGTGCCCCCCAGTCACCCGTCTTCTAAGCCCTGCTTTTTTTTTTTTTTTTTTAAGATTTTATTTATTTGAGACAGAACGACAGACAGAGAGCATCAGAGGGAGGAGGGTCAGAGGGAGAAGCAGACCCCCCGCCGAGCAGGGAGCCTGATGCGGGACTCGATCCCGGGACTCCAGGATCATGACCTGAGCCGAAGGCAGTCGCCTAACCGACTGAGCCACCCAGGCGCCCTAAGCCCTGCTTTTTCAAGCACCAGGCCGTGGACTTGCCGGCTGTGCGTGTTGGGGGTGGGGATGGCGCCCCCCCCGCCCCCGGCCTCCACACTGCCGTGTGGACGGTGGCCCTGTAGCCTTGAGCGCCTGCACACGGCATTGCCACCATGCCCCGTCCCGGGGTCAGCACGCTGGGGGGCTGCCGCAGAAGCACACAACCTGGATGCTCCCGTCTGGGCTGCGTGTGTGGAGGTGCCCCCCCCCCCCCCCCCCCCCCCCACAAGTAACTAAGAACCAAGGCTGTCTGTGGTTTGCTCCCAGTGCTCACTTCTCTGGGCTGGAAGGGTCAGCGCACGTCTTATTTTCAGGACGTCCGTGAGTCCAGACCTGCACCTGGTCTGGACGCAGGCTGTCCCTGAGGCCCGTGGCTGCAGGTGTGGGTGTCCACGGAGGAAGGCGGGAGGAAGGGCGTGCTTGGCCCCGGGCTCAGCCCCCGGCCCCACGCCGGACTACCGCCCAGGCTCCGCGCTCCTGCACACACAGCGCCGACCTCCCTACCAGCGAGGGGGTCCACCAGCCCGTAATTGGGGCCTCTGCCGACCCCTGCTGATGCCGGTCCTCCAGGGGCTCTCAGAACCCAATGAGCATCGCACAGCTCCAGGTGAGCACCCAGCAGGGCCGGTGGGCCTCCTCCGTGAGGGGGGCCAGTGCTTGGCAGGGGTTCCCCTGACTTAGAGGGAACGCACCCATGTAAGAGACGCGAACGGCAGACTACAACATGGCAGCAGGTGAGGGCTTTCCGGGAGAAGCCATGAGCAGCTTCCGCCTTTCCTGGGAAGGCAGCTGTGGAGGGGCATTCGAGCGGTACGGAAGCCCGGAGGTGGGCCCGACCCGGTGACCCTGCAGGGCAGGACAGGCTTTCCCTGGAGGGGACCCGGTGCCCAAAGAGTGAGTGGACACCTGAGGCTGGGCGACGGCTGGTGGCCTTGGCAGGAAGAGAGGGTTCGTTCGCATGAACCAAGCCAGCACGCGGCGTCTGCAGGTAGGCTCCCGACAGCCTGCTTCCACCCTCCTTTAACAGGGGAGGACAGGAAGCTGCCCCCATGTGTCTTCTTCTTCAAGTTGGGGACTTAGTGACACAAGCACTCCGGACAGTGGAAGGAAGGGGCTCGGCTTCCCTTTTTGTGAAACAGGATGAGAAGCTGAGGGGCAGCCCCGGAGCTCAGGCGGTGCTCCCCACACGCCACAGCTGGGGCTTCGGGCCACTCACTCCCCTGGCGAGGGCGGGCCGGCACAGACCCCGCACACGCGCTTCCGCGCACAGAACCAGGGAAGCCCAGGCTTGTGGTACAGTGTCACTTACGTTCATCACCTGGACTGTTTGCAGGAGCAGAAAGGAACAAAACAAGCGTCACAGACGGAGCAGTGCTTCTCGACCTCGTGCTCCTTACAGCGGCCAGAAGAGTCTGCGCGTCAGCAGCACCCCTCCGAGCTAGGACGACCTCCATCTCCGAGCACTGCCAAACGCTCCCGCACCGGGCGAGATCACGCCCACTGAGCGCAGCTTATATATAGCAACGAAGAGTAACAAAATCCAGCTACACACACAGTTTGGATTGTATGGCTCTGTTTATATAAAATTCACACCAACTGCAGGGTGAGCGGTCACTCTGGAGCACGTGAGCATTCCAGGGGCTGCTGGTGACACTCTATTTCTTGATCTTGGTATTGACCCTACGGGCAGGCTTTGTGATAACTTAATGGGTAGTAAATGTATTTTTGGCATCCTTCGGTCATATTTCACAGCTTAAAAAAGGTAGAAGACTTTTCTACATTTCCCTGTGGCAGCTAGGATGATATTCAAGGACATACTTTAGGAAGTAGGATGCCAGATGCCAAGTTAAAATGGCAATCTGAGCCATTTACCTCGCAGTCAAAAATCCCCCCAAAATTAGAAAAGGCAGAAAACCACCAATTCAAAGTAGTCCTGGTAAAGAGAGAATGTTACTATCACAGATCAGAACCTCAGAGAAATGGAAAAGATAAAGTAGGGTGAATTCATTTAATGGAAAATGAAGAACTTCCAGAAGAGCGAAGTAAAAACCTTCAAAAATCTCCCTAACAGCAATAAGAACTTTGGAGGGAGGGGGGAAAAAAAAAAAGCTGTCAAGATCACCATTTTCAGAACTTTGGAAATTAACCAAGGCATGATTATTCCAGAAAAAAAGCTAAACCTCTGAAGCGAGCTGTGTGTCATTTTAAGTTCCATATTTCCATTCTTCTCTTTCCAGTTCCGTGTTCGTCTTGACAACCAGCAACCCAGCAGCCACCAGAAGGGTTAGCCTGAGTGTGGGTCTCCTCAGGTGTCCTCCCAGCTCCAGGGCACTGCCACCATTTGACTTGTCTGGCAGCTCTCTGGAAAAGCCCCATTCCTAGGACTTGTTATTTGACCCTCACTTGGAGATCATTCAGTGGGAAAAGGCCTTCACCCCAGACGGTTTGTCACCAACAATCAATGACAACTGTTTAACATCACAGCTGCCCGAGGTGATGATACCAGTAAGAGCAAACAAGAGCCTGGCCACAAAGCTGAAAAGGAAGATCTGGGGAATGAGATGTCTATGGGTACACTTATGAATGCTCTGATATATTCCTGAGGAAACAGAAGGCCAAGTGCACATGCAGGTCTGTGTGCGTGCTCAGGAAGTAACTTAGAACTCCTATTTTCTCACTTTTGGCTAAACTTGAGGCCTTGTGGAAACAGGAAATGAAGCCAATGAAGAGCTGTGACTTGCCAGAGTACTGAAGAGCCTTCGGGCAAAGAGTGGAAGACTTCGTGGATCAAGGGTTTGAAGGAAATCTGCCCAATCATTAGCGTGGCAGCAAGCTAACAGCACAAAGGCGTCACCCCCACACCCAACAGGGATTTAGACTTTACAGAATTAGTTCAGAAAGTCGCTAAATACAGCAGCAGCTGCAACCAACCAACAAAAAGTAAAATCTGGATAATGGGGAACTGATTTCCAGAATCACCCTGTTATGTTATTTAAAATGTCTACTTTTGAACAGAAAATTAGGAGACATGCAAAGAAACAAAGTATGGGGGCGCTTGGGTGGCTCAGTCGTTAAGCGTCTGCCTTCGGCTCAGGTCATGATCCCAGGGTCCTGGGATCGAGCCCCGCATCAGGCTCTCTCCTCAGCGGGAAGCCTGCTTCTCCCCCTCCCACTCCCCCTGCTTGTGTTCCCTCTCTCGCTGTCTCTCCCTCTGTCAAAATAAATAAATAAAATCTTTAAAAACAAAAAAACAAAAACAAAAAACAAAGTATGACCCATAAACAGGAAAAAACAAGTAACAGTTGATGCTGTCTTTGAGGAAGCCCAGATATTAAATAAACCTAAGACTTAAAGTCCACTTTGATAAATTACATTCAAAGAACTAGATGAAATTATGTCTGGGGGGCGCCCGGGTGGCTCAGCTGGTGAAGTGTCTGCCTTCGGCTCAGGTCATGATCCCAGCATCCTGGGATTGAGCCCCAGGCCTGCTTCTCCCTCTCCCTCTGCCTGCCGCTCCCCCTGGTTGTGCTCCTGCACCCTCTCTCTCTCAATCTTTTTTAAAACAAGAAACTATGTCTGGGGGCGCCTGGGTGGCTCAGTCGTTAAGCGTCTGCCTTCAGCTCAGGTCATGATCCCAGGGTCCTGGGATCGAGACCCACATTGGGCTCCCTGCGCTGCGGGAAGCCTGCTTCTCCCTCTCCCACTCCCCCTGCTTGTGTTCCTTCTCTCACTATCTCTCTCTGTCAAATAAATAAATCTTTAAAAAAAAAAAAAAGAAACTATGTCTGAAGAATTAATATGACTGTAAAAGAATGGTGTCTCACCAAATAAAGAATATTAGTAAACAGAGCAGTTACTCGGAAGAGAAAATGGAAATCATGCCATTGGAAGTGCAGTGACAGAATCTGAGTGGGCAGAAGCAGACCTGAAGATCGGTCAACTGAGATGATCAAATTTGAGGAACAGAAAAAAAAAAAAAGGAAGGAAAATGAGCAGAGCCTCAGAGACCTGCTAGATGCTACCAAGTGCACCAATATGTGTGCAAATGGGAGTTCCTAGGAGAGAAAGGGGCAGAAAGAATATCTGAAAAAATGGCCCAAATTACCCAAATTTGATGAAAAATACTAATCTATATCTAAGAAGCCCAATAAACTGCAAGCAGGATAAACTCAAAGAGATCCACACTTAGATGTATCAAAACCTGTCCAAAGTGAAAGACAAAGAGAATCCTGCAGTAGCAAGAGACTCAGTTTAGAGCCCAGGGGGAGCCTCCGCAGGACCGAACAGCACAGCGGAGACCACGCGGCGGGAAGGCCGCGGGATGGCAAGTGCAAAGTGCTGACGAGGACATCGCCAGCTGAGAACGTAACAAGAGAAGACGCTTTCAAGAACGGAGAAATTAGGACATTTCCAGATGAACAAAAACAGAATTTATTGCTAGCATATCTGCACTTCAGAAACAGTAAAAAGTGTCCTTCAGCCTCCATGAAAAAACACTAAATAGTAATTTGAATCCACATGAAGAAATAAAAACACTGCTTTTCATCAGTAACTATATAAACATAAAAGACAGTATAAGGGGCACCTAGGTGGCTCAGTGGTTAAGCGGCTGCCTTCAGCTCAGGTTATGATCGCAGGGTCCTGGGATTGAGCCCCGCGTCGGGCTCCCTGCTCAGCGGGAAGCCTGCTTCTCCCTCTCCCACTCCCCCTGCTTGTATTCCCTCTCTCTCTCTGTCTTTCTCAAATAAGCAAATAAAATCTTTAGAAAAAAAATTAATAAATAAAAGACAGTATGAGTGCATTTTTTGTCTGTGACCCTTCTGTCTTACTTAAAAGACAATGACATAAAGCAGTAATTATAAAACTGCTGATGGGCTTATGATGTATAAAGACATAATTTATATGTAATTTGTAGCACAAAGGAGAAGGCTACATTACAACAAAGTTTTGGTATGCTATTGAAACTTAACTATTCATCCAAACTAGGTTGTTTTAATATGTTTACTGTAATCCCCACATCAACCTTTTTTTATTAGTAACTCAAAAATATAGTCCAATAAGCAGTTTAAATGGGATACTAGAAAACACCTAAAACAAAAGAAGGCAGTATTGGTGGAACTGAGAAACAAAACAGATTTATGACATAAGAACAGCAAAAAATAAATTTTACCGATAATATAAGTGTAAATGGATTAGACTCACCAGTTAAAAGGGAGAGATTGACAGAATTTACTTTTTAAAATTATGATTCAACGATATGCTGCCTACATGAGACTCAGCAAAAACTGGCCGACCAAAAAGAACTAGACCATTCATGGTACCAGTTGGAGACTTCACTATGCTCACTTTTCACATAGACAGAACAAGTAAGCGGAAGATCGACAAGGAAACCAAAGACTTGAGCAACACTATAAACCAACTAGACCTCTATCCAGCAGGCGGCCCCACCACAGCAAGGGACATCTGCTTCTCAAGTGAGCATGGAATATTTTCCAGGAGAGACAATATGTGAGGCCCCAAGTCAAGCTTCAGTAAATTCAGAAAGACCGAGATAATACAGGGGTGCCTGGGTGGCTCAGTCGTTAAGCTCTGCCTTCGGCTCAGGTCATGATCCCAGGGTCCTGGGATCGAGTCCCGCATCGGGCTCCCTGCTCAGCGAGAAGCCTGCTTCTCCCTCTCCCCTCCCCCTGCTTGTGTTCCCTCTCTGTGTCTCTCTCTGTCAAAGAAATAAATAAAACCTTTAAGAAAAAAAAAAAAGGGCGCCTGGGTGGCTCAGTTGGTTAAGCGACTGCCTTCAGCTCAGGTCATGATCCTGGAGCACCGGGATCGAGTCCCGCATCGGGCTCCCTGGCTCGGCGGGGAGTCTGCTTCTCCCTCTGACCCTCCTCCCTCTCATGCTCTCTGTCTCTCATTCTCTCTGTCTCAAATAAATAAATAAAAATCTTTAAATTAAAAAAAAAAAGAAAAGAAGAAAAAAAAAGTAAATTGAGATAATTCAATAGGAAAAACTTTGAGCTGAACCAAAGAAGTGTGTGGGAGGGTTGCCCACTGAGACAGAGGGGTTTTCTCAACAGAGCCGCTGCAACCCCTGAGCTAAGACACGCAGAGCAGGACCTGGTGGGAGGGCATCCTCAGGGGCTACACAAATGCCCAGCCCCGTGAACAAAGTGAGGGGCGGCACTGCAGGTCCCCAAACTACACCGAACGGTGCAGCTCACCAACAAATACCACTCAGCTGGCCCCTTCAAGGTGTTTAGGATGATCAATTTTAGGGTATGTGTATTTTAACGTAATTTAAAAAAAGAAGAAAAACTTACAGGAAATGAAAACATTTCTGTAACATAAAAGTGCAAATAGTTAATCTCAAGCAAACCCATATACTACAAGAGATGTCAGAGGGAGTCGTGCCGGCAGGAGGACACTGGTATTAGACAGAAATCTGCATCTACGTAGAGAAACAATCTCTAGAACAGAAACCACATGGTTAACTAGATAACACTTATTTCATGATTTCCTTAAAACATAGTTAACTATTTTTTTTAAGATCTTATTTATCTGACAGAGAGAGAGAGCATAAGCAGGGGAAAGCGGCAGGCAGAGGGAGACAGAGAAGCAGGCTTCCCGCCGAGCAGGGAGCCCGACGTGGGGCTCGATCCCAGGACCCTGGGACCATGACCTGAGCCGAAGGCAGACGCTTAACGACTGAGCCACCCAGGCGCCTCTGTGTTTAATTTTTTGAGGATCTCTAAAAGAGTTTTCCACAGCAATGGCACCATTTTATATTTCCACCAACCCAGACCTGGTTTTATTCTATTGTATTCTTTCTTCTTTATTTTTTTGTAAAGATTTTTTTATTTATTTGACAGAGAGAGACAGCGAGAGAGGGAACACAAGCAGGGGGAGTGGGGTAGGGAGAAGCAGTCTTCCTGCTGAGCAGGGAGCCCGATGTGGGGCTCGATCCCAGGACCCTGGGACCATGACCTGAGCTGAAGGCAGATGCTTAACAACTGAGCCACCCAGGTGTGCCCTAGTTACCTGTTTAAAAAATAAAAATGCAGGAAGTGGATTACAGCACATATAAAATACAAGGTATAACCAACAGCAGAGAGGCAAACTCGGGAAAAATTCAAGGGCACTGCTGGAAGGAACGACGTCCTGTCCCTTGAGGGTAGGCTTTTTAACATTTTCACATATAGGTTTTTAAGCATATATTAAAAACCCTGAAGTAAAGAATAGAATAACAAAAGTTACAGCTAACATGACAACCATAGAAATAAAATGAAATCATGAAAGTCCAAAGGCAGAAATAGGGGCACCTGGGTGGCTCAGTCATTAAGCGTCTGCCTTCGGCTCGGGTCATGATCCCAGGGTCCTGGGATCGAGCCCTGCATTGGGTTCCTGCTTGGTGGGAAGCCTGCTTCTCCCTCTTCCTGCCTGCTTCTCCCTCTCCCACTCCCCCTGCTTGTGTTCCCTCTCTCGCTGTGTCTCTCTATGTGAAATAAATAAATAAATTCTTTATAAAAATAAAATAAGGGGCACCTGGGTGGCTCAGTCGTTAAGCGTCTGCCTTCGGCTCAGGTCATGATGGGATCGAGCCCCGCATCGGGCTCCCTGCTCGGCGGGAAGCCTGCTTCTCCCTCTCCCACTCCCCCGGCTTGTGTTCCCTCTCTCGCTATGTCTCTGTCAAATAAATAAAACCTTAAAAAAAAAAACAAAACAAAACAGGCAGAAACAGAAGGGGGAAAACAAAGCAGAGACAGGACAAGTAAAAGGCAAATAGCAACGCGACAGACTCAACTCTATTAAAAAAAAAAAAAAATCTCTGAACATCCCAACTAAAGGCAGAGATGACTAGCTAGGGTTGAAAATCAAGACTCAACTATATGCTGCCTATAAGAGATATCCTTTAAGGATACCACAAGCAGGTTAAGAGTAAAACGTTAAGAGATGGAAAAAAATATACCACGCTAACACTATTCAAAAGAAAGCGAGAGATGTGGTATGGAGTTTACAGATCCATGTTTGAAAGTCAAAGGAATAAAGCTTTAAGATTCAAAATTTCCTTCCATGAACCCAACTTATACCACATTTCTTATCTGTACAACCCACGAAATAAGGAGCATTTACATAGAAAGGAAGCAGGCAAGCTAGAATGGCTGTTTTATCTTTTCAAGATTTTACTTATTTCTTACAGAGAGCACACACCTGCAATTGGGGGGAGGGGCAGAGGGAGAGAGAGAATCTACAGCAGACTCCACACCAGCACAGAGCCCAACGCAGGGCTCGATCTCATGACCTGAGATCATGACCTGAGCCGAAATCAAGAGTCAGACGCTTAAAAGACTGAGCCAACCAGGCTCCCCTAGAATGGCTATTTTAACATCAAGGACCATTGCTAGGGATAAGGGAACTCATTTCATAATGAGAACATAACAATGATCATGTCTATGCACTTAATAGCAAAATACATGAACCAAAAACTGATAAAATTGCAAAGAAAAATAGATTAATCCACAATTTTAAAAATTTTAACACCTCTCTCATTAGTAGGTAGAAAATCAGCAAAGACAGAGTAAATTTGAACATCATCATCAACCAAACCAACCTAGTTAACATTTACAGAACACTTCACACAACAAAAGCTCAGTACACATTATTCTCAAGTACAGAGGGCATTTACCAGGATATACTATACTGTGGTCATAAAACAAGTCTCCACAAATTCAGAGGATTCAAGTCACACAAAATATGTTCTAATCTGTAATGGAAGTAAATTATAAATCAGTAACAGAAAGATCTTAAAATCTCCAAATATTTGGGAACTAAATAATATGCTCCTTCAAAACCCTTGGATTAAGGAAGAAGTCAAATGAGAAATCTAAAGCCTGGTCCTTTGATAAGGGCAATAAAACTGATAAATTTCTAGCCAGACTATTCAGAAAAAAAAGAGTAAAGACACAATTTACCAATATCAGGAATAAGAGAGGTGACATCACTAAAGATTTTCCAGATATTAAAGGAATAATGAACAAATTTTAGTAGCAACTTTTATACCAATAAATTCAGCAACTTAGGGGCACCTGGGTGGTTCATTCGGTTAAGTGTCTGCCTTTGGCTCAGGTCATGATCCCAGGGTCCTGGGATCGAGCCCCGCATCGGGCCCCCTGCTTCTCCCTCTGCTTGTGTGTACTCTCTCTACATATAAATAAAATCTTTAAAAAAAAAAAAAAAAAGAGCACACTTATCTCAAAGAGCACTAAGCAATGTATAGAACTGTTGAATCAATACATTGTACATCTGAACTATAACAATGTATGTTAATTATATTTAAATTTTTAAAAAATACACAACCTGAATAGTTCTATATCTATTAAAGACATGAATGTGTAGGGTTTTTTTGTTTTTATGTTTTTTTAAGATTTTATTTATTTGACAGAGAGAGACATAGTGAGAGAGGAAACACAAGCAGGGGGACAGGGAGAGGGAGAAGCAGGCCTCCCGCAGAGCAGGGAGCCCGATGTGGAACTCGATCCCAGGACCCCGGGATCATGACCTGAGCCGAAGGCAGACGCTTAATGACTGAGCCACCCAGGCGCCCCATGAATGTGTAGTTTTAAATACTTCCATTAAAAAAACCCTCCAGTTCCTGAGAGTTTCACTGCTGAATTCCACCACTTAAGATATAATACAAATTTGATGTAAAATCTTCCAAAAAAAAAAAAATTGAAAAGGGAAGAATATTTTCCAACTCACTCCATGAAACCAGCATTACCATATTTGGAAAGAGGCAAAGACAATGCAAGAGAACCACAGACCACTATCCCTGATAAACACAAAGACAAAAATTCTAAACAAAATTTTAGTAAACCAAACTTAACAATCTGTTAAAAGGATACCACACTGTTACAAAATAGGCTTTATTCCAGGAATAAAGAATTGGTTTAACATTCTAAATCAATCCATGTAATTCACCATATTAACAGAGTTGGTGGTGGGGGGAGTGACAACCATATTAACAAAGTAAAAAAAAGACTATATAGATTCAGAAAAAAGCTTTTTACAAAATCCAACATCCACTTCTTTTTAAGTTTATTTAAGTAATCTCTACACCCAACATGGGGCTCCAGCCCACAACCCCCAAGATCAAGAGTTGCATGCTCCTCTGAACCAGCCAAGCGCCACCCAATGTCCACTTCTGATTTAAAAATTAATAAAACTCCACGCGCCTGGGTGGCTCAGTTGGTTGAGCATCTATCTGACTCTTGGTTTCAGCTCAGGTCATGATCTCTGGGTTGGAAGATGGAGCCCTGAGTCTGGCTCCCTGCTCAGCGGAGTCTGCTTCTCCCTCTGCCCCTCCCCCTGCTTGCACACACACACTCTCTCTCTCTGAAATGAATCTTTTTTTTTAAAAAAAGATTAAAAATAAATAAAACTCTCAGCAAACTAGATTTAAAGAGGAATTTACTTACCCCAAAAATCAGCATCTATGAAAAACCTACAGCTAACATCATACTTAATGGTGAAAGGCGGAAAGTTTAGTCCCTAAGGTCTGGAAAAAGTAAGGATATCCATTCTCACCACTTTGGTTCAGCATTGTACTGGTCAATCTAGCCCTTACAATAGTGCAAGCAAAATCAGTAAAAGGTAACCAGATTATTAAGGAGAAGTGTAATGGTCTGTATTTCTAGGCAACATCTTTGCCTATTGAAAAATCAATTCAATCTTCAAAAATGCTACTGGATATGAGATCAATATACAAATATCTAGGATACCTTAGAGCAGCACATACCACTGGACAAGCAAACTAGAATGAACATGAGCTCCTACTTCATCTTTAATAGAATGGCTGAAAATATGAGTCTATGTATACCCTGACCAAGCCAAGTATTGATCAGGATTTGGAAGAACTCACACTGGGCATGGAGTGTGCTTAGGATCCTCTTCCTCCCTCTCTGCCCCTCCCTCCCCTGCGTGTGCACTCATGCTCTCTCTCTCTCAAAAAAAAAAAAAAAAAAAAACAGCAATCCTTCAAAAATGAGTAAATATGATTTCCAGAGTTACCACAGCATAATACTAAAAAAAGCCACTTCTCAACAAAAAATTATAAAACAGGGGTGCCTGGGTGGCTGTCAGTTAAGGGTCTGCCTTTGGCTCAGGTCCCCCCCACATCGGGCTCCCTGCTCAGTGGAGAGTCTGCTTCTCCCTCTCCCTCTCCCCCTGCTTGTGCTCTCGCTCTCTCTCTCTCACTCTCTGCCAAATATATAAAAATCTTTTAAAAATTTATAAAACAGCAAGAAACAGGAAACTATCTCATTCATAAGGGGTAATTTTTTAATTATTTATTTATTTTAGAGATGGGGGGGCAGGCAGAGGGAGAGAGAGAAAATCCCAAGCAGGCTCCTCTGCCCAATGCAGGGCGTGATCCCACAACCCTGAGATCATGACCTGAACCGAGATAAAGAGTCAGAGGCTTAACCGACTGAGCCACCCAGATGCCCCATTCTGTGTGGTTTTAACTCCTCTTTTCCTATAGTATTTAATAGGCAAATGCACGAGGTCACTACAAATCTGTGTTAAGAGGCAGACAAGATAGACATCAACCATGCAATAATAGCACAAAGGAGACACAGACACGTATAGGACGAGTGTTTGCACACTTCTGACACAAATGGGTGTTATTCATACTAGTGTGTTCTCAGCTCAGCCTAGGTTGTCACGTTAACTTCAATCCCTGAGGTAACCACTAACAAATAACTAAACACATAGAGAAATAGAAGAAGGGAATTAAGATAGTCTATTTTGTTTTTTAAAGATTTTATTTATTTGAGAGACAGAGATAACAATAGAGATAGCGAGAGAGAGCAAGAGCAGGGAGGAGAGGGAGAAGCAGGATCCCCGCTGAGCAGGGAGCCCAACACGGGGCTTGATCCCAGGACCCCGAGATCATGACCTGAGCTGAAGGCAGACACTTCACCGACTGAGGCGACCCAGGCGTCCCCAAGATAGTCTATTTCAAAAAATCAACTAAATACAAAGACAGTAATGGAGGAGCTGAGGAAAAACAACAAAAAGTATCTAAGACTGAAAACAAATGAGTGGCAGAAGTAAATCCATGAGAGAACTGAGGTGGTTATACGAGCATCAGACAAAATAGAATATAATTTATAAATTGTCACAAGAGGGGCGCCTGGGTGGCTCAGTCGGTTAAGCGTCTGCCTTCGACTCAGGTCATGATCCCAGGGTCCTGGGATCGAGCCCCGCATCGGGCTCCCTGCTCGGCGGGAAGCCTGCTTCTCCCTCTCCCTGCCCCTCCCACTGCTTGTGCTCTCGCTCTCTGTCAAATAAATAAATAAAATCTTAAAAGATTTATATAAATTGTCACGAGAATCAAAGGAAGACATCTATATTGATCTTAAAAGGCCAGTTCGTCAAGGAGATGTAACAATTATAAACATACAAACACTGAGCAGCAGAATCCCCAAAAGAGATGAACCCAAACCCAACAATGGAGAGACACACAGACAGTTGTACAACAATGGCTGGGAATTCTGGTTCACCCTTTCCATCATGGATTGAGCAACCAGACATAAATGCGTTAAGGCCGGAACACCATGAGCTAAGCAGCTCCAGCAGACATCTACAGAACATCTCACCCAACAGCGGCAGAACGAACATCTTCTCAAGTGCACATGGAACATTCTCAAAGACAGACCCCTTGTCAGACCACACAATAAGCCCCCGTAAGTTTAAAAAGACCGAAATAATACAAATCTTCTCTGACTGCAATGGAATGAAGCTAGAAAGCAGGTACAGGAAGCAAAGTGAAAAATTCCAAACACCTGCAGGCTAAAGAGTGCACTCTTAAATAACCAATGAGTCAAAAAATAAATCGCAAGAGAAAATTTTAAAATACTTGAAGACTAAAGAAAAACAGTTACAGGATGCAAATGCAGCGTGCGGGAAATTTATAGCTGTAAATGCCTACTGCAGAGAACAAGTCAATAACCTAACTTTACTAAACCTTAAGGATCACGAAAGAAAGCGCAAACTAAACCCAAAGCCAGCAGATGGGAAGAAATAATAAAGATTAGAGTGGTGTTGGAATCAAAGGAAACCTTGTCTACAGAGGAGCCCGCCGGCAGGGGAGCTCTCACACCCAGCACTTCTCTTGCAGGTTCAACAGAAGACGCGCACCTTGCACGTGGCTACCACTTTACTACCCTAACCGGAAGGAGGAGGCTTCCCCCCGCCTCCAGCAACAGTTCAGCCAATGAGAGGCCGTCACAGCCCAGCCAATGGGGAGCCCCTACACTTCCAGCTCCCAGTTTACTCCAATGGACTCTTGGTTTACAACAGCCCCTCCAACCCCTCTTTTCCTCCCTAGAAGAGCCTCTGCTTTGTTCCCGGATTCGCGGAAGGCTTTGTTTGCCCTGGCTTGCTTGTCCTGGATTGCAAGTCTCTGCTATTCCAGAAAAAAGCCATTTTTGCTGGTAAAATAACTGGCACTTTTATTTTTAAGGTTAACAGTGGAGATAAATGAAATAAAAAATAGAATCAACAAAAGCTGGTTGGACAATATATAGGCTAAGAAAAAACAAGACTCAAATTACTAAAATTGGAAGTGAATAAGAAAACATTACTGGACCTCACAGAAATACAAAAGGATAAGAGAATACTATGAACAATTACATGCAAACATATTAGAAATCCTCTGAAATGGACACATTCCTAGAAACACACAGTTTACTGAAACTGACCCAAGAAGAAATAGAAAATTCAAACATACCCTATAATAAGAGATTGAGTCAGTAATCAGCAACATCCCACAAAAGGAACACCCAGGACCAGATGGTTTTGTGGGTAAATTCTACCAAATATTAAAGAATTAGCACCAATCCATCCCAAACTCTCCCAAACAATAGGAAGGAACACTCTGTGAGGCCAGCATCACCCTGATAACAAAGTTAGACAAAGACATCACAAGAAAAAAAAAATGATAAACCAGTATTCCTAAGAATATAGATGAAAATATTCTCATGAAAATACTAGCAAATATAATCCAGCAGTATATTGAAATAATTAGACATCATGATCATGTGGGATTTATCCCAGGAATACAAGGATGGTTCAACATACAAAAATTAATCAATGTAATACACCATATTAATAGAAGGAAGGGAAAAATTCAACATCATTTCATTTTGTGATAAAAACACGTAAGCTAGGAATGGAAAGAAAATATCTCAAAATGATAAAGGGCACTTTGGAAAAACCCAAAGCTAATATCATCCTCAGTGGTGTAAGACAGAAAGCTCTCCCTCTAAAATCAGGAACAAGACAAGGATGCCCATTTTCACCACTTGTGTTCAATATTATACTAGAGGTCTTAGCTATAGAAATTAGGCAGAAAAAGAAATAAAAGTATCTGTAATTGTAAATAACATCTTATATGTAGAAAATCCTTTAAAAAAATCCACAAACACGCACATCAGAGCTACTAAAGAAATTCAGGAGTGCCTGGGTGGCTCAGTTGGTTAAATGTCTGACTCTTGATTTCAGCTCAGGTCTTGATCTCAGGGTCACAAGTTCAGGCCCTGCACTGGGCTCCACGGTGGCATGGAGCCTACTTTAAAAAAGAAAGAAAAAAAAAAGAAAAGAGAAAAAAAAAAAAAAGAAAAGAGAGAAAGGAGAAAAGAAAAGAAAAAGAAATTCAGCAAAATTGTAGCATACAAGATCAGTATCCTAAAAATCACCTGTATTTCTACAGGCTAGCAATGAACAATCTGAAAAGGAAACTTATAAAATAATAATTTCATATACAATAGAATCAAAAAGAATAACATTCTTCAGAAATAAATTCACTCAGGGAAGTACAAGACTTCTATGCCCCAAACCACAAAACATTTCTGAAGAAATTAAAGATGACCTCAATAAATGGAGAGCCATTTTGTGTTCAAGGATTGGGGCACTTAATATTGCTAAAACGGCAGTATTTCCAAATATTCCCAAAGTGTTCTATAGATTCAATGCAATCCCTACCAATATCCGAATGGCCTTTTGGGAAAAAACAGAAAAAGTGATCGTAAACCTCATATGGAATTGCTAGTGATCCCAGATAGTCAAAACAGTCTTGAAAAAGAACAGAGCTGGAGGACTCTCTTCACCTACTAGAAAGCTACAGTTATCAAGAGAGTGCGGTGCTGTCATGAGAATAAAGACACAGATCAATGAATAGAATGGGGAATCCAGACATTAACCATACAATTGGTGTCATCAAAGGTGCCAACACAATTCAGTGGGGAAAGAACAAGTCTTTCAACCAATGGTGCTGGGCAATCTGAGTGTCCACATGCAACACAATGCAGTTAGACTCTTATCTAACACCACATGCAAAAATGAACTCAAATTGGATCAGAGCCCTGAATCTAAGAACTGAATTTGTAAAATGCTTAGAAAAGACAGGTGCAAATATTCATAATCTTGAGTTTAACAACAGTTTCTTACATGACTCCAAAAGCATGAGCATGAAGGGAAAAAAATGAACCTCACGAACATTAACATTTTTTTGCCTTGAAGAGCACTGTAAGAAAGTGAAATGACAAGGTACAGGATAAGAGGAAATATTTGCAAATCCTATATCTGATAAGGCCTAGTATCCAAAATATGTATAGAATAGTTAAAACTGACCAACAAAAAGGCAAACAACACAAGTAAAAACGGGCATAGAATCTGCCGCATCATTTCTCCAGAGACAGATCCGGGGCCAATAAGCACAGGAGAAGATCCACATCAGCAGCCGCTGGGGAGCCGCCAATGGAGAACACAGGGGGACGCCTCACCCGCACCCGGGTGGCTGTAGCCCTGGGACAGACGGCGGCGGCGGGAATTCAAAAGGCTCCTGGATGAGTCACATGCGGACTCGTTACACCGGCGCGCACACCTGCACCGGGCGGGGCGCACCAGCGCGCACACACCTGCACCGGGCGGGGCGGATTGCCCGGCCGTGAAGAGGGCCTAAGTACTGGCCCGAGGGCCCCGCTCTGCAGACGCCCCTCTTCTCCCTCGCGGTGAGCACAACACGGCGAGCTTCACCTCACCGGGAACATCTTTAAAGCCGGGAAAACTCGGACACGCGGAACGCTGCCCGTGTAAGACGCCACGCAGGTCCAGGGTCCCTTCGCAAAGTCAAGAAACGGGCCAAGGAACCCAGGCGCCCTATCAACGTCATCTACAGCTTCCCCCCCACACACACACAACTGTCCCCAGAGCCGCACACAGACGCGGAAGGCCAAGCCACTTACCTCGGGTCTGGGGAGGAAGACCCCGCCGCCTGCACGCGCGACGTCGCCACTGGGAGGCCCGCGCCGCACAAACCTACGATGACGTTCACACTCCCCAGCGGGGCCTCGCCTTACCAGCAGCACACTCCGCTCGGCCGCGACACCCGAGCCACCAGGACAGACACGACCCCGGTCCCTCGCCGGCGGAGCGTACCTGAGCGCCTCGACGGCCCCGCCGGCCCCGCCCCCGCTCGAGGACGCCCCGCCGGCCCCGCCCCCGCAGCCCACCCCTCCCGGCCCCGCCCCCACCAACCACGCCCCCGCCGGAGGACGCCCCGCCGGCCACGCCCCCGCGTGAGCGCCAACCATGCCAGCCACGCCTCCGACCACGCCCCCGCGCGAGAACCCCTCCTGCCGACCCCGCCCGACGACCACGGCCCCGCCGGAGGACGCCCCGCCGGCCACGCCCCCGCGTGAGCGCCTACCATGCCAGCCACGCCTCCGACCACGCCCCCGCGCGAGAACCCCTCCTGCCGACCCCGCCCGACGACCACGGCCCCGCACGAGGTCGCCCCGCCGGCCACGCCCCATGATCGCTCCGCGCCTCCACTTGGCTGCGCTGGACGCCGAGCTGACCACGTGCCACAACTACGCCTCCGCAACCCCCGTGGCGGGGGCGAGGGCGCGGGGACCCTCACCTAGCCCGCTCCCTCGGGCCACGCCCCTGCTGCCCTAGGCCCCAGGGACCCGCCTTCGGTGGCTCCGCGCCCGCGCAGGCCCCGCCGGGCCGAGCGCAGAGGCGCTGATGGAGTCGGAGGCGCGGGTCCTGCGCGCGGCGGGAGGCTTCGGCCGGGCCCGGCGTCTGCTGGCCGCCGCCTCGTGGCTGCCGTGCGTGGCGCTGGGGCTGGCGCTGGGCTCGGAGCCGCTGCTGACCGCGCTGCCGGCGCACCACTGCCGGCCGGACCCCGCGCTGCTGCCCCCAGCGCTGCGCGCCCTGCGCGGGCCCGCGCTGCTCGACGCCAGCGTGCCGCGCCTGGGGCCCGCGCGCGCCCCGAGCCCCTGCCTGCTCCTGCGCTACCCCGAGTCAGCGTCCCGCGCTCGCCCCAACGGGACCCGGCCCTGCACGCGCGGCTGGTACTACACGCTGCCCGCCGCCGGCCTGCTGCGCAGCCCGGTCACCCAGGTGCGCGCCCGAGCCGCGGAGGAGCGTCGCACGGGCTGGGCCCCCGGCGCTCCGCCTTCCACCCAGCCCCCCACCCCGCCTCCTCTCTCCTCTCTGTCCCTACATTTCTCCGTCTCCCGCTCTTCCGCCCCCCGCGCCCCAATCTCTCTGCCCCGTCCTCTGCTCCCCCTTTCCTCTGTCCCCGCCTCCTTCTTCCCCCTTGTCCTCTGCCCTTGGTCTGCTGGGGCTGTCATGCCGGGCTCTTAGTTGGGGGTCAGATGATGCAGCAGATGCCCGAGTAGACGGGGGCCGGGGCGTAATGGCAGAACCCGCTGCCCGAGGTCTGCCAGTGTGGGCGGGCAGCCTGGAGGAAGAGGAGTTCAGCTGAAGGTATGAGCACATAAGCGCCAGGTGGTCCGCGGTACGTGGCACTTCAGTGCCACCAACGTTTTGAGTAAGCTGTGGCTTTGGGCCGTGTAGGTGTCGAAATTGGGTTTCCAAGACAGGAGGTTTTGAATCAAGGTAGCCACACAGAGATAGCAAACCTTCCCGCTGACGTGCAAACAAGCTGGCCGGGGGGCGGGGGCAATTCAGGGGTCTGGGTGGGAAGAGATGGGGAAGGGGCAGGTGGAACCTCCCAGGCCCCTCGTCCTCTCCTTCGTCCCTCAGGCTAGGACCTGCCCAACTCTGCCTCCCTCTTGGCCTGGGCCCCGCAGCCCTGACTCTATCCCTGGGTGGATTGGCCCCGGGTGGATTGGCCCCGGTGTGGAAACTGGGACAGGGTTGCCACATCCCTGCCTGGAGCCCTGAAACTGGCTGGGCTTCTCCTCCGTCCCATTCTGTTCCCCGTCGCACCTGCCCTTTTGTTGGGGTACTGATCAATCATCCCCCTCCCCCCAGCTTTCGTGAACGTTTGGTTTTTAAACTAAAAACTCTGATGTACTGTGACCCAAAACAGTATGTTAGGTCTGAGGAGAAGGCGCGGACACCTGGAAGGAGAGGTGGGGAAGGGCAAAACTGAGGTCAAGGGCCCTTGTCCGGGAAGAGCGGGTGAGACCAGCTCTCCAGCCTGTTCCCGGAGTCACTCTTCAAATGAGCAGGGCAGGGGGGAAGTGAGGGCGCGGCCCTTGGCACAGCGGTAGGCCAATCAAGAGTCACCTGTGGTGGGACAGCAATGGCTGCCCAGAGGTGAGTGGGACTACCTACCCAGAAAAACTAGAAAACAGACGTGGGGCTCCAGGTGGGGCCTCAGACCAGGAACTGTTCAAATCCCAGCGGAAGACTACCAGAGTCAGGAGACTATGCTGTGTGACCTTGAGCGAGACATCTAGGGCCCTTGGCAGCCTGACGCTCTGGGAACTCCAGCACGGGGGAGGGTGGACCTGGCCAGCCCACAGGTGATTGGTGTCCCCCGTAGTGGAACCTCGTGTGTGAGGACGGCTGGAAGGTGCCTCTGGAGCAGATGGGCCACCTCCTGGGCTGGCTGCTGGGCTGTGTCCTCCTGGGCGCAGGCTGTGACTGGTGAGGTGCTGGCCCTTTCCCTTCTGCCCCAGGAGCCCTACCTTCAAGTCCTTCGGGGTCTAGCTAGATCCCCAAGTTGTCCTGGCCCTCAGCCACGTGTGTCTCCTGCCGCCCCCCCCCCCCCAGGTTTGGACGTCGGGCTGTGTTTGTGGCCTCCCTGGTGCTGGCCACGGGCCTGGGGGCCAGTGAGGCGCTGGCGGCCAGCTTTCCTGCCCTGCTGGCTCTGAGGCTGCTTCATGGGGGGGCCTTGGCAGGCTTTTCCCTGGCCCTCTACGTGGCTCGTGAGTACCGTGGGGTGCTTGCGGGGAGCACCCCTTCCAGCAAGGCCTCCCACCCGGCTGCAGGGCCCAGTCAGGTGGCACGGGAGGCCTCTCTGGCACTCCCATTGAGGGCCCTTCTGGTGAAGGCGGGAGGGGCACTCTTTGTTCTGTGAGCTGTGCTGTTGGTGGGAAGGTCCGGGAGCTGGAGGAGGCAGTGGGTGGCCTCGGACATGGTAGGCTAGTCACTGGTCCCCCACAGCCCTGGACAGAGCAGCTGTCCCAAGAGGCCTTGGTCTCAGGCTGTTTCTGCTTAGGCCTGGAGCTGTGTGACCCCCCCCACCGCCTGGTGTTCTCCGTGGCAGCTGGCCTCTTCTCGGTGCTGGGCACCCTGCTGCTGCCCGGCCTGGCCCTGCTTGCGCAGGACTGGCGCCTTCTGCAGGGGCTGAGCGCCCTGGTCACGGGGCTTTTGCTGCTCTTTTGGGGGTAAGTGTGGTGGTAGAATGCTCAGTAACAGCGGTTGAGGCTGCGTGTGTCACTTGCCTCCATGCACGTGGGAATGGGACGGGGACCCCGGCAGCCATGGCATGTCCTCTCCCCCTGGGTCCTGGGCGAGGGCATTGACCTCGGTCATCCCTACAGAGAGGACCCGGGGGCATCCTCACCCTGTCCTTGCAGGTTCCCCTCCCTGTTCCCTGAGTCTCCCCGGTGGCTGCTAGCCACGGGACAGCCAGCCCGAGCCAGGAAGATCCTGTGGCACTTTGCGGAAGCTGGGGGCGTGGACCCCGAGGACAGCTCAAAGGAGAGCTCCCTCGCTACAGGTAATGCACCAGCCAGGAGAAGGGAGATATGGGTGCTAGGGAAGGGAGGAGAAGGGTCAGCCCCTCATCTGTGCCCCCTCATATCCCCGGAGCCACAGAACTGGACACGCTGGGTGCAGGGAGCCCCCAGCCCCAGTACCACTCCATCCTGGAGCTCCGGAACACCAGCATCGCCTGGAGAAATGGACTCATCCTGGGCTTCAGTTCGTGAGGAGCGGAGGGCGTGGGCGGGCTGTCTGAGCCTTCCTCCCAGGGTGGGGCTTTGGTTGCTGGAGTCCCCTGTCCTGGTTGGGCCATAGCTCCCCCCTCCCTGCCTCCCTCCCTCCCAGACTGATCTGCGGGGGCATCAGAGCCAGCTTCCTCCGCAGCCTGACCCCGAGTGAGCCCGCCTTCTACCAGCTCTACTTCCTGGGCGCTGGCCTGGAGTTCGTAGCCACTGTGTTCCTGCTGCTGACGGGGGATCGCTGGGGACGACGCCCAGTCCTCTTGCTGGGCACCCTGGTCATGGGCCTGGCGTCCCTGCTGCTTCTTGCCGGGACCCAGTGTGAGTGTGGAGTCCTTGTGTTTGGCTGAGGGTCTGACTGATGTGGGGCACTGGGATCAGCCCCCCTCCTGGGCCCACAAGCGAGAGGCACAGGTGTTGGGATGAAGCTGTGCCTTTTACCCAATCCATGTCCCCGCTGTGTAGCCAAACTGACACCCGAAGGATCCTACGGGAAGGGGCTCAATATAAGGATCTGGTTCAAGTAGGGGCGGCGGGGAGCACCCGACACCCCCCGCCCAGCACAGGGTGCAGTGGCGTGGTGAGAGGCTGGGAGGCCAGGCCCCATGGGCAGTATGGGAGCCTTCTCCCCGTCCCCAGACCTGCCAGAATGGACCATGTGGTCCCTCTCTGTCCTGGGTCTCCTGGCCTCCCAGGCCGTGTCGGCTCTCAGCAGCCTCTTCGCAGCAGAGGTACTGCCCACCGTGACCAGGTGAGGCCACACCCCCGCCTTCCCAGCCCCGCCCACCCTCCCATCCTCCCATCCTCCCTACCCAGGCTTCAGACCGGCCCTTCCCAGGGGGCTTGGGGGACACTGGTCACAGAAGGGAGTGGGGGGTGGGCAGAGTTGAGGCAGCCCCCAGAGAGGACAGAATCCCAGGGGGAAAGCCGGTTTCTCATTTCCCTAATGAAAAGAACAAAACTTGTTCCAGGATGGGGAAGAGAACCTTTCTCCGCAAAAACTGTTGAGTTTGGTTTTCCCGGAGCCCCCGCGCTGTGCCCCGCCCCCTCCCGTCTCCGCGGCTACCCCCACCCCCCCAACACCAGGCCCTCTCCCGCAGGGGGGCCGGCCTGGGCCTCGTGCTGGGGGCCGGCTTCCTGGGCCAGGCGGCCGCGCCCCTGGCCGACCTGCACGGCCGGCGTGGCTTCTTCCTGCACCACGTGGTCTTCGCCTCCTTCGCCGTCCTGGCCCTGCTGTGCGTCCTGCTGCTGCCGGAGAGCCGGGGCCGCGGGCTGCCCGCGTCGGTGCGGGACGCCGACCGCCTGTGCCGGTCCCCGCTCCGCGGGGGCCGCCTCCGCCCGGACCACCTGCCGCTTCTGCCGCCCACCCCCCGCCCGCAGTAGCGGGGCCAGGAGGGCTGGCCGCAGCTCCCCCGGGGGGCTGCGGGCCGGTGCAGCGGGGCTGCGGGCGGAGTCGTCCCCCGCCCCCCCCCCCCGTGCTGGGGCCCCCGCTGCTCGCACCCCGCCCCCCGGGATAAAGACCTCCATGGAACTTGGCGTCCTCACTGCTGCTTCCCGCAGGCCGCACCCCCGGGGCCCACCGGCTCCGTGTAGCTCACTACCGCCTACAGCCCCTCCCACCATGCCCACGCCCTGGGGGGCAGCCCAGTGCCGCAGACAGGAGCGGGTGGAACTGGGCTCTGCAGGTCATTGCGCGCCCGCCATGGAGAGAGGAGCACGTTTTTAATTCGGGGGGGGGGAGGGCTACTTCCTTTCACAGAGATGAGGTCCGAGTAAGTGGGGGGCGACTGAGAGCCGGGTTGTCTGGTTCTCCTTTCCGATGCGATCCGGCGCTCCAGGCTGTGGGCCCCCTGGACTCGGGTCTCCCCAGGAGAAGCAGGCTGCACAAGGGCCTCAGGGACGGAGCCCAGTACCCTCTGGCCGCCTCTGCAGAGGCCAGCCGCCCCTCACAGCTGCGCACCAGGCCCTTGAGGTCAGGCTGCCTGTCCTGGGAAGGACGTCTGCCCTCCGTGTCTGGGGTCTGATCAGAAAACCCGCTGCCCTGTCCCTCGGTCTGGCCCTCATGGGGGTCCGTACAGGTCAGCCAGCCGGGCGAAGCGGGGGCCCCAGTCCCGGAGGCAGCTGTAGTCTTGGTCCTCGTCCCCCAGGCTGGACAGGATGGAGCTCAGCGTTCCTGCCACAGAACCATCCCCCTCGTAGTCATAGATGAGAGCTGTGTCGTAGGGTGGGACGCTGGGGTCACTGTCTGCCACCTCCAAGCCCTGCAGAGAGGCCCCGGGAGCTCAGGACCCCTGCACACTCCAACCCCGGGTGCCCTCCACCACCCAGGCTGCAGCACAGGGCAAGCTAGCCCGAGGCATAGACACTGGGGGGGGGGGGCGGATGGGCAGAGGAGGCCCTGCCCAGGATGTGAAGAGACATTTCCCTCTGGGTGGTCTTCTTCCTTAGGGCTGGGATACTCGAGACTCCCTGACGTCCCACCTGGGAGACCACCTGCTTTCTCCCTTTTAAAAATTTTGCAAATGGTTCTGTCACCTCCATCTCTGCCCTGTCACCCATGGGGTCACACACCCTCCTAGCTGTGACCTGCACCTGGGCTTGTTTCTGCCCAGGCATCTGTCGGGGTGTTTCTCTGACCAGGGGCACTTCCTGTGCCAGCAGGTGTGGCACGTGGTAGAGTAGTGGGAGGTGCCCTTGTGTTCTCCCTCAGCCCCCCAACTGGGTTCCCGTGTCCTGGGCATCTCCTGCAGGGACCCACTGATGCTGTGTCCACATAAACTACCCGGGTGCCTGGATTCCGGGGACAGCTGCACTCCCAGCCCCGGGAGCACACCCACTTCTCTCTGTCGGTGCCCAATGGAAAGTGCTCCAGAGCAAGCCCCAACCCACCCAAGCTCAACCACGCCCACCAGTATCCCCCAGGGGCTGGTCAGCTTCCTTTTCCCACAGGACTTTTGTGGCTGTGGTCCTCCAGGGGCACCTACGTCATTGATGAAGTCAGCGATATCGGCAGGGCTGGTGGGCAGCATGCGGGGTGGCTGGGGGCGCACTCGGCTGAACGGGGCATCTCGGCGCAGTGGCGGCCGTCCCAGGGGGGCGCGAAGGGCTGCCAGCTCTGTTGGGTGGCGCAGCTGGTTGATGTCATAGGCATCCTGGGGACGAAGTAGGCGGAATTCAGCCCTGATCAATCACAGGATGGGGTTTCCCTCCCAGCCACCTTGTGCGGGGCGTGCCTGGGGGCGAGGACCTAGGAGGACCTGCTGGCCAGCTGGGGCCCCGCCCCTCCACCTGGACAGGGGGAGGAGGGAGGGTTGGGGGGATGCTGGGTGGGGGCCCACAGCCTCGGCTCCTCAGGGACCCTCCCCACCACTTGACATTTCTAACCCACCACATCCCCCAACGCCCTCCCTCACCTGGTCCTCCTCTCCGCCCCCCTGCTCATCGTAGTTGAGGATGTTGTCCCGGAGGTCGTCGTGCAGCCCGTGCAGAAGTCCCTTGTCCCTGGACTGCTGCCGGGACCGCGTAACGAGGGCCACTGGCAGGGCAAGCACTGAGTGGGGAAGAGGGAGAGCAGACAGGAGGCGGTGGGTGCCTAGCCCTCAAGCCGAGGCTGGACTGGACGTCGGGCGTGGGGTGGGGGTGGGGCGGGGGGCGGGGCCGGCTGGAGGCGGGGCCTGCGGGCAGCAGGTGTCAGCACGGGGGACTCACAGAGGAGCAGGATGACGCTGGCCAGCACGATGACCAGGGCGCCCAGGCTGACGCCCGCGCCCCCCGCGCGCCGGGCAGCGGCCCCTGGCAGGCAGGCACCGTCCTGGCCGCAGCGGCACACCGTCACGTTCAGGGGCTGCTCGCGCTGCTGGGGCGGCTGCCCTGAGTCTCGGAGGAGCAGGCTGAGGCGGTGCAGACCCTCCTGGACCTGGTGGCGCAGACGCAAGCGCGCGTGGCTCACTGCGGAGGGCGCCCAAGGTCAGCAGGGGCCTCTGGGCCAAAGGAGTCCCCACCCCACCCTGTCCTTCCAGGGCCCCTCCGCGCCCTCTGCTGCTGGGCAGGGATCCTGAGACCCCGGGCCTCCGTTTCCCCATCTGCCCCCTGCGAGTGAAAGCCCCGCCCCGCCTGAGGATGCACTGCAGTGGGAACCAGAGGACCACGGTGTTGAATGCCCCCCCACCCCACCCCCTCATCTCAGGTCTGGACCCTAGGGATTGTGGTTGGGGGAGCTCACCATTAATCTGGCTAATGCTCCAGTTCTGGGTCAACTCTGGGACCCGGGGACTCAGCTGAAAGTGGAAGGGGGCCCCGTGGGGGGGCAGGTCCTCATCCGTGGCCCCCAGGAGAAGGCCAGAGCCCTGATCTGGCCTGCTGCACACACTACCAGATGGTGGGGACAGCTCAGGGGCGTGGTCATTGACCTCCAGGATCTCAATGGACAGGGTCCCAGTGGCCGTACGAGGTGGGGAGGCTGCAGGCAGAAGAGGCCTGGTGGGCTCCTTGCTCTGCTAGAGCAGAGCGCCCACCCTAGAAGTCTGCTCCACGGAGCGCACAGCTCTGAGGCCCTGGGCAGTGACAGGGATGCCGAGCCCGGATCAGGGAGCCCAGGAGACTAGGCACAGGCTCAGCCCTCACCATTGTCGAAAGCCAGGATAATGGCCCTGTACCAGCCGTCCTTGAGGAAAGGTGATGCTGGGCTGAGCACTCGCTGGGTCTGGACCCAACCCGTGGCTCTGTCCACTTGCAGCCAGTCCTCTGGGTCGTAGTCCTTGGAGTAGCTATTGGCCGAGGAGGGGACAGAGTGGCCCTGAGCTTACACAGGACCCCCAGGAGTGTGGTCACACTTCAACACACACGCACACATGTAATACACCCCCACATGCATACACGCACATATATCCCACACGTATACACACCCACCTGTGTCCATTCCCCACACGCATACACACCATATGCACACACGTGCACTTCTGAAGCTAGTCCTCCAACTGCCATGAGTTGGTGTTTACTGTCCCAGTTGACAGATGAGGAAACTGAGGCCCGGGGCCAGGGCCCCATGGCCACTGAGTACCACAGCAAGGTTCAGTGCATGGGGACCATGGAGACACGCACAGATACACAGGGCCGTGCTGGGGATGAAATCCAAACTCTGAACAGCTGAGCCCATGGGAGCATCAGCTCACCAGAAGGGACAGGGCTGGGCGCTCAGGCTGGCCAGAACAGACTGGGCAGGTCCCAGCCCTGCCTTACGGGACAAATTCACAGCAGCATGCACACATGCACAGGCTGTGAGACCCTATGGACCCTCAGGGATGCACAGACGAGCCCTCCACCCTCTGATCAGGGCACTGATGGGAACCCTCAGCCGTGCTCCTGGCCCTGGCTGGGAAACGGACAGACGGGGCCCTTAGCTCCCTCTGCCTTACCCCTGCGGCCCCCACCTGAGCCTCTGCAGCTGCTGTGTGTCAGGGTCTTGGGCAGAGAAGGAGGCCACGGGGGTTCCTGGGAGCGCCCCCTCGGGCAGGCTGGTCCGCAGGGGGTTCTCCTGGAACACGGGTGCCTCGTTGACATCCTGCACCTGCACGCGGACCCTGGCCTGGCCCCGCTCAGCCCTGGGGGCGGCCGCCTGAAGGGGAGCCTCGTTCTGCACTTCCACTGTGAGGTCGTACTGCTCACAACGCTCGTAGTCCAGGGGCTGGAGAGGGGGAGCAGAACTGGAAGTCACTCACGACCCTGGGCCCCCCAGAGGCAGCTACGGGGCACTGCGAGGCCCCCACAGGGGTCCTGCTGCCCCGCCGTCCCTCCTCACAGTCCCTTTCCCTTTTCAACCCTGGAAAATAAAAATGATTCAGGACCAAAAGGCGCAAAGAATGATGCAAAAACGATAAATACTCATCACTCAAAATGAATGTGTTAGCTTTGTGTCATCAACTTTATGGGTCTCTGGTCAGGTGGTGCTCCCCGGTGACTCGGGCAACACTCATCGGGATTGTGGAGAAGGGGTTTGGTAGCTGGGGTTAAATTAACCTCTACCATCAGCTGACTTTAAATGAAGATGATCTTGGATGACCTGAGTGGGCCTCCTCAGTAGCTCAAAGTCATCAAGAGCAAATGGAGACCTTCCTGAGGAGAAAGGCGTTTCCAGCCTGCTGGCCGGCCCTGCAAACCTGCTTCTTGCAATAAAGCCCTTCCTGTTTCATATCTAAGTGGACCTGCAGCTCTATGTGTGGCGTCCCCGTAGCTCCCACGGCTTCTGGGTCTCTGGCCTCCCATCCGGCAGACACAGGTGCGGTCTGTGTTCATACACATCACCCCACGCCTGAAGAGGCAAAGCTCCACAAACAGCCCACGGGCAGTGGGGGTGCCCCTCCTTCCGGTCCTGGTGCCCTGGGGCCAGTGTGGCCTGAGCCTAGAGCCCCAGCGTTCCCGGTTCCCCCAGCATCCTGCTCTCTCCAGAGGATGCCCCAGACAGGGCCCCCTGCGCTCGGGGCCAGCAGCCAGACCCCAGCTAGGAGAACCATGCACCCCACTCACCTTCACCACGGACAGCACGCCCTCGTTGGTCTTGGGGTCTGTGCGGATAGCGAAGTGTCCATCGGGGTCGCCCTCCAGGATGGTGAACCTGGCTGCCCAGTTGGGGGAGCCTGGCAGGTCCCTGTCCTCCACCTCGAGCCGCCCCACATCCACTCCACTGACAGCCTCTGTGACCTCCATGAAGAACTGTGGGAGCCCAGCCCTCGTTACTGCCAGGGGGCAGGGAGATGGTCCTGTGCGGGGATGCCCTCCCTCGGTCCCTTCCAGCCAACTCTGTGGCCCACCCAGCCCCCCAGGGGCCCCCACGAGCCCCCCTCTGTGGGTCCAGCTGTGGGCCAGGCACCCTGTGGGCTGCCTTCTCCCGGAGGGCAGGGCTAGCTGCCCCCTCCCACACAGCAAGGCTGTAGGGAAGGTTCCTTCCTGCTGCCAAAGGGCTGCTTCTCCCCAGGGCCTCTCTCCAGCTCCTCCGACCATACTTACGTGCTCACAGCAACTACGCTAGCTTGGATTTCCGCCTTACCCACGCACGGCTCCTTCTCCAAAGCACCCGACCTCCCATCCCCCCACAAAGTCCTGTGTCCCTGCCAGGAGCCAGAGGAGGGAAGGGCAGTCCCCAGCAGGGGCCAGCAGGGGCGTGGACGGCAGCAGCACCTCGTCCCCGGTGAACCCGGGTGCATTGTCATTGATGTCCTCCAGGGTGATGATGGCGGAGGCCGTGGCGGTGAGGCCGTCTCCAGACATATCAGCAGCCTGCAGGGTCAGGTTGTACACGGCGACCACCTGGGGGCACAGGAACACGCAGTCGGGGGCCTGGGGGGTGGGGCAAGGAACCCTCACAGGAGAGCCCTGGGGGCATCCGGAGCCCCAAGTGGCCAAAGCGCCCTGCCCTGGGGCCAAACGTGCTACCTGGCTCTCTGGGTCTGACCACACCACTGCCAAGCCCACACTATGCCCTAGCCTATGAGGGGGCAAGAGGTCAGTTACCAAGTTGGACACGATTGACAGAGCACCTACTGAATGCTGGATGCTGAAGGGCACCAGAGAGCTGGTCCCTGTCCTGGGGAGCCATGTCCGGAGGCAGAGAGAGAGACAGACCAATGAAGACCACCCAAGGCTGCAAGGGACCAGACAGAGCTGTGCAGGTGGCCATGGGGAAACCAAGGAGGGCTTCCCGGAGGTGTCAAAGCTGGACAGAAGCCCGGCAGCGAGGGGCAGCAGGGGTCCCCACAGAGGAAGACTACACAGGAGTGGCTATTACTCCAGAGCACGACTGGTCACTGTGGAGCCAATTCGTGGCTCTACCCGAGGCCAGGAAGCCTGAAGCCTTTGCAGGCAACCGGGCAGAGGAAAACACACTGAGGACTTGTCAGGGCCAGGCGCTGCATGGACAGACTGCACGGACGGACTTCTAGGCCTCCCTGGACCTAACCCCACAACCAGCCACGAGGCAGAGGTGTCCCAGCTGAGGGTGAGCCCCAAGCCACTGCGAGGGTCTGCAGCAAGTGGGGGGCTCCCTGCTCCTGTGGCAGGGGGACCATCTGGGGCAGGCAAGGCTGGGGCAGGGGGCCCAACTGGAAGTGAGCTGCCCCCATCAGGCTCAGAGGGACAACAAGGTGGGCAAAGATGGGTCAGAAGGGCCCCTGGCTGCCCCCCAGTGTCCGAGGCCATCTCACCTCACGGTCCAGACCCACTTGCACGGTGCGAATGTCCCCCGTGTGCTCATCAATGCTGAAGAGCTGGGGGCTGCCCTGCTCCAGGATGGAGTACCGCAGGGCTGCGTTGTCGGTTTCTGGGTCATCAGCATCTGTGGCCTCGGCCCTGGTCACGTAGGTGCCTAGTAAGGACAGGGATGAGCAGGGACAATGCACACAGGTGCCAACCCGACCTCCGGATGTGTCTCGACACTCGCCTATGGCCCACCACGCCAGGTCCAGCCCCCCATCTGGCCTGCACAAACTTGAACCTTCTGTCTTGTGCTGTCTGGAGGAGGAAGCAGGGTGTCTGATATACATGTTTAGTCAAGACCTGACACCCGTGTTCCCAGACATGGAGACAGCCCAGGAGGGGCCGAGAGCCCGGGGTCACATGGGGAGAGCCAGCTGGAAACCCTGGGGCCAGCCCCGGGGAGAGGGCGGGCCAGCGGGAGCTCACGACTAACGAAGGTGAGAGACATGTATGTACCGGTGTGAGTGGTCCATGCAACATGCACACGTGCACACACACAACACACACGTGCACACATCTGTCTACAAAGGAGCATAGCTCCCAGCTCTGCCTGCTGGAAGGGCCCAACAAGAGGCCAGTCTGATGAGCCTCCTGTTGGCCAAACATGGGACAATGTAGGCATCAAAGTAACGGCTGTAAATGAATCATAACCCACTGAATGAATCAGACTCTGAGAGTCCAGAGAAATATAAAAAACAAAACAAAACAGTAACATATGCAGGCACCTATGTACAGAGGGGAGAAGTGCCCTCATAGAGCAGAAAGCCCACTGACGAAGGGAGGAGGGACACCGGAGGAGGGAACCAGCACCTCCCAGCTGTGAGAACAAGACCCTCAGCAGATGCCACCTCTGCTGGGTGAGGGGTAACAGGGTACCTACATAGTCTCAGGGTATCTTCCAAAAGATACCTATTAATTACAAAGGGAAAAATATAAAAATCACAGTGGAGAAGCCTGGCAGACACTCCCTTAAGGAGGCAGATCGAAGCCAATGTCTTCAGGAACGGGACATGTGTGCCTCCCGACAGGAGGCACCAAGGAGAACACAGCATCACCAAAGTGCAAATCCTGAATCCAACCACACAAACTCACACTCAGACCCACAGTCTCCAAAATAACTGTGTAAGTGCTTTAGAATGTCAGTGTTAGGACCTGTACAATGAAAACTACAAAACACCACGGACAGAAATGAAAGACACAAGTAAACGGAACCACATCCCACGTTCATGGATTGGGAGACTTTAAATACATACATATATATAAGTCTTTATATGATATATATGGAATATATATTTATTATACATAATATATTTATATATTTATATATATATTCTTTTTTTGGGGGGGTAGGGGCAGAGGGAGAGTCTCAAGCAGACTCCACGCCCAGCTTGGAGCCCAAGGTGGGGCTCAATCTCACAACCTGAACCGAAATCAAGAGTTGGATGCTTAACTGACTGACCATCCAGGCGCACTGGGAGACTTATTATCATTAAATGTCAGTACTGCCCAAAGCGATCTATAGATGCAATGCAATCTCTGTCAAGATCCCAAGGACAATTTCTTTGCATAAGTAGAAAAACCATTCTAAAATTACACAGAATCTCAAGGAAACCCAAATAACTAAAACAATCTTGAGAAAGAACAAAACTGGAAGACTCATACTTTTTGATTTCAAAACTACTCCAAAGGTACAGTGATCAAAACAGTGTGGTATGGCCACGAGACAGACCAGTGGAATGGAATCCAGGAATAACCCCACACACGTGTGGTCAAGTAATTTTTGGCCAGGGTGCCAAGACCATTCAATGGGGAGAAAAACAGTCTTTTTCAACAAATGATGCTGGAAAAGCTGGACGTCTCCCTGCAGAAGAACGAAGCTGGACCCTCACCTCACACCATACACACAAATTAACTCAAAGTAGATCAAAGACCTAAACGTAAGACCTCAAACTATAAAACTCTTAGAAGAAAACAGGGCAAACTTTTCTTTTAAGATTTTATTTATTTATTTGAGAGAGAATGAGAGACACAGAGCATGAGAGGGAGGAGGGAGAGACAGACTCCCTACCAAGCAGGGAGCCCGATGCGGGACTCGATCCCAGGACTCCAGGATCATG